>NC_040908.2:61109758-61414980 GCF_004126475.2 Phyllostomus discolor | reverse complement strand
TTATAACGCCCTAGAATAGTGGGTTTCGGCCCTTTTCATCTCATGGCACACATAAACTCATTACTAAAAATCTGTGGCACTCCAAAAAATACATTTTTTGTTTGAGCTGACAAAAAAATAGGTATAGTTTGATTCATTCACACTGGATGGCTATTGTTGTGTTGACTGGTATCATTTTCTTACTTGACGGGAAAAAGATGCCAGTGCCCCTGACTAAACAGTCAGGTGCTGCATGTTTTAGAACATCCTGCAGCACACCCGTGTGCCTCTTGTGGCATGCTGGTTGAAAATCACTGCCCTAGACTATTCTCAAGCTGGCAGCTGGTGGGATCCATTAAAAAATTTCAAGCTGAATCATGTACTCCAGGCTGTTGAAAACCCTTATTCTGCTCAGAGAAAAATCCAAAGTCCCTATCATACCTGCCAGGCACTATGCCCTCTAGTCCCTATCACCCGGGGACCTCCTTTCCTCCTGCCCTCTCATCCTCCTTCCACTCCAGCTGGCTTTCCTGTAGCTCCTTCCCATGTGGGACACACTCCCTCTGTGGGACCGTGCAGCAGCTGCTCCCTCCGTGTGGAATGAATGCTCTCCCCCCAGAAACCAGCTTGGCTAACATCCTCCCCTCTTCACGGCCTGTTATAAGTCTTGCTCTCTCATGAAAGCTACCATGACCACTCCATGAAATACTATAACCCCCTCCCCACATTCTCCAAGCCTTACCCTACTTGTGCTTTTCTCCTTAGCACTTATCACCATCAAACACACCCCATAATTTCTGTACGTCTTATGCTTACTGTCTTGTCTCCTCTGCTAGAAGCATCTTAGTTTTGCTCACTGATGTATCTCAAAGCATGAAGAGCAACAACTAGCAAGGAGATGCTGAATAAATATTTGTTTAGTGAATTAATTCCAGGTCCCATGAATCTGGGATAGATGAATGGCAAGAACAGGTCAAATCTGTTTTTTTTTTTTTTAATGGAGGGAGTACCACTTTTTACTAACTGCGGAAAATATCAAACCCAATCCCACAAAGCAGGCCTGGACAGACACCTGGGCCTACAGGAGCCGCTCCTGGCCTGTCAGTACATCCACACGTCACCTGACCCTCAGAGGCAAACTCTGGGCCACACAAAGACTCTCCTCCTTCAGGCTCAAGGATTTCCTCAGGGAGTGTGAGGAGAAACACTAACATCACAATTATGCCTAGTGCTTTTATACATTACCTCGTGTAATTTTCCCAACTATCCAGCTGACGTTTCCAGGATTCCCACTGTGCAGATGAGGAGCCCAAGACTCTGGAACTGAGGTGACCCCTGACACACATGCTAACAAGTGGCGGAGCTCCGATCCCAGCACCGACAGGGGAAGACCACGCCTTCTTTGCCTCAGCTGTCCTAAGAGCCCTCAGTGACCCAAGATTCTACCCAGGAGGCCCGCCTGGCAGCTAAGAAGAGCCCTGTGCCCAGGCCTCAGCTCCCCAGCTCTCCCTGCGGGCTTCCCACCAAAGCCCCACCTGGATATGGTGACGAGACAGGCGGAAAATCTCCTGGGCCATCAGCAAGGTCTTTGCATCCATCACCAGGTACAGCAGATGCAGGAGGGCGAGGAAGCCCACTCCTCTCAGGTCTGTGGCTGGATTTGCTCCTATAACAGAAACCATGAGGAAACATGGTGATAGGGAGCAATGCTTAATGCAACTCCTGCTCCTGTGAGCTTCAACAACTTAGTCATAGGCCAAGTGGAGAGAGCCTAGACTTCCCCTAACTAGAACTAGATGCCCTTAGCGGGGCAGTCAGAAAAGTGGGACTTTTATCCTTTCCTGGGGCTAAGGAGCACCCCTGCTCCCTCTGGGGGTATCAGTGGAAGTGACGTGGATGTCAGTGGAGGCTACATGGGAACAGTGATGAGGCACTCTGGCCCCCACTGGCCAGTGGGTGCCAAGTGGGGTAACTGGGTTTCCACCCTCACCCAGCAGTAGTGCGGTGACATGCCCCTTCCCCACTGGCTCAGTATCAGAGGAGTCTTGCTAAAACAGAAGATTTAAAGAAGACCCAGAGTGTCATTACACAATACCCAAAATGCCTGGGACACTTGTTACACCAAGAACTAGGAAAATCTCAATTTGGACGAGAAAAGACAATCAGTAGATAGCAACACTGAGAGAACACCGAGGTTTTAATTAGCTGGTAAGGAGTTTAAAGCAACTGCTGCAGGCAGAAAGAATGATGGCCCCTCCAAAGACATCCCTGTCCTAAGTCCCAAAACCTACCTGCAGGTCATGTTGCAGGCCAAGGGGGAATTAAGACTGCAGGCTGCTCGTCAGCAGATAAGGAAAGTATCCTGGATTATCTGGGTGGGTGGGCCCAAGGGAAGAAGTGAAAGAGGAAACACAGATCTGAGAGCAGATTCAGGCTCTGAGATGCGATGAAGAAGGAGGCAGGCAGGCGGGCAGCCTCTAGAAGGGGGAGAAGGCAAGGAAACAGAGGCCCTCCTGAAGCCCACAAGAATGCAGCTCTGCTGCCACCTTGCTCTCACCCCAGTGAGACCCGGGTTGAACTTTGGAACTAAAGAACTGACCAGTCTGTGTTGTTACAGCTACTAAACTCAGGATACTTTGTTACAGCAACAATAGAAAATGACCACTGCAGTTATCATAAAAGTGCCTTTGATAAATAATTACTAACACACTTAGAAAACAAATGAAAAAATAAAGTCTCAGTAAAGAAATATCAGATGTAAAGAACCAGACAGAAACTTCAGAACTAAAAAAAAAGAACTAAAATTAAGAACTCGATGGATGGGCTCAGCAGCAGAAGAGATACAACAGGAAAGAATCAGCGACCTTGAAGATGGAACAATATAAATTACCCATGCTGAAAAAAGGGGAAAAACAAAACAAAATGAACAGTACTTTGGAGATCAATGGGCTATAACAGAGATGAAAATAACAACAACAACAATAGAACCTGCGGGACATGTGCAACAGAAATAAAGAGACAGCTTTTGTGTCATCGGAGCCCATGTGGGGGTGGGGCTGAAAAGAGTCCTCCAAGTAGTCACAGATGAACATTTACCAAATCTGGCAAAAGACATAAACCTACAAATTCAAGAAGCTGAGCAAACCCCAAATGGAGTAAGACCAAAGAAATCCATACCAAGACTCATCCTAACCAAACTGCTGCAAACCAAAGACCTCCCCGACAAAAAAAAAGAAAGAAAAAAAGATTTTTTTAAAAAAGGAAGAAAAGAAAAAATATCTTGACAACAGAAAGGGAGAAAAACAACTCCTTAACCAGCAGGGAGAAACCATTCAAATTATAGCAGCTTTCTCACCAGAAATAATCAGGACCAGAAGGAAGCAGCACATTTTTCAAGTGCTGAACAAGAGCTGCCAACCTGGAATTCTATACCCAGAGAAATGACCCTTTAGGAATAACGGGGCAATTGAGTCATTCTCAGATGAAGGAAAAGTAAGAGAATTTATTGCCAGTAGACCTACATAAGGAAATGGCTAAAGGATATTTCCGAAACAGAAAGGAAATGATAAAACAAGGAATCTAGGAAATCAGATGAAAAGAAAGAACAATGAAAAGAATAAATATATGGGTAAATACAATAGATTCTGCTTCTTCTCTTGGGATTTTTAAACTGTTTAATGGTTGAGACAAAAACCAAACGCTCGTGGATTTTCAATGTAAACAGAGGAAATATTCAAGACAATTATAAATGAGGGGAAATAAAGGGCTTAAACATGTCCTCAATACCAGCAGACTACCCATTAATTATGGGTGTATCGAGTATCCTTTTTAAATTAAGATATTTTCCACTTCCGGCAAGATGGAGGCATAGGTGGATGCACTGTACCTCCACGCACAACCAAGATTAGAACAACAACAATTTAGAGGCAGAATAACACCCAGAACTGACAGAGAATTTATCTGAATGGAAGTCGGACAGCCAAGAAGTTGAAGTAGACCCATTTATCCAGACCGGTAGGAGGGGCAGAGACGAGCAGCCGGGCGCAGGTCGAGGCGCACGGAGACCAGGGAGAATAGGGCGCATAAGGCAACCAGGAGCGAGTAAGGCATCTGGGGCGCGCAGGATAGCAGCGGGTAGACCCTGAGTATGCAAGCGGCAGCTGGCGGACCCAGTGTGGCGGCGATTGTGGAGCAGGCAGAGCGTGCAACCCAGGATCCCAGAGAAGGGACTGAGGTCCCAGGAGAATGGAGCTACTGCCACTGTTCCCTCCCACCCCCTCCCCTGCCCCCACATACAACGTCACAATCTAGCGACTGGGGTGCCCAGCCCCGGTGAACACCTAAGGCTCTGCCCCTCACCGTAACAGCAGCGACCAGACCCCTCCCTGCCAAAAGAGAGAGAAAGAGAGAGAGAGAGAGAGAGCCAATCTATCAGATGCACAGTTCAAAACACTGGTGATCAGGAAGCTCACGGAATTGGTTGATTTTGGGCGCAAATTAGATGAAAAAAATGCAGGTTATCATAAAAGAGATGAAGGAAGATGCATGGAGAACCAATAGTGATGGGAAGGAAACTGGGACTCAAAACAATAGAGTGGACCAGAAGGACGAAAAAAACAACCAAACAGGAAAGAATGGAGAAATAAGAATTCAAAAAACGAGGAGAAGCTTAGGAACCTCCAGGACATCTTTAAACGTTCCAAAATCCAAATTATAGGGGTACCAGAAGGGGAAAAAGAAAAGCAACAGATTGAACACATATTTGAACAAATAATAAAGGAGAACTTCCCCATTCTGGCAAAGGAAATAGACTTGAAGGAAATCCAGGAAGCTCAGAGAGCCCCAAAGAAATTGGACCAGCCCTGGCTGGCATAGCTCAGTGGATTGAGCACGGGCTGGGAACCAAAGGGTCCCAGGTTCGATTCCCAGCCAGGGTACATTCCTGGGTTGCAGGCCATAACCCCCAGCAACCACACATTGATGTTTCTCTCTCTCTCTATCTCCCTCCCTTCCCTCTCTAAAAATAAATAAATAAAATATTAAAAAAAAAAAAAAGAAATTGGACCCAAGAAGAAACACACCAAGGCACATCATAATTACATTAGCCAAGATGAAAATGAAGGAGAGATTCCTAGAAGCAGCAAGAGATAAGGGGACAGTAACCTACAAAGGAGTTCCCATCGGACTGTCAGCTGATTTCTCAAAAGAGATTTTACAGGCAAGAAGGGGCTGGAAAGAAGTATTCCAAGTCATGAAAGACAAGGACCTATATCCCAGGTTACTCTATCCAGCAAAGCTTTCATTTAGAATAAAAGGGCAGATAAAGTGCTTCTCAGATAAGGTCAAGTTAAAGGAGTTCATTATCACCAAGCCCTAATTTTATGAAATGTTAAAGGGACTTATCTAAGAAAAAGAAGATAAAAAACATGTATAGTAAAAGGACAGCAAACTCACAATTATTAACAACCACACCTAAAACCAAAACAAAAACAAACTAAGCAAACAACTAGAACAGGAACAGAACCACAGAAATGGAGATCACATGGAGGGTTAGCAACAGGGGAGTGGGAGGAGGATAGAGGGGGAAAAGGTATAGAGAATAAGTAGCATAGATTGTAGGTTGAAAATAGACAGGGGGAGGGTAAGAACAGTATGAGAAATGTAGAAGCTAAAGAACTTATAAGTATGACACATGGACATGACTAAAGGGGGGGATATGGGTGGGAGAGGGTGTACAGGGTAGAGGGGAGTGAAGGGGGAAAATGGGACAACTGTAATAGCATGATCAATAAAATATATTTAAAAATAAAAAATAAAAAAAAAGACTTGACTTTGGAGAATGAAAACACAATAATGTAGACCAATAATGTGTAATAAAATTGTACACTTGAAACAAAAAAAAAATTAAGATATTTTCCTATTCTACACAAGCATGATTTGATGATTTTGAAGAGTAGCACAATCCAAAACCAGGAGAAATCATTTTGTTTCACTCAAAAATAAAATAAAATAAAATTTTCATCCATATTCATGGAAAATTTAAAAGAAAAAACGAGATTCTACATCACATCACTCCGATGGTTCCCAGCTCACTCAGAGAAGTGTTTTACAATGGTCCACAAGGCCACAGCTGGCTGCCTCTCCTGTCACTCTCTCCGCCTGGGCCGCACAGTTTATCGGAGTTCAGCATGCCTCATGTCAAGGCCTTTGCATCCCTTCCACCCTCTCCCTGGATGCCCCCCTTCCCTCAGATACCCTGTCCCATGGTGCTGGCATGACAGGAAGAGATCACTCTGGTCCTAGAATCAGAGGTCCAGGAACAGAAGGAGAACCATTCCTCTCTCTTACCCTGAAAGCCCAGATCTTCCCAGTGATCTCCGAGGAGGGCACAGTCAAACTTGGAGCCCGTCAGCTTCCTGTAGATGGTCTGGAGGACTCGGCCATGCACTGGGTCTTGGCTATCCAGGCCACCTGCCCCAAGACACATGCATGCTCTCTGTTGGATTGCCCTTTGAGGGAAGGCTGAGTGCTTCTCAAGGTAGGTCTAGATTGTACTCAAGACACCCTGTTCTCCCAACGTTTACCCCTCAATTCCTGCTCCCCACACCAACATGGAAAATGCAAGACCCTTGGGGGAGGCTCCGTACCAGGGTGGGCCAACAGTGCTGTCTGCCTGACCTCACCAGTGCACTCACACTGAGCAATGGTCAGGACCAAGTCCCTTTCTTCACGGAGGCCCTGGTGGAGCTTTGGAGGCCCGAAGAGGCAGTGCCGGAGGGCAGCGAGCCCAGTCCGTCGGATTGTTGGTTGGATTCTTTTCTGGGGAGAAAGTTGCAGGTCATGGGCAGTGTGCTGGGTTCATCTGCTTTGATGAACTTATCATCAGGCTGAGTACAGAGACTGTTCTTGCAGAAAGAAGTAGTTCCCCTGGGCTAGTCTCTGGGCCAGGGAAAGGGGGCAGAAGCATGAAGCACATGTGGAATCCCTGGAGACAGGCTCTCCCAGCTCCCAGGTTCTTTGTAACAGAGAGAGAGGACCCCAAGCCTAGGCATTATCAGTCAGTTGTCTACATTTAGTCCTTTGGGCTCTTCCAGAACTAGCAATTCCAGTGACTGTCACAGAGGCTAGAGAGCCCTGGCTGTAGGGACTCCCCGACACGGTCTCGCAAACACCAGACCGGGCTTCCCATCACGGCTGCTTGTATGTAGCCCTTGTGTGTCTGTCTGTCTCTCCACAAAGGACACAGTTTATAAAATCTAGCAGCACTCTCAAATTCCAGGATGAGACAGCCAGTGGGGACGGGAGTTTAGTGGAGACCTTTTTGGGGAGATACTTCTGAGGGGTAGCTAGAGCCTGTGCCACTACTACAACCAGCCCTTCCCAAACCAGCCATGCTGACTTCTCATCACTCAGGGCCACTGTCACGGGTCTTTTAACAAACTGATCTGGGCAGCTTCTGGCAACCTGACTCCTGTCTTCTTAGCCTCTCTCTTGGGCCAGGTTCCAGGTAGAAGATCAGAAATCCCATTCCTCTAAACTTACTCCTGGTCACTCAAGATGCCCCAGAAAGCTTGCCAGCTGTTAGTCTCAATATTCTTTCTTTTCTCAATCTTACATAGTTTTTTAAATTCCCAGATAGCTTCTGATACCTTGAGGGAATGAAGATTTTCTTACATTAGCCACAAATAGCTCAGTTCTCTGGACAGTCTACCCTGCTTCCCCAAGGAACTACCTAGCATTTGACTCCAGACCTCCCCACCCCTATGATGGAAGGAAGAGCAGGGAGCAGCTACAGGGACCTCTGCATGACAGGGTCACACGAGCTCTGGGCTACAGCCCCAGAAAGGCCACTGGAGCCCTGCATAAATACGAGTCTTTGGCAACCATGACCCTGTGCCTAAGATTTTATTTTGGTTAAGACAGGGCCCTCAGCTGGCAGCTTCCATCCTGCTTGCCCTGTGCCCTGTCCTGATGGGATAAAAACCTGGCTCCTGGAAGAAGGTGCTTTGCTTGGATTCCAAACCTCCCTACTGCCATACCTTGAAGGAGGAGAGGTCAGCAGTCTGGAAATGCTGCAGCGCCTCACTGAAGGAGATGAGCTGCCCAGGCTGGTCTGAGCTGGTTTGGCTCCCTGTGGCAAAATGAAGAGGAAGACACCCCAGCATTTACAACAGTTGAAATTCTGTCAGCAGCCATTTACTGAGGCCTTCCAGTGGTCGCCTCTAAACCCAGACCTGGCTTCCAGCTATGAACATCAGACACCCAAAGCTACTAACTAATCCTCTTTCAAGGGGCTGGCGTTGTCTGCTGGGCCTTTCAGACCGCCAACCTATGCGGCAAGGAGAGATACATATGCCCCTCACGGGCTCCCTAAATTCTACCCATTTGTGAGGTGGCCAGTCACTGACTGGAGTAGGCACCCACACAAGAGCGTGCCACAGGTTTGCTTAGGGGTCTTTCCCAGTTTCTACTCTGCTCCTTCTCGTACCCTGCATATGAATGACCCCCTCTCTATCCTTTGTTCCAGTCCATAGGGAATTAACTCATCAATTAACAGTAACATCTCTCCAGGAGCTCAAGTGGGACTCAGGCTACACATGGGTCTTAGTTCTGCTTCCCTGTAGCTCTCAGAAAGGATGTGAGACCATTTTCACCAAGCCCTTGGAGCCTTCCAGCAGACTTCAGCCCCCAACTCCAGGGGCTTCCTTGTACAGTGAACAACCTGCTCAACTTCACACCGAGGCCCTGGTTGCCTGCCTCCACCCTCCTGCCTAGTCTTGTCGCCCTGCGGAGGCAGACCCTGACCAAGGTCCTCCCTGTCTTCTCTCGGCCCTTTCCCCGAGCCATTCATTCCCATTCCCTCCAGAATGTAGTCTTTGGCTTTGGAAGTTTTATTCTTTGTCACAAAGCTCAAATAAGGCCACTCAATAATTCTGTCTCCTAATCCCAGAGTCACAGAGACATGAGCCTCACATGTGAGACGGTGCCTTTACCGGCAGCTGATTACATGGAGATAAAATCAGCTGCTATTTATTCTCACAGTTACCTGTCTCTGGCTGGATGTTGTCCACGGCTTCCCATTCTCCTTGGGCTCTGAGCACCTCCGTGCTCACAACTGCAATGGTGAGAGAAGGAGACCCTCTGAGATCTAGGTAGTCTGGCTCACGGTCAGCCCCCAGCCGCATCCACCTGCCTTGGGTCTTGTTGCCCTCAGGCTCCCTCTTCACATGGCTGCCAGAGTGAGCTACTGAAAAGGCAGATCTGATGTCCCACCTGGTCAAAACTCTCAAGGTGAAAGCCAACCGTTCAGCATAGCATTTAAGTACCTTCACACTCTGGACCCTCCATACCTCTCTAGCTCTGCCCTAGGACACACAGAAGTACCTAGCTCCTCCACACTTCTCACCATCAGGCCTTGGCACAGTTCCTCCACACTTCCCACCATCAGGCCTTGGCACAGACTGCTCTCCCTCTGCTGAGTCGGCACCCCAGGTTCCAGCCCCTCTGCTGCAGCTCCTTCCCATCCCTCCGCCAGTTCTGAGCAGCGCCCTCACCCGGATGCCTCATCATAGTGCTGTGACCATCATTCTCACTGCACTGGGCACTCCATGAGGGCAGGGCTCTCAGAACCCAGCGCACAGCCCGACATACGGTACGTACGTGCTCAGCAAGCATTTGATGAATAATAGCGCAATAAAGGTGGGGGGGGGGGAGCAGAGGAAAAAAAGAAGCAGGACAGGTCCTCTAGAGCCACTACACAGCCCTTGTCTCCAAAGCACAGGTGTCACTCTCAAGCCCAAACTGCCAGTAGCTGTCCTGTCCCTGGCTTTTCCCATTTGCTGGGAGGACATGAACAAATAGTGGGAAGAATGAAGGGCTCCAGTTAAACCCCCGAAGTTGTGATCCCTCTAGCCTCAGTGATAAAAGCAGTTTAGAATTGTTCCTTTCTGTCTTGAACGCTTGGCTGAGGACATCCCATGATGACAAACTATTTTGAAAGTATATTTGCAAATTAAATAAAATCCTACCCCAAACTCAGAACACTAGTGGATAATGAGGAAGAGAGGGTTGCTAGGAAGCAGTAGAGGACGGTTACTAAAAGCACACTCTCGAGTCTAACTGCTGGGGCACGTCTTCCACTCCACCCCTCACTAGCTGTTTTCTCTGGGCAAGTTACTCAACCATCTACCATCACTCATGGGACTAGTGTAAGGATGATGTAACTCCAGTTTCTCAGGGGAGTATGTGGCCCAAAGATAAGTGCTCAATATATATTAGGTAGTCTGGTCACAGTCGTGGACTTGGGCCCAGCAGGGCAGTGAACAGTGGTGGCAGATGAGATGAGTCTAGGGTCCTGCATGTCTGGACCTCTGGGAAATTCAGTCCCGCCAGCCCCAAACTCTGGGTTGGGCAGCAGACACAGAGCCTCAGGGCTTCCAAGCTGGATAACTTCAACAGGATACAGAACACTCAACCATGAATAGTAAAACAAACAAACAAACAAACAAACAAAACTTATTTCTAGCATGTAGGACCCTTGGGAGATAAAAATGAGGGGCAAAGTGGCTGAACAAAACGAGAAGAGTGGAACAGCAGCAGCGAATGCTCGTTATGATGCTGAAGGGGCTCCTCACCCCTCATCCCTGAGCCACGCCCAGGTTCACTGACTCTTTACCCTTCAGGTCCTTGTGACAAGCAACTTGACCAATCTTTCACCCCACACGCCCTCACCAGCAAACAACTCAACAGACTGTGAACAAGGAGCAGAAACCTCGCCAGCAAGGGTATGGGACTTTGCTGTCATAGTAGATTAGTCAATTGGAAGTACAGGTCTCAACCTAGTAACTGCCTGGTAACCTAGGCACCTAGTCATCTGGTGCCTACCACTGGAGACAAATATCCAAACCGTGTAAGAGTGTCTCTCCTTTCCTTTTGGAACCAGGCAGACTCCTTCTCCATCTGAAGATGATACTTATATGAATACTAATTTCCTCCTAACAGAACACACAGGCAACACAAATCTCCAGGGTAATAAACGCAGCTCACTTTAGGTATGGTTCTGTCTTTTTTCCTGTTTCCAACTGCCTCTTTATTTAAGCTCTCCACTTACTCACATGGTAACCAGCATTGCTGATTTAGTCAGCCTGCTACTTTAAATTAGCTGAGCACAATCTCAAATAAATTATAATTGTTTAAAACAATTAAAAATATCTGGCACATAATGCCAACTGTATTAAAATATAAAATATTTTAGCATTTAAGGTAAAAAATCTCTAATAAATGTTAGGTTTGCCACCACACAGTAAAAATAAACTACTATTAAAATATACTTCATCAACTTCCAAATAATTTTTCTGCCTTGGAATATTTTAATAAGCCTCCTATTTTGGAGATTATATTTTGTTTGCAAGGTCTCACTGCGATTTACATTCTGTGTGCTAAGCACTTTACCTTGCCTCATTTAATCCTTACAAAATCCCCATCATATATGTTCTGATACAATCCTTTCTATAGATGATAAAAGTGAGGGTTAGAAAGGTTATGTAATTTGCTCAACTCATGTAGATGGTGGGTGAGAGAGCCAGTATTTAAGCCAAAGCTATTTGGCTCCAGCAGTGGCACTTCTGAATTGGTGACTATGCCTTTCTGTGGAATGAACTTTAAATATAGTAATGTAGGAAAGAACCAAGCGAAGCACGTAAAATAGGATGCTTTTTCAAAGCCTTTTTGCATATACTGTCTCATTTCATTATGATAATATCCTTGGAAGGATAAAAGAGGTATTAATATTTCTACTGTGGACACAGAGATTTCATGATTCGCCCAAAGGCACACAGTGGGAAGTCACTAGCAGGGCTAGTGGGGCTAGATTAGAACTCAGATCTTTTGACCTCCAGTGTTGATTCTAATTCCCCTTGAATAATGAATCTACAAACGTCTGTAGAACAAGTAGTGAGAGAAATTCAAATGATGAAAAGCAGATCCACGGGGGAGCTCTGACGTGGGCCCCACCCAGGCTCCAGGGGCCCGAAAAGGACCTTACCGCCCGGCGCCCATCCACAGGCTTCTGCTGTCAGGGCCTGAAGGATGCGGTGGTTCTTCAACTGTGAGATCTGTGGGGGCGGCGATCTTTAGTATGAAGGTGGAATTGATGTCCCCCCTCCACGTGAACACACCCCACCCACTGTACTGAATGTCTTTGAAGCTGGAGGCCAGACACATCTAGTCTACTCTGATGGGCTGATTAAAGCCAGTCTTAAAGAGAGGCCCCTGGAACGCTCCAACTACGATGAGAAGTTGGGTGATGTGGGGATAAGCGTTTGCTTTCCGTGAACAAACAAACAAACAAAAATGCACACAACTAACTCAGCTGACACTGTGGCATGCCTCTGCTATTCCCGCTGCACTTTATACTCTGCTTCACTATAGCAATGATCTTATTAGATAGAGCTTGTTTTGGCTGTTTGGCCCTACACGCCTTCCCCTGAGTGTGAGCTCCTGGAGGACAAGGCCTATGCCATCCTGTGTCATGTGTTCCTGGCACCACACAGTGGCATGCAACAAAAACTAATACTGGCAGGAGGTACTATGGTGTGGGCAATATGTACAGGAATTTCTCGGAATGCCAGAAGAGCGCTGTTGTCCTTGTCACATGGTGGAGAATACCCAGCAGACACACCTTCAATCTGAAAGACAAACCAGAGTCAATCTCCTGGGCTCATGCCAGTCCCCACAGACAACAGCTTAAGTGTCACACGTTTACCCAGTACCACACACATAAAAACTGGTGAACTCCTAAGACATTAACTACAAAGAATACTATAAAAGAAAGCTGTTTAACCTAGTTTCAAAAACTGCAAAAAGCTGAGTTAATGTTATCTCAAAATTCTTATATAGCCCTGGCTGGTGTGGCTCAGTGGGGTGAATGCCAGCCTGTGAAGCAAGGGGATCACTGGTTCAATTCCCAGTCGGGACACATGCCGTGGCTGCGGGCCAGGTTCCCATTAGGGGGTGCACAAGAGGCGACCACACACTGATGTTTCTCTCCCTCTCTTCCTCCTTTCCCCTCCCTAAAAATAAACAAATAAAATCTTTAAAAAAAATCTTATAGAGATATACAGATTTCTTGGCTCTGCTAAAGGTCTCAGGGCTCTGAGTAAGTGAAGTTCAGTGAGGCAGTCCCCTCACTTTTGCCCTTTCTGCTCAGCCAAACCTGTCCCTTATTAGAGCCTGAAAAAAACCCACTGGACCAACTTTTTGCAACTCATCTCATCAATACAGGGCTAATTTACTAAATATGTTAAAAATTAGCCCTACAAACCAGTAAGAAAAAACAAAACAAAACAAAAAACGCAGTAGTAAAACAGACATAGATATGGGCAGTTTACACAAAAGGAAATATAGTTCTTAAATATAAAGAAATGCTCAACCTTACTCATGGTAAGAGAAATGTCAACTAAAACTACTCTTAGATAGTATTTTTTAGTTAGCATATTATCAAAGACCAAACCCTGCAGAGTGAACTGTTATTACCTCTATTGCTCGACAGCACCTGACAAAATCATACGTGCTTTGCACACTTTGGGGCTGCAGTTGCGCTCCAGGATTCGTCTACCAGACACACTCATCCACATGCAAAATGAGATGCTCACAGTGTCACTTGTTGTAGCGCTGCTACATAGCAAATAATAGCAAAAGGCTAAAAAAATGTAACTGTCCACTACCAAAGCAAAGCTTTATGTTCTCTTGATACCAGCTCTTATTAGTGACGACATATCCCAAACCAACATCTTTTTTTCCCCCAAATAGAAATGCTTGCTTACCTGTCCATTTTTTAATTCTTTCTCATTATGGAAAGAGCAAGATTTTTCATTCATGACTCAAAATCATTTGTTCAAGTGAGCTTTGTCCTTGGGTTCAGAAAGGAGTTTAATAGGGTTTGAGATTAGAAGCTACGGGGAGAGCCAGAGATCCAACTGTTCTACCTTTGCCTTCCTTCTTGGCAGTCATTCAGACGTAGAGCGAGAAAAAGTCCCTACGTGTCATTGCCAGGGTGTAGATTTCTGTGGGTACTGAGAGAAGTCCCTGAGGTCTTTGAAGGCTTGGCCCTCTAAAAAAAGAAAAAAATTAAAAAGGAAACTGGTTTCATTATCCAGTTATGCCTCTGTTGAGAAAAACTGACTTTAAA
Organism: Phyllostomus discolor; assembly: GCF_004126475.2. Taxonomy (NCBI): domain Eukaryota; kingdom Metazoa; phylum Chordata; class Mammalia; order Chiroptera; family Phyllostomidae; genus Phyllostomus; species Phyllostomus discolor. The sequence continues at coordinate 61,400,813 of NC_040908.2, read as the reverse complement.
AATCTTTAAACAACGTCCAGTCAAGATGGAAATGTAGGTAAACACAGCTTCCTCACACAATCACAGCAAAAATTACAACCTTATTACAAAACTATCACCCAGAATTGTCAGAAAATCAAGCTGTATGGAAGTCTGACAACCAAGGAATTAAAGAAGTCATGTTCATTCAGAAGGGCAAGAGGGATGGAGATGCAGCGATGGTCCCACATCGACATATGGTAGATAAACACTGAGAGGGGTATCTTGGGAGTGAGGGATCCCAGCCCCACACCAGACTACCCAGCCCAGGGTTCCAGTGCCAGGAATATAAGTCCCCATAGCTTCTGGCTCTAAAACCAGTGGGGGTTGTGGTGGCAGAACAAACTGCGGGATTCCCAGGCATCTCCTCTTAAAGGGCCTGCAACGAATTTAGGACTTACTTAGACTCACTCTCTTTGAGCTCCAGCATTAGGGCAGCAGCTTGAAGGGCACTAGTGGCATACAGGGAGAAGCTGAAGTGTCTGGCATCAGGGTAAGTGCCAGGGGACAGCTTCCTCCTGGACAAAACTCCAGAGGCCAGGCAGCAACCATTGTCCCCTTTCTGAGCCCTCCCCCACACAGAGCCACAGAGCAGCAACACCATATTGGAGACTCCATCAACCTGATTCATATGACTTGCCCTGCCCTGGTGATTACCTAAGGCTCTGCCCCATCCAACTTACTGGGCACTTTCCTACATTAGGTGATGCTGCTGAGACAGTGGGTAAAAGCAGCTCTACCTAATACATAGAAACAGGGAGGCTGCCAAAAGGAGGACACAAAGAAACAAGGCCAAAATGAAAGAACAGAACAAAACTCCAGAAAAAGAGCTAAACAAAATGGAGATAAGCAATCTATCAGATGCAGAGTTCAAAACACTTAAGATGCTTAAGGAACTCACTGTGTACTTCAACAGCAAAAAAAAGAACCAGGTAGAAATGAACGTTACACTAAGCAAAATAAAGAAAAACTTACAGGGAATCAACAGTAGGGTGGATGAAGCTAAGAATCAAATCAACAATTTGGGACATAAGGAAGAAAAAAGCATTCAATCAGAATAGCAAGAAAAGAATCCAAAAAAAAATGAGGATAGGGTAAGGAGTCTCTGGGACAACTTCAAATGCACCAACATTTCAATCATAGGGGTGCCAGAAGGAGAAGAGAAAGAGTAAGAAATGGAAAACTTATTTGAAAAAATAATGAAAGAAACTTCCCTAATTTAGTGAAGGAAATAGACATATAAGTCCAGGAAGCACAGAGAGTCCCAAACCAGATGGATGCAAAAAGGCCCACTCTAAGGCACATCATAATTAAAATGCCAAAGGTTAAATAAAGAGAAAGAGAGAATCTTAAAAGCAGCAAGAGAAAAGCAGTTAGTTACCTACACAGGAGTGCCCATAAGACTGTCAAGCTTATTTCTCAAAATAAACTTTGCAGGCTAGAAGGGACTGGATTGCTGAAAGGACTGGAGGGTGCTGGGTAGAGGGGGGCAAAAGGGGAAAAACTGGGACAACTGTAATAGCATAATCAATAAAATACATTTAAAAATGGCCCTGGCTGGTGTGGTTCAGTGGATTGAATGCAGGCCTGAGAACCAAAGGGCTGCTGGTTCAATTCCCAGTCAGGGCACATGCCTGGGTTGCAGGCCAGGTCCCCAGTAGGGAGCATGGGAGAGGCAACCACACATTGATGTTTCTCTCCTTTTCTTTCTCCTTCCCTTCCCCTTTCTCTAAAAATAACTAAAATCTTTAAAAAAAGAAACAAATAGAAGTTTATAAACCTAAAAAATATCTTTAAGCAGCTATAAATTTATTCTGAATAAATAAGATGCTTTAGCCAAATACCTCCCTCTTACCACCCAAGCCACTGGATGGAAAGAAGGAGGCCCTGTGGGAGTCTGGGTGCTGGATTCTTGGTATCCAGAAGGCAGCAGCACCACTGTAAGTGGTAGAATTCTGTTTCTGACAATGAAGTTAATGGGATCTGGTACCCCAGATCCCATTATCAAAGGGGTGAGGCTAATGGATGGCACCTTGAAGGGTAGTCTTAGTGAAGTGCTCAGGCTTGGGTCTGGGGGCTTATAGTATTAGATCTGGTTCCCACATTGGTAGAAACTCAAAATGCAGCACAATGCCTAGCCTTATTCAGTTGCCACCAATATTGTGCATGTTGCAGCTGTTTAGCCAGTTTGGCTAATTCAGTCTCTCATTCCATGTGCACCTGAGGAAGACGGCCCATCTATCATCATGGGGGAGCTGGACTCATGGATGCATCACAACAAAAAGCCAGATCATAATGCACAGATGGCCCTCACACAATTTCACAGACTCGGGTGACTAAGGAAAAAGGATGTCATCTGTATGATGTCAGCCTTCCAATGTGAGAATATGATCTGGATTCCCTAAGAACTGGATGCCAGTAGCAAACAGGAATCTCCATTGGGGTAGGACACATTGATTCTAAAACTAAGAGCAGGATTACCTCCTGCTGTTGGGCTGGGCATCTGGTTCACTGTAATTTAGAAGGGAGTGCAGTGCCCCTTACTCATGGCACTGCAGGAACCAGCTAGCTCCCACTATGTCTTCTGGGGCCTCAGCATCTGCTTCTTTTTTCTCCCTCCTCCTTGACCTCCATGACCGCACATGACAAAACACTCATACATAGGCCAGCCTCGGGAAGGTGACAGTGACAGGCAGGTAAGGTGACAGCAATCTCAGGAAGGCCCTTCTGTCACTGTGCATGAAATGAAGCAAGCAGAATAGAAGCATGAGCAGCTTTACACACCTGCTAGTGTCTCTGTTCTGGCGGGAGCACCGCTGGCGTCTTCAACAGTGTCCAGACACTTACTATCTGTAACAGAACGGAAAGAGCCAACACTGTCAACCGAGCAAGTCACTCCCACCAATATTTGGCAAGCTGAACCTGAGGAAATGACCTTCCTATAAAGATGGGTCCTTTTTAAATGAAATAGTTATGATGCATTCACTTTAGGTAAGGGACTTCATTGCGGGTCTGATTTTCTGACTGCTTGCTGGAGTTTAAACTCTCTGAATAGGTATTTACTTTAGAAACCGGGTCCATACCTTAAATACAAATGCGCACATAGGAATGATAGTTCTCTGATCCTTTCATCAGGCTGATCGCTGGACGGCTCCTCACGGCCCCCACGGAGGGAGGTGCCACGGGGACCCAGCCACAGGCCTGGGGACGCCAGGAGGCCTCCGCCGCAGGCAACGCCATTCTGGGGAAGCCGGGGCCGCGGCCCAAGCTATTGGTCTATTGTGGGGGCTAGCAGAAAAGGGGCTCGCCGCCTGCGACGCGCAGATCTCGAGAGATCTCCACCCAACCACACAGCCAGCCAGCTAGGGATGTGAGGGGCTTCCGGACGCACAGATTCTCTCTATCCGGTGGGGAAAATTGAGCAAAGCGACTTGCCTAGGGTCTCTCAGCGAGTCCACAGCCGAACGCGGACCAGAACCCAGGTCTCCGGCCTTCCAGTCAGGGTCCTCTCTGAGTCCTGCAACTTTCAGCCTCGCCCCGCCCAAGGGCCATCATTTGCATCCCACATTTCCCCCTCCTTAAGGTCCCCGGGGCTCGCCCGAGGTGTCCTAGTCGTTCAAGGAGCTTCCCCACCGGGGACTAACCCCTTCGCCAGGCTCCTGTCGCGCATGCGCAGTGGTTTTCCCGACGGCCACTCACGCCGAACCCCAGCAGGCCTGCGGAGACGCTGTTGTTGCCAGGGAAATACGGAGAGTTGGAAGGGTCAATCTGCTCTGGAGTTCGGGCATCTGGCCAAAAATTCCGGGATTGCACAATGGGAAAAGCTGCCTCCGCCTCCTTGCAGGGCGGGTTCAACAGGGTGGAACCACCGCCACGAAGCTGGGCGCCATCAGCCTGATCCCAGTCCTTGGACAGGCGCCATGTGGCTTACACTGGTGTTGCTGGCCGTGCTGCTGCTGGCCGTCCTCCGCAAAGTTTACCTAGGGCTGTTCTCAAGCAGCTCCCCGAATCCTTTCTCCGAGGACGTCAAACGACCACCCGCGCCCCTGGTGACGGACAAGGAGTCCCGGAAGAAGGTCCTAAAACAAGGTCAGCCAAAGAAACTTTGGGGTCTGAAGCTCCGCTGCTTTGCAGTTTCTTTCTGGCCGGGCAAGCTGCTGCCTGATCCGGGCCTCAGTTTCTCAGAATGTAAAGTGCTGGGAGGGTTTGAGGCACGCGGAGGAGCCCCGCTTTAGTTCCGCCTTTGCTTGGGCAAGCTGGAGAACTGTGGACCTATGGACATGGGCACCGTCCTCTGTTTGCCAAGGTCTTGGCAAAACCAAGCAAAGTCAAGTCCAGACCCTGTCATTCATTCATTTGTTTATTTTTCATTTGTGAGAATATACTTTTAGATTTTATTTTTAGGATTTTATTTATTTATTTTTAGACAGAGGGGAAGAGAGAGAGAGAGAGAGAGAGAGAGAGGAGAAAGGAGAAAGGGAGGGAGAGAAACATTAATGTGTGTTTGCCTCTTGTGCACCCCCAAATGGGGACCCTTTCTACAACCCAGGCATGTGCCCTGACTGGGAATCGAACAGGCGAACCAAATCTCAGATCACCTCTCAGTCCACTGAGCCACACCAGCCAGTGCCATTTGTGAGAATGTAATGAACTCCCAATGCATGGCCTCAGGCTACTAGCACACAGGCCCCACCAATACCCTTAATCTTCTCTTCAGCTCCTCTGCTGAAGAATTTGCCCTTCACAATGACAGGCTCCTTTGGGAGCTTTCCCTCCCCAGAACTTTGTATAGCCCCATCGCACCACCTCAATGATGGGAGCAGCTCCAGTCTTGTTTTTGGCAGTGTTGACCCATGTCTGCTCGCTGACCAAGGTCCACAGTCTATCAAGCTTGACAGTGGGGCAGAAGCTCTGGTTCTCTTTAAGTGGTCATGCCTCTTACCAACTTTCCCAAAGTGACCTGGGTGATATTTGTTGAAGTTGATCCTGTGATGATGCAAACTACCAGCATTACCTGGGCCTCCCAGGTGCTTTCTGTACTTGCCAATGTGGCAGATGCTGCCAGTGGTCATGGCTCATGTGACCCTGAAGTTTCTGGGTCTTCCTCAGTCTGGATGGCATGTTGGTAGCTGAGATACAACAAGACCCAGGCCCTGTCATTTAATGTGACAGTGGCTATTACCCAGCTCAAGGGGTTCGCTGCTATTAAAGGATGAGATGGGGATGGATGAGTCAGGGGACTCCTATCCAAAACTCTACCTCACTACTTCTCTTGGTTGTAGAGGCTCACACTGGCAGAGTCACCTCCTACTACAGTTACAGGTTGCTGTTCCTCTCAACCCTCTAGCTTCGGGACTTCTAGAGAACATGGGCTGAAAAGGTCTCTGCAGGGCTTATCCTGCATGTTCCAGGCATGTGGAATTGTGAAAGGCAGAGGACAGGCCCAGGATGCCTTGTTTAATGGTTTGGTTCACATGCCACGACTCAGACCCACTCTGCTAAAAGAGGTTCAGTGTGGTGTGGCCTCCTTGCACCTGTCTCCCAGCACACACCTGAGCAGTGCAGTATTCTGTTCCTAAAGATCCATGACTGCATCTGGCTGTGACAAAACACTGGGCTGCTCCATCTGCTGCTTCCACAGCAGGGCAAGTGTCCAGGTCAGCCCATCCCACCGCCAGTCAGCAGACCCCCAAAGCCGTAGGGGCCTGTGCCCTGGCTGAGCGGGGCCACTCCCCAAGAAGGAGACACAGCTTAGAAGCATCTAGTGTTGTGAATGCAGAGAGGGAGCTCTCTCACCTTCACCTGCCTTACCGCCAGCCACACCACAGCTTTGGAGGAAAAAGGGAGAGCTAAAAGGCTGTTGCTCAGAAAAGAAGCTGAGGTCTCGAGAGTCTGCTTGATTGGGCTCTGACATGAGGTAATGCATGAGTGCACCTGCCTGGAGTCGGTGATCTCATCCTTGCAGATGAGTGGACAGGGAATTAGTAGATTGCTTTTTAAGACCACTGTAAAAGTTTACTTAAAAAAAAAATGCCCTGCCTGGTGTTGCTTGGTTGGGCACCACCCTGCAAACTGAAAGGTCGCAGGTTTGATTCCCTGTTGGGGCACACACCTGGGTTGTGGGTTCAGTCCCCAGTCAGGACACATGCAAGACGAAACCTATTGACGTTTCTCTCCCTGTCTTTCTCCCTCCCTTTCCCTCTCTAGAATCAATAAAAGGAAAAAAAATTAAATCTTACTAAAAAAGGAGTTCATTTCCCTGTGTCATTTCCATGTGGCTAGGAAGCCCATCCTTGCTTTGTTTTTGCAAGTCCAATAAAGCTGACTCAAATTACATTTTAAAAAATGTAGTTTTTCAATACTCCGAGGGTACTTGGCCTATGTTACCACACCTTTGGTAAAATTTCTGAAATCACATCTGCTTACAGAACATCTCTCTGTAGCAATGAGACTCTTTGAAGAGATGTGGCATGTAATTTTTTCCCCCTTATCCTTCAGAGGAAGATCCCCAATGGGAGTCTTATTCAGATAGCTCATAGATAAAACCAGCAATTCTTCCCATGTACCCGAAGCATATGTCTTTGCCTCATTAGCCGTAGCCTAGCGGAGTCCCACAGCGAAACCCTTGCTGCTCAGTCTTGCTTATCCCAGATCACTTCCACTGGGAACCCTGAGCCTCCTCAGTGAAGGTGGTGTGGCCCATCTGATGGGAACCTCGCTGCTGCCCAGGAAACTGCTGGGGTGCTATTCCCATTTCCCATCATGAGCACCACCCTAGCTGCAGGTGCTTCAGAAAGTGCACCCCCTGGATTAAAGGAAGCAGGGTTGGGGTTGCAGAGGGAGAGCGCCTATGTGGTTCATAAATGTTGAAATCCTAGGAGGCAAAGGCACAAAGAATGCCAGACAACCACACCAGAGATCATAATCCAAGGATGTCTTACATCGTCTGGCAGGCATTCCTCAGCCCCCAAGTGTTAGACGGAGGTTGGGCCCTGAATCCTGCCTCCCAGAGACAGTTCCTGCCCGACCAACCAGAAACCAAGTTTACGCCAGAACTGAAACTACCTTTTCGACAACCCTATACCCAAAACATGCATAGAAACACTGATTAAAGTGACCACAGGGACTGACCTACCTGCTTCCCTTCTGAAGTATTCCAGGAAACAGGGTCAAGTGGCCGCTTCTCGTCACTGCAGAGGCAGGCCAGGCAGCAGTTCTGGGAGTCTCCCATAGAACAGATCCTCTGTCCAGTGGAGATGCAGGCCAGTAAGCCCTGGACAAGTTGCTGCTGCTGACTGCTGCACAGGGAGTCCTTTTAGGAGAGTTTCAGCTGGAATTGCCAAATTGGTTACTGAACTCAAGGGGTTCACCACTTGGGGTGCTCTATTCAAGAAGGAGATGTGGTTGTCACAAGATATGTCTCCTTTAAACTACCTTGTGACAACCATGCCTCATTCTCTGCCCCCCCCAAATATTTTTATTAATTTATTTTTAGAGAAAGGAGAAGGGAGGGAGGGAGAAAGAGAGGGAGAAAAACATCAATGTGTGGTTGCCTCTTGCTCGATCCCTACTGGGAACCTGGCCTGTAACCCAGGCATGTGCCCTGTCTAGTGCCTGAGAATCAAACCAGGGACCTTTTGTAGGCTGCCACTCAGACCACTGAGCCACACCAGCCAGGGCACCATGTCTCATTCTTGAACAGAGCACCCCAAGCGTTGAATCCCTTGAGTTTGGTAACATGGCTAAATTAACAAGAAGTGAGAGACAAGAAGAAACCTTTCCCTTTTTTAGCTCTAGGACCTAAACTTTTTCACTAACCTTTCCACATGCACCCAGGGGTGTCGGGGAGCTGCACAGAAATCTCTTTCGACCTGTACAGGAAATTTCATTTTGCCCACTAAGTGATTTGACGGATTATGCCTGGACCCAGCTCATATGGTTGAACCCTGGTTTTGAAACTTTGGGAGAGGCTCGAGAGGGAGCCTCAGGCTCAGAAACCACTCTCCCATCAGAGTACCTTTGCTGTCAAGTTTAAAATATATTTTGGGGTTTCTCCTAAGTTTGAAAGAAAGATTTCTGCTGGTTTTTTTTTAATTGGCTCCCCTGTTTGATCTCGAAGGTCCCTCTCACTTGACAATTTTAGACTTTTGTGTGTCACGTTTTGCCTCACAGTTGGGGACAACACTGTTCTAAGTGGAAGGACTATTAGTCTGAACTTCTGAGGGCAGAGTTTTAGCTTGGACTCTGTCACTAATTTACTGCGTCACCAGTAGCAAGTCATTCCACTTACCCGGGCTGGTCTAAAAACTAGATGACTAGTTTAACTCTTTCAGACCAAATCGTGATCTGTTAATGGGACTTGAAATCAAGTTAGTGGGTTGCAACTAGCATTTTCAAATGCAGTGAAATAGAAAATAATCAGATTGTACCATACATAGTTCTGGTAAGTATTGTATTATGAGCCTTTTGTTTCAGGTATTTATATTCTACACTTCCACATGCTCTGGGTTTTGAAATGAAATATATTTGTAACAATAGGCCTTTCTAAAAAACATCTGAAAAGTTAAAAGTTTACCACATTCTCTTGCATCTTGAGAAGTTCTGAATCTCAATCTTGGGAAGTGATCTTTAAAGAACAGAGCTGGTGTTGGAAGTGCCCATATGGCACCCCTACTGCCCAGGGTGTCCTGTTCGGGTGCTGCCCCTCAGCCCTGCCTCCAGACTTCCCCAGTGCCAGGGAGTGGTGCCGTGATTTCTCAGAGTAGCAGCCTCCGAGCAGCTTGGTCCTGCCCGAGCCTCTGCATCTGGATCTTAAAGGACCACCAACATACGATCAGGCTGCCCCACTGTGCTTGCAGACCCCACGTTTTCCAAAGATAACTGTATTGTGAATGGACAGTCCTGTGAGCCAGCAGCTTGCTCCGCCACACAGTGCTCCTGTCCCCCGACTCCTTGTTTTCTTCCTTCCTTCATTCTCTGTGTCGGCACTCAGGGTTCTCAGCCTATAGTGCTGTCCGCTTTCTGCTTTTATTCCTATAATAGTTTACTGATGTCTTTGAAAGTAGGAAAAGTCCCCGTGTACATAGCAACTTCGGTTAAATCTGTTCAGTTCAAACCAAATCACTTTGTTTAATCTGTCTGGCTGGTCCTGAGCATTTCCCAGGTAAAACATTTGTGATGTTTTCATAAGGAGCTCTGTGCAGAACTGCTCTAGACTTTTCTAGCATTGTATAAGCTAGAGAAGTCTTCTTTAGTTTCCATATCTTTGCTCTTCCGCTGCCCCTGCCTAAGGAGCCCACCCTCCATCTGTCCCCTCTGTTGCAGCTTTTTCAGTCAGCCACGTGCCGGAGAAGCTGGATGTGGTGGTCATTGGCAGTGGCTTTGGGGGCCTGGCTGCAGCTGCAATTCTGGCCAAAGCTGGCAAGCGAGTTCTGGTGCTGGAACAACATACCAAGGCAGGAGGCTGTTGTCACACCTTTGGAAAGGATGGCCTTGAATTTGACACAGGTAAGGTTTATGTGGAAAAGGGTTGGGAGCACAGCTCTGTCTTTAGGAGGCTTGGAGCAGCTGTTGTGGGATGATGCAGGGCATTTCTCTTATTCTGGAGGCCCTGTATTCTCTCTGGGCACTTCTTTCCTTGTCTGGTAGCATGCCCACTGGGAGCTGAAATGGGCAGGGAACCGGTGGTTTATGCCCTAACTCCCCCCCACAGCAAGGGCGGACGCCTCCTCTGGGCGTGGATTCAGCCAGGCACGACCACATCTCTCACCTTGCTTCTCTGTCCACCTCTGCAGGGCTCAGTCCCCTCATCCTAAGGTACCTTGTTTGTCTGTCTCCCCACAGGAATCCATTACATTGGGAGGATGGAGGAAGGCAGCTTTGGCCGTTTTATTTTGGACCAGATCACTGAGGGGCAGTTGGACTGGGTTGCCTTGTCCTCTCCCTTTGACATCATGGTACTAGAAGGGCCCAGTGGCCGAAAGGAGTTCCCCATGTACAGTGGGGAGAAAGCCTACGTTCAGGGTCTCAAGGAGAAGTTTCCCCAGGAAGAAGCTGCCATTGACAAGTATATAAAGCTGGTTAAGGTAACACGGACATGCGAAGGATCCCCTTATTTATCCCTGACAAGGCTGACCTTCCTTGGTGGAATGGCTGGTGGGCGAGGCAGGAGGGGAGGAACAGTCCTGCCTGTGCTGCTCTCAGTCCCCACCTGGGCCGGCCTCTGCGCCCCTGGAGCCTGGGCTCGGCAGCTGCTGCTGTCACTCTGGCCTCTGTGGAGTGCCATGCTCTCTTCCCTGACCAGGATGGTCCGATTCATATGGTTCATATGGTCCGATTATTACCCTTTTTTACTTCGTCTGAGACCAGACTGGGGTTGTTCAAATGGAATTTGGGCAGGAAACTGAAAAGCAAAAGGCTCATCTGAGTGTAGAATGGGAAGAATTCAGAGTACAGATTCTTAAAAATCCAAATTGAGCCCGAGTTCAGGCAGAGGTGAGTGTTGCCAGGCCCTCTGCTGGTGCAGGCGATTGGAACGGTGGTTCTGTCCCGGCAGTTCTAGAAATGAGACCTGTGCCTCCCTCCTCATTTTCTTCCTCAGCTGGTAGCCAGAGGAGCCGTTCATGCTGTCTTGGTGAAGATCCTCCCATTGCCTGTGGCTCAGTTCCTCAACAAGTGTGGGCTGCTCACTCATTTCTCTCCATTCCTTCGCGCATCCACCCAGAGCCTGGCTGAGGTCCTGCGGCAGTTGCCCGCCTCCCAGGAGCTCCAGGCAGTACTCAGCTACATCTTCCCCACGTATGGTAGGTGCTGGCCTTGGGCCTTGGGCAGCTCCTGGAGGAGGAGGTGTGCCCTCCTGGCTCTTAGTCTTGCGTCCTGAATGTGCATGGCTAACTGAAATGTGGTATAAGCCCTTAGGGGTGAGGAGTCTTCCCCCCTACCTGCTTCACTCCCTGGTAAAAATTCCTGCATCCACACACCAGATGGTTTTCCTTTTCAACCAGCACTGGCCTCCTTGGTCTCGGCAACACGGCAGTTTGCAGGGAAGACAGTCCCACTGGCCCCAAGATCTGTAAGGTACCCCATATTTGCATGGAAACCGGCCCTCCAGCTGCCCCAATCCATGGGGATCATTTGAACCCTGGGACTCATGCTGTGTGTTTTCTTTTTTCTTTAAGATTTTATTTATTCACCTTTAGAGAAAGGGGAAGGGAGGGAGAAAGACAGGCAGAGAAACCCCAATGTGTGGCCACCTCTCGTGCACCCCCCCACCAGGGACATGCCCGCAACCCAGGCATGTGCCCCAACCGGGAACCAAACTGGTGACCCTCTGGTTTGCAGGCCTGTGCTCAATCCACTGAGTCATAACAGCCAGGGCATGTTTTCTGACAGGAATCACACCCCTTTCTGAGTGGTGCTGCTGCCCACATTTGCCTCATCACTTCCCTCTTTCCTTCTGTAGGCGTGACCCCCAGCCACACCACCTTTGCCATGCATGCTCTGCTGGTTGACCACTACATTAAAGGGGCCTTTTACCCTCGAGGGGGTTCTAGTGAAATCGCCTTTCACACCATCCCTGTGATTCAGCGGGCCGGCGGCGCTGTCCTGACGAGGGCCTCTGTGCAGTGTGTGTTGCTGGACTCAGCCAGGAAAGCCTGTGGTGAGAGTCCTGCATTGCGCTTCCTGGGCCCTGGGCTGGGTGGGAGAGACCTGGGCTGCAGGTAAAAAGAAGCACTGAAGGCAGAAGGTGTAGCAGAACTGACTTCCTCACAGGGGTTAAAGGCTGGAATCTGTCCCAGAGCAGGGCTCCAGGAAAGCAGCTAGTCTGAAGGGACAGAGGACGCTGGGAGGGTAAAGGATTTCATGGTTTGCAGAGAACAGTACTTAATTACGTATTCAGTAGATAAGAATAGTTATCCAGTAATCTATGATCTCATTGGGTGTAGGGACTGTGTCCTTTTAATCTTTGTCTATAGATTTTAGCACATAATAGTCACTCAGTAAATGCAGTGTTGTTGAGTGATTATGGAACGAATGCATAATCTGGGCACTCCCTAGGGCAGCGTGGAGGCCAGCAGAATACCCTGCCCTCAACCTGTAAATGGCAGAGTGGGGCCTAGAATCTTGTTGTGCTGGCTCAGGTCTTCGCTGTTATCTGCACAGAGGGTCAAAATCCCACTGTGGGAGAACTTTATGAAGGACTCTGGGAAATGGAGCAGGCCATCCATGACTTGTGGGTGCTTAAGAAGCATCAGGGAAGGGGACAGAGAGAGGCCTGAAGAAAATAGGGCTGGTATGACCGTGAATTTAGCAGAGGAACCTTTTAAGGGGGAGGTGGTGAGTCGGTGGCCCAGTGCACCAAAAAAATCAAGGGAGGAAAAGCCATTAGTGATCTCTGAGAACACATTTGTAGAAGAGAGTGGTAGAGAGAAGAGAGCCACCTCTTTCTTGCCAGTGGCGAGAAAGAGGTGGCTGTTGGCAGTGTGAGATTTTTTCTCATCTTCATGAATAAGTTCTCCTTCCAGCCAAAGGGGTCCATGAAGCTAGGTGGATCTATCAGTTCAATTAAATTCGGTTTAGAATATATGTATTTGTGTTTTTCATGTGCTAGGTAATAAAAGATGAAAATAAAAAGACAAGTCCTAATCTCTAACTCAGGAAGTTTCCAGTCTCATAGGGAAGATCACTGTGACACAGTTTAAGTGCCGTATAGAAGTACATATTTAGCACATTGAAGTATGTGCTAAAACTGCAGTTGAATGGGGATGCTAGGATGGGAGCACAGGGAGGGCCTCAGAGTGAAGGCAGAGGTGCTTGAGTCAGGTTATAAAGGGTCAGAAGAAGCTAGCCAGAGGTTGGGGGAGGTTATTCCAGGCAAGGGGAACAGAATGTGCAAAGGCACGGAGGTATGAAAGAGCTGAATATGTTAGGCACCTGAAAATACTAGGTTGAACCATTAGAAACTGCTTTTTTTTTAAATCATTGGAAACTGCTGTTTTTATAAGTACAAAATGTTGACTATCAGCAGGTTGTACTTAATACTTCAGGGAGCGGCTAGGAGTGAGGTGGACACACAGCAGGGACCACATGGTGGGAGGCTGATACAAGGAGTTGGAGTGAAGGGTGCTGGGTTTAGCTAAAGAAAAGGGAGCCCGCGCCGGGTGGGGAGAAAGCTAGGGACGGTGAGCACGGAGTGATGGGGGACACAGAGTGCTTGAGTATGTTCTGTTCATTTTACAGTTTTGCCTGGGGCATGCCCATCTGGCCCCGGGTAGGCTGGACGCTCAGGTGTGAGAAAATGAAGTGTAGTCTAGCAGAGACCTGTTTGGGACATGAGCCTTCCTCTCTCTCCTGGAGTGTATGGAACCTCAGTCAAGTTCTTGTGCCTGCAGGTGTCAGTGTGAAGAAGGGTCAAGAGCTGGTGAACATCTATTGCCCCATCGTGATCTCTGATGCAGGACTGTTCAATACCTACAAGTACTTATTGCCAGAGAATGCCCGCTGCCTGCCAGGTAAGTCTAGGCTGCCTGGCTCTCTCCCAAGTTCCCAGCGTTGCCTGGCTGATGCTTTTCCCCGGGTGGTGGCTGCCCTTTGACCGCCCTTTAGTAGAAAAGGTGAACACGCTGATCTCTGACTTGCTGCCAGCAAGGCCTCTGTGTGGGGGTTGGGAACAACTTCTTTGTGTCACATCACCCCAGAGAGCCTGTGGTCCTTACTTATCTTTGCATTCTTGGCATATTTGCTCCCTCCCCCTTGTAATCTCAACCACTCTGCCCGCTCCTCTCTTCAGTTTCCATTCTGAGTTTCCCATTTCCAGTTTTCCTAGATCTCAGATCATCTCTCTAATGGTTAATGGTGGTGGACAGAGTCTGAAAGGAACATTTCTTGGGTTTTCACTAAGTTTGTCATATGAATTCTGCCTCCTTCCCTAATTCCTCACTTATTTTGAGTGGGAAAGACTGGTCTGACATTACCAGTAAGGGAAGCTAAGGCTGCCGTGGAGGAAGAAGGCTTGGTATAATTGTTGGGTGCCTTATTTGGGAAGCAAGGGTATATTTTTCTGCCTCTTTCAGAGGCAGCTCCTTACTGGGGCTGCGGCTGCAACATACCCTTTTGGCTTCTGTTCCTTGAAACCTGGGCCTGAAATCTGGGTGCCAGGTAGAAAAAAACCTCAGTGCAGTCATCTCTTCTGAGAAGCCATGTGTGAAAAGAAGAGTCTGGCTTTGTGGAGGAGCAGGAACAGGTGGGCACAGTCACGATTGGCCCTGGGTGGGTCATTGTGTTTGACCTTCATAGCTACCTGTGAAGGAGCTGTCATCATCCTGATGTTTACGGCTGGGGAAACTGAGGCCATGCAGGGGAAAGAACTTCTCAAGGCCACCTAACCACAGGTGGCAAAGCTGAGATGAGAATGCTCTTGGCCCCCTCTCCTCTGAGAAGCTTCCAGAGACAGGGCTTCACTAAAAGGGGCAGGGGAGCCGTCAGTATGTGAGGAACCAAGTGGCTCAGCCAAAGTTAGGTGAGAGGTAACTGTTTTGAAATGGACTTTAGGATATCGTGTCACTATAAGCTACTGGAGTGACCTGCGGGAAGGAGGCTGCTGGCCTGGAGGGGCCAGTGACCCAGGAGGGTACGAGAGGGGCGTAGCTAAAGGCCTCTGGCTGGGGCTGCAGGTGGAGATGGGAGCAGCTCTATGTGGTCGAGATGGAAGGGCACAGAGGAGCAGCCCAGAGAGCAGTGGCGGGGGCTCTCCACCCCCGAAATGGGGGCAGTGGCTACTGTTTGAGGAGCTGGAGAGGTGGGCAGCAGAGTGGGTTCAGCAGAAAAGTGAGGCCCTGGGTTCCTTGTGGGGGAGAGGGTGGGTGGCGGTTGTACTTGGCTCCAAGGTATATGTTCTACTGAAAACCAGCCTTCTCATTCCCTTGCCTTACTTAGCTGGGCCTCAACCAGCATCTGCTGCCGGCGAAGGCCTCCTCCCTCAGACTGGGTGAGCTGAGTGGGCTGAGGCTGAGACTGCCGGTGCGGGGCAATGGGGTAGGGCTGGGTGGACTGATCACCAGATTTTGCCTTTGGTACATCCTCCCTCCCTCTCTCCCAGCATCTCTTATCCCTGACGCTGTTCTCTAAGAGGTCCTGGGGTCCCACCCAGGTCTGTCTTCTCTCCAGGCAGCCATGTTACCTTCCCAGCTTGCCTTTTCTCACTGTATAGTAGCTCTCATTGTGCATAGGTAGCTCAGCCCTGAAAACAGGCTAATGGTGCCAGCCCCCACCTGGCTGAAGGACCAATTGCCTTCTTGGTTGGGGGGCTGGATGCTGCCCCAGATAAATCCCAGTTTGAGAATATTTCAGGCAGTGACAGAGATGATGCTTAATTCAGAGATCCCAGTGGTGGGACTCTTTTGCTTCTAGCTGTTGGGGGTAGACGTTTTCATAGTTCTGTTCCCATGTCAGAGATGGGAACCAGGTATCTGCTGGCCTGTGGGACAGGTGGAGCCAGGTGGGGTTGTGGGTGGAGGTGGGATGGTCAGGCGGAGGGAACCTTTGTGAATGAGTGTGCCTTTCTTAAACCTCGCTGCTGAGCCTTGAGGTGGTGACTGGGGGTGGTTCGGAGAGGACATTTTTGAGTGGGGAAGCCTGGTCTTGTCACAGTAGTAAGGGAAGCGAAGGCTGGTGTGGAGAAGAAAGGGTTGGTGTAACTGTGCCTTCTTTGGGACCCTAGGTTATATTTTTCTGCCAGGTATGTGGTTCCTGGACCTCTTTCTTCTAGCTGGGGAAAGGGCAAAGGGGCCGGGTAGAGGTAGTTGCTATTCTAAGGGGCTTCAGAAGGCCTAGGGGCTTTCACTTCTGGGCCGCTGGTTCTCTCTGTGCCCACCCAACCCCACCGGAGAGGGAGTGCCAGCAGTGTGATTACCCCCGGACACTGGGACAGGGTGGTAAGGTGCTCCTGCGGCCCCAGGGTGGTCCACTGCTCCTGACCGAGGCTGCGGAAGCCCACATTCCCCTTCCCCCATCACGGGGGGGGCATCTTATGCCAATTGTCTTACTGTAATTATGCTAGTCCTCCCTTTTGCTCTTAAAAGTGGCCTGTTTTCAGTAGATTCTATGGTTACGCTACCCGGAGCACTCAGTTCTTTGCAGCCTCTATGAGGCTGTCCAGCTTATTTCAGGAAAGTCTTTTTTGGTAGACAGGCAGCAGGTCTGACTCCTTACAGCACCCCCAGGGCCTGCAGAGGGTTCAGCACATTTTGTCCTCAACAAATAGTTGCAAAATGAATTAAGCAGAGCTGCCAGTGTTACCCCTCAAGCAGGTGTTGGGGCTGGGACTGGGAATGGGGACAAAGGATAAGAATTGTAAGAGCAATTTCTGGAAAACCTGTCTGGGGTGGTTTATTGAGAGGTGGGGAAGCCCAGCTGCTTTGGTCCCAGGGGACATCAGATGGCCTCCCTCCATAGTGCTGTTCTCCCCTCTGCCCCCACTGAACCCTGAAATGCCACATGCCAGGAATGTTGTTCGCATTTGTTCCTTTGCATTGCTTACCATTTCGAAGCCTTGTATTGACTGCACTGCACATTATAAATTGTGTATATTCATTTATTAGGTGGCTTGTATCAAAGTTCATACTGGAATTCAGGCTTACAACAAACTACTGTTCAATGTGTGGTCTCTATAGCGTGGAGCCCAGTCATCACTCCTAACTTCAGACATTAGGGGAAGGTAGGCGGCAGTTAGCCTGAGCTGTACTGCAGGTGCTGTGGGCTGGCCTAGGGAGGCTGCGCACCACCAGCTTCTAAGGTGCTAGAGCAGTGGGTGGTGGTGGAAGAGTCAGTCTGGCGCTATATCCATGACGGGGAGGAGGCAGGCCCTGCCAATTAATTGTTATTTCAACAATTACAGTTGAAATAACGTGATAAAAACAGCCCAAGCACTAGGCTGGCAACTGAGGCTAGGCTGCTGGTACAGTGAGCGGCTGCAGTAGGCTGTCCGGGGCAGGTGGCCCTCTCGGGCCACAGTGCGCACGGCCCTCACCAGCTGTCTTTGGCAGGTGTGAAGCAGCAGCTGGAGATGGTACGGCCAGGCTTGGGCATGTTGTCTGTCTTCATCTGCCTACGAGGCACCAAGAAGGACTTGGGGCTGCGGTCCACCAACTACTATGTTTATTTTGACACAGACATGGACAAAGCGTAAGGCATGTGTGTGGGGGGGTGGGGAGCGAGAGTGTCAGCATGGGCCCACAGCCCATGGATGCCTGCTTTCTCCCTGGACACTGGGGAGTCAGCAGCAGGAGATGGAATGGGAGGAAGTGGGCAAGAATTTACCCCAGGAAGGGATTTTTCCACACCTAGGCCGTGCCTCAGCTCCGTCCCTGGGGGCTATGGGGCGTCCCTGGTGATGAACTGTCCTTGGGGTGGTGCTGGTGGCAGTGAGGACCAAGGCCGTGGGCTGGCAGCCACACCCCTCTCACCCTCAGGATGGAGCGCTACCTCTCCATGCCCAGGGAAAAGGCAGCAGCGCACATGCCTCTTCTCTTCATTGGTTCCCCGTCAGCTAAAGACCCGACTTGGGAGGACCGATTTCCAGGTGGGGCTTGAAGTCCCGGGGGGGAGGGTGGGGTGGGAAGGGGCCAGGCAGCAGTAACCCTGGCTTTGCACCCCAAGACCGGTCCACGATGATTGTGCTGGTGCCCACCTCCTACGAGTGGTTTAAGGAGTGGCAGGAGGAGCCAAAAGGAAAGCGGAGCAGCGACTATGAGACCCTGAAAACCGCCTTTGTTGAAGCCGCTCTGTCAGTTGTCATGAAGCTGTTCCCACAGCTGGAGGGAAAGGTAGGTAGACCATATGGTTGTGGGAACTCTTGGTGCCATTTCTCCCCTTTCTTCAGGGCGGGGAAGTGAAACCCTGAGATAACTGAGCTCCGGGGAAGGCAGGGAACCCGTGCAGGCTGTCAGCTCATTCAAGGAGAGCAGAAGAGGAAGACGTGGGGATCTGACAAGGTCTCACTCCCACCCTGTGGCTGCCTTTTTTGTCTCTTAGGTGGACAGTGTGACTGGAGGATCACCGCTGACCAATCAGTTCTATCTGGCTGCTTTCCAGGGTGCCACTTACGGCGCTGACCACGACCTGAGCCGCCTGCATCCTCATGGAATAGTCTCCATCAGGGCCCAAAGCCCCATCCCCAACCTCTACCTGACAGGTACACTGACTGCCTCATCTCGCCAAGAGCTGAGACCCAAGGCCTCCCTATCATCCACAGTCCTCCATCTGGATCTTTGGGCCCTTCTGCCCCCGCAGCATCCTACACCCACCCTGGGCTGCCTCTGCAGGCCATGGATCCTGGGCCTGATCTGAAGCTGTCTCGGGGTGGCCCAGCACTGAGGGATGAACACGAGAGCCCTTACCCTCCCCCCTACTTGGGGGGCTGCTCATGGGTCTCTGCTCTTGTCTCCTAGGCCAGGATGTCTTCACCTGTGGGTTGATGGGGGCCCTGCAAGGGGCCCTTCTGTGCAGCGGTGCCATCCTGAAGCGGAACTTGTACCTAGACCTCAAGAAGCTTGGTTCAAGGATCCAGGCACAAAAGAAGAACAATTAGTCCGGTCAGGGATGAGTCGGAGGAATTTGGCCAGTGCTGTGGCACGGCCGCTGACTTAGCTATAATGTCTTTCAGCATTCGTTTCTGCTCAGATGAAGCACTCTCATTTGTTTTTGATTTCTGAATGGAGATCCAACACACAGGGCTAGCACAGATCACAGTTCTTCAAATGAAGCTCTTCTGGCTGGGGCAGGGATGATCTTTCACACCTTTTATAACATGCTAACCCTAATAAAAGGCCCTGGGGGCCTACTGATTTGGATAGCCTTAATATCTCATTAAGCAGTGCTCAGCACCCCACACCCATCCCTCCTAACTCAGCAATCAAACTGAATATTCTCTGGTCAGGGGGCTAGAACCCTTGAAAATGCTAGACCAGCCGTCTCGAGGCTTCTCCTCATCCACTTGCAGTCTGTGTCGCAGTCTACACCGGAAAAGAAAAAGGTGCCTAGCGAGGCATTGGTCAAAGTTTCATGGGTTCAGAGGACTCCAGATCCTATTTTTGGTGGATTCCAGTGGCTCTTTCAGAGGGTGGAGACCTGTGATAGGTTCAGTGTAGTAGCGGGGGCTGGAGGTAATGACAAGATGTATTACTTAGCATGGTATGTGTTACAAGATAATATCCAATTCGTATGCAGCCAGGGCCCTAAGTTTGTTGTCCTTGTAATTAGGGTGACCCTGGGTTCTCAATGTGCCAGCACCAAGACACACCCTCATGGAGCCTCAAGCCTTATCTTCCAAAGATAGAGCAAAGGGTGATGCTAGCAGGGCAGAGGACCGGAAGGGTGACTTCACGGGGCTGAAGCAAGCTGTAAGAGCATTCCAGGCCAACAGTACAGCAGAGGCAAGTGCCAAGAAGTAACTGAATGAATAATGAAGAATGACTAAGGGCCCAGCTAGCTGCCTCCTAGACCTAGAACGGGCTGCCTGGTGCGGAGGACAAGTGGGGTTGGAAATCGGTCACCAGCACAGCAGGGAAAGCTACAGGATGTATACAAAGCCCAGAATGGCGTTTCCAGTTTATTGGACGTTAGATGAGAAGGTAAATGAAGACTACAGGGTAAAAATAAAGTGATCCATGGCTTTAGTATCTGAAGTTTATTTCAGTTCCTGTGCAATAATACAAAATTACATCAAGTAGCATTCATAGAAGCTCAGTAAAACATTAGGTACTGAAAAATACTTATCATTAGACCAAACAAGCTTTAAAAAATTACAGTTAAATTACAAAAGCTGAAAATATAAAACACTGCAAAACAGTGGCAATCTACTAATTAGGTAAACAAAAAAGCAGGGAAACAATGTCAACAATCATTTAACATGGTAGATTTCTGAATTAAAGAAATATCTATCATATCTTTATATATATATATATCTCTATCAGTGCACAGAGGCTGGCTTTGTTGGCAGCTTGAAACTATACAGCTCAGAGTCAACCCTTTCACAGAGGAATTTCTAACTTGAGATTCAGTCTTTGCTCTGGATATACATACAGTTCAATTAAACCTGAAAATCTCTTCCCAGGATCCTCAAGCAAGGCCATGCTAAACAATCCCCTAGCAAGAGTTTTCAGAAAACAGCTAGCAGAGCTACCAGGTCTGGTATATAACACTCCTCCCTGTCCAAACAGTTCAGCATGTGCAAAGACTCAGCATGTGCAAAGCGTGCGTCCTTCCACACACATGCGGCATTGTGTACCAACTCACCCTGTACAAACAAGAGACAGGCTTCCTTTTATGTTTTCTCTGATTTAATCAACATGAATTGGAGAACAAAATGAGAATCACCATCACGGTAATTTTAAAGGTTTATAATTCTACTACCAAATATTTCATTGCAAGCCATGATGGGAAAAGAAATGTGAAAGTGTATAAAAAACTAATTGGTCTTTCCAACTTGTCTTAGCCTTCTGATGTGACAGGTATTCTGCTCCCAGAGAGTCCAGGAATGGAGTCTGCACAATTCTACGCAGTAATCCTGAAGAGGAACAAGTTCCTCCAGTCCCAACCATGACTGGAGCTTGGATTAGATTCCTCCTGACAGAAACCACCCTTCAACCAAAAGCTGGGGGCAGGAAGGGAAGCCTAAAAACTGTCTAGAGAGGGGTCCCTCTCTTGGACTCCCGTACGCACCCCCCACTCCACAGGCTTAAAGAGATACCTCAGCCAGCTCACCCTCATCCACACACAATCTCTAGAAAAACATGCTTCAAAAAACAAAAACTACCCAGAAAACAAGTTTTCCTTTGGCGTGAGAGATTTCCTTCAGTGCAATTTCTAAATGAAACTTAAATTCTATTGTACTCTTTCACCATAAGAAATACTTCTCAGAGGCTCAAAAAGTGGAGTGTGCGGATTCCACAGCAAAACCAACCCTCTCGGTTCCTGAAACAACCTTCCTTTCTGCTCTTCTCTCTGAGCAAAGTCCATCAGTCAGGGACACCAACCAATAACCAGAAAGAGCCGGGTGAGACCTCAGTTAAGTCACATCCTGAGGTCCCGAGCAGAGAAAACATTTCCTTTGCGAGGAGAAGAAACTGAACTGAAGTACCTGAGAGACGTCACCATACTAGGCCAAAGTGCAGACGGTGCCCGGGACACTTGGGTAGCTTGGTTTTCTTGGGGAGACTGGAGACATCAAATACTGACTGCCTGTTTTGCTAAAGTTTCAAAATTTGTGACTGACATAATATTAAGAGCTGTTACAGGAGAATAAGAGCCAATCCCAAGGTTGGGGAAGTTAGGGAGGTGCATGGGAAAAGCTGAGCTGGGCCCCAAGGAAAAAGTCTGGGGAGGTAAGAGGAAAAAAAGAGAAGGGAGGGCAACCTAACCACAGAATAACTGTGGGAAACCAGGGAATGCAAGAACAAAAAGCATGCAGGCCTGGACAGGATGCAGAGAAAGACGGGCAAACGAGTGCCCATGTGCAGAGTCCTGAATCCTGCAGAGACTATAACCTCGGGTCTCTAAGCCATGAGGGACACAAACAGAAGCTTCAGATCCAGGCAAGTATTTCAGAAAGATCAATCTGACCTCTTTATGTTCATAAGAAAAGATGGACAGGAGAACCAATTAAGGTAGCTCCTGAAAAAAAAAATCCAGGAAAGAGGTGAAATGGGTATGGGACAAGGAAGCAGGGAAAATGGAAAGATTGTAGCTGGAATTTTTTTTTAAATGGATAAGATTTTTGTGAAGTGATAAAAATGGTAAAAGTTTGTAGTTTGGAGCTGAGAGGACAAAAGAATCGGGCAGTTGAGGGAGGCAGTTGAATGGGTAGAAGGAATTCCGTTTCAGTGACGACAGGACAACCGTGCTGGAATATCCAGCACATGACAGGACTGGTTCCTCTGGGAACTAGGCCGAGGACAAAGATTCTGTAGCCACTCAGAGGATGGAGAATGAATGAATTTCTGAGGAGACAAAGGAATACAGAGAACTGCCTTTGAGGGCCTTTCTCCCATCAGCACAGGGTGAGGCCAAGGAGCTCGTGACATCAGGGCAGTATGTCAGAGCAACCACAAGAGGGTAATTTCTGTTTGGATGGTCAATAGTGTCCAATTCTGTCAAGGTCAAGACTAAGTTTTGACAATATGTCTCTGGATCTGAACCTAGAGAAAACCAGTAGAAAGGCAGGGACCAAAGTGAGTTTGTAAAAATTATGAAGAGAATAAATGGCAAAGTAAGGGAAGCACTACTTCCTGGAGAAGTCGAACAGCAGACTGAATAAGATGGATGGTTGCAGGGGGTGGGGCACAGGGTGTCTGTGCGTGCATGAAGGTCGGAGGAAAAGTGCTAGAGAGGCAGGAACAGAAAACACTGGCGAGGAGGAGGAAAGGCAGGGACGGACAGAAAAGGGAATAAAATAACCACGGTCTTAAGGAGTGCTAGGGGAGCCTGCTAGAAGATTCCTCTGACTGCAAGAAAGGTTTCCAACATAAGACTGGTGCCTAAGTAGAGCACTCACTCATCCTCGATCTCCACCTGCACTGCGTGAAAAGCTCAACTCACAGCCAGGAACTGTTTTAAGCGAGGTGGAAGCTAACGTGACAAACACGATGGTCCCGCCTGTAGACTGACTTCTTTGGCAGCACAGAATTCCCCTCACTTCCCACACTCTGTTTCCTGAGGTTGTTTTCAGTTTTTCCTCTGCAGTAACAACTTTTTCTCAGCTCTCTGTAATAGGGTAGCACAGCTAGAAGAGATTTACATAAGACTCTGAACAGCTTGATCCAAGACACTACCCTCAGTGAGCCTGGGGGAACTCTAAATTTCTTAAATTTTCATAACTCCCCCCATGAGACAGAAGAATTTTTTTAACTACCCTTACATTCTGTAGCAGTTGGGAAGACCATTAATTAGATTAAGGTAAAAGAAAGAGTACAGTTAGTTCCTAAATATGTCTATTTTCTTTTAGGCAAGACAGACAAAATAGTGTTTGTGGGGAACCTATTTCATAAAAGACCTCTGAAAACAATGCAGACCAAAACCCAAACCAAAACCCTTCTACATGTGCTCTTGTACAAAGCATGAACGTACCCTATTCTAAAAGTTTCCTGCTATGATTGTAAGAAGGGTGTTTCAATAATCGTAAGTCTATTTTAAAAAATCTGCGACGAGAACAGTGGCTATACAGCTTTAGCTTTACTCCCAGAACTTGGGGAAATTCAGTTTTATGTTCAGTACAACCAAATGGAAGCTGATTCACTTTGTCCTAAGTCATATGACAATATCATAAACATGTGAAGAACTTAAACTAGACAGGTTGAACTTGCAGGTAGCAGGCAGTAAAGCGCTTTTTTAAAGCTGTTTTGGTTTGCTGCTGAAGCCTTTGAAAAAAATTGTGTTCAATGTAGCCCTTTGCCCGAGAGCATTCACATTATTTATCTTTCAGGGCACATCCCCCCTCCAAGTAAGAGGCCCAGGTAGAAAAGTACCTCAGCCTCCCGAGTTTTCCCTTAGGCCTGCAAACATAAATAGTGGCCAGTGCAATGCTATTTTCAAGGGGTAACTTTACTGCAGAGCCAAGGCCCCAGGGAGGACTGTCGGCAGTACTAGCCTGCCTGGGGCTGGGATCTCCCTTTGGTCAAAACTGGGTTCCCACCCGCTCACTCACACTCCCACTCAGGGGGGCAAAGGTGGAAGGCGCCAGCACAGATAATGGGAGCACAGGAGGACAAGGTCACCAAAGTGCAGGTGCAAAACCCAAAGCAATGCCCCACCCCAAACCCCTGCCTCTGCCAGCCCGGATTGCCACCAAACTCTCGGGGGTGTCCCTTAGTTCACAGTACTTTGCACCTGCATTTCTCTTCATTTCTCTTGATTTAGGAACAAATCAGCAGGGAGGACGAGGTTCTCGAAAACAGAAAAATCACATCTGAAATGAAAATAACACAATGCACTGATAACCTTCTTCTTCCAGAGGAATATACCTTACTGCCATGATTTTTTAGGGGGAAAAAGATCTTAAAGGAGTTGAAGCTCAAAAAAACCCCCAGAATTAAGACACACTGACCCTCCACCATAAAAACAGGCATTGATAAAATAAAAACACCTAAAATTATTTTACAAGTAGGTTTGATAAAAATATATACTAAATATACATAAATAAAACATACACTGGAAAATAAACATTTGGTGGAGGAAATTTGAGAATCTTGGCTGCTGCTTTGTACCATTCTATATTGTTTTGAATTGTTTATGTGCCTTTTTTAAAATCAGAAAAAAATTATAAATCAAGGGGGGGTGACAATCCTTAAAGGCAACTATCTGGAAAGGTACTTGGCCAGCACTACACGGTAAAGGTGACCTACTGGGCCAGTCAGCAAACATGTTCTGAGCCAAGTAGCTTATTCTACAGCTGGTACAAGCTGTATGTGTGAACTGTGTTCCCTGTAGGAAGTCTGGGAACAACTTGCAACTTGCAAGTTGGGCCACCAACAACTCTTTACCAATGCCCTTGTTGTTGCTACAGAGAAGGGGAACGGAAAGGTGCCTGCCAGCAGTGAGGCAGTGGGAGTACACTGCGCTTTGACAGCTGCCTTTGAGGAGAACCTTCCTCGGCTCCCACTGCTGAAGGGTAGAAGGAGGTCTTTGCTTTCTGGCAGGGGCATGGGTTGGCTGCACTCAGGAAATCTAGTCAACAGTGCTTAGCAGGGCTGGTCTGGGAAGCTGGAGGCCTATGTTTCTGGATTCCTTTATTTTCAGGGAGTGTAGTCTAGTGCTTTGCTCCCTAATGTGTGGTACCAGCAGCATTTATGCCATCTGGGAACCTCCTGGAAATGCAGGAGCACGGGCTCTACCCCATAGCTAGTGCATCAGGCTGCTTTCTATCACAATGCCTAAGAAAATTTGTGAAGTGCTGACATAGGACAAAAAATACAGGATGGGAGCCCAGGGAGTTGCCATCAGGCCTTGATTTTGCCACATATTTAAGGTGAGAATTTAAGGGGAAAAAAATGATTTCTGGACCTGAGTTTCCTCCTCTGTCAAAGGAGGGAGCTGTTGTGAAGTAATTAAAGGTCTTTTAGCTCTAACCCTATAGACACACACATTTGATGTCTTTACTTTGTGGTCTGAAAAGGGCAGGGGCAAGGGTACCAGCACCCCCAGAACCACTTGCTGTTTCTGTGCCAAATGCAAGCCCACTGCTGGGCCCAGCTGCAGAGCCTTCCCATGGATCTGGGTCTCCCTTCCTTACCTTCTGATCCAAACGCTGATAGTCACTGGCCTTTGGCCGCCGAGTAAGTTTGGATTTTTTTCCTTCCAGGACAAAAGCAATAATCTGGGGAAAGAAAAAAAAAAAGAGTATCATTAACAAGTGATTCTATAATGACATATTTCAGTCTCTGAAATCAGAGGTACTCACCTGGTAGTGTATTTGTTAATAACCCTGACAGTAAAAAGAGCAGTACACCCATGAAGAAGCCTGTTTAAATTATAACAATTTTAAGGAGGACAGGGCTTAGTTCTATTAGAATCTGCTTTAGTATACTGCTAAATAGAAAAGAACAGAGGGAGGAAGGCTGTTCTGTGCTCTAGCTTGTGGGAATCTGTTGATTTACTCAAGAGTATTCAATCAAAGGTCTGCCACCTCTTCCTTGGAGAGCACCAAGATAAGACATTTCTTTCCTTTTGCAAAAATCATAAGCAGCCCTGACTGGCACGGCTTAGTTGGCAGAGTGTGATTCCACAAAGTAAAAGGTTGCTAGTTCGATTCCCGGTCAGGGCACATGCCTGGGTTGAGGGTCTGGTGTCCTACTGGGGCATGTGTGAGAGGCAACCCACCAATGTTTTTCTCTGATGTTTCTCTCCACCTCTTTCTCCCACCCTTCTCCTCTAAAAATGAAATCTTTTTAAAAAATCATAAGCAATTATTTTTCTTTTCTGCTAATGCACACTTTCAGCCTACACTTTGCCTCATCTTAACCATACCACTCTCATTGTATGCCTAAGGTCACTCTCCATGACGCTGGATGTAGAACAAGGAGTGCACCATTTTAACTAAATGTCTTCCCTCATTCCTTATAGCCATAGGCCTTATGGCTGTCATGAATTGAGCTCTCCAGTTTTGACCAGGCTACAGAAACTATGTACTTAATTCTTAAGAGCTTAATAAAGAATGCAATCATTTTGTCACTGGAGTGATTGCTAAGTGACACAGATATTAGTGCACACCAAACCCTGCTAAACAAGTAAAAGATGAGCCCTGGCTGGTGTGGCTCAGTGGACTGACTGAGCACTGGCCTGTGAACCAAAGGTTTGCTGGTTTGATTCCCAGCCAGGGCACAGGCCTGGGTTGCAGGCCAGGTCCCCAGGAAGGGGTGTGCAAGAGGCAACCACAAATTGGTAATTCTCTCCCTCTTTTTCTTCCTTCATCTTTAAAAATAAATCAATAAATCAATAAAATACTTAAAAAATAAGAAGTAAAAGATGCATATATCCATGCACTTTCTGGTCTTTCTTTTAATCAGAAATTCAAATGACTGTAGAAGATAACCCCTGGGCTCTCTGCTGTGGAAGTCAAAAATAGTGTAACTTCCTTCTGCCACTGCAGGTGGAAGACTGAAAACTCAGAAATGGTGCACTGTTTTGAGAGTGGAAACAGGAAAATAAATGCTCTAACTAGTTACAAATTGTCAGTTACTCAGGCCCTCTGAGGCTGTGAAGGATCTAAGTTCAAGATTATAGGAGGAGACCCCAATTCAGGTCAGATTGGTAGTAATGTCCTCACTTAGAACCTAATGCAGCAGCAGAGGGCATTCAGAGGAAACAGACATGAAAATAATTTATAAAACAAGAGTAGAGCCTAGCAGGATCTGAAAACAAAACTGAAATGTCTTGAAATCCCCAGTGCTCACAGGCAGATAAATGATGAATACTAGCGCATACTCCAAGCTTTCAGGGGAGAGGATATCCCATTCCTCTTAAGGTAACTGTTGACTTACCTTCCGCTTGTTGTGATAGGCAATATAGAGGACAGCAACAAGAATGGCTGCTGTCACCAAATAAGCAAAGAAGTGGCTGCTCTCTGCACTGGCACTTCCAAGATTGTCCTTATAAAGGTCATCCTTCTTCCTATTTGTGGAATCCAAAAGTGTCCCTTCGTGGTTCTCTCCAGAGGCAGGGCCAATTTCTTTCTCTTCTTTGGGTGGAGAACCTCCTCCATGCTCAGAACTATCTTTTGTGGGCTGGTGCTCCTGATCCGACTTGTCAGAAGTGTCTTTCCTGTCCTGCTGCTCCTGATCTGATTTGTCAGAAGGGTCCTTCGTGGGCTTGTGCTCTGTCTCTGACTTCTCAGAAGTGTCTTCCCCAGGCTGGTGGTGCTCCTGATCTGACTTGTCAGAAGGGTCCTTCGTGGGCTTGTGCTCCTGATCCGACTTGTCAGAAGGGTCCTTCGTGGGCTTGTGCTCTGTCTCTGATTTGTCAGAAGTGTCTTCCCCGGGCTGGTGGTGCTCCTGTTCCGACTTGTGAGAAGGGTCCTTCGTGGGTTTGTGCTCCTGATCCGACTTGTGAGAAGGGTCCTTCGTGGGCTTGTGCTCCTGATCCGACTTGTGAGAAGGGTCCTTCGTGGGCTTGTGCTCCTGATCCGACTTGTCAGAAGTATTTTGCTTGGGCTGGTGCTCTTTCTCTGACTTGTCAGAACTGTCCTTGGTGGACAGGTGTGGTGTGGTCATCTCAACATTGTCGTTTTCCTTAGGCAGCTGTGCGGGAGCGGGAGAGGAAGAGGGTTTCTCCTTCTTAGACGGATAACTCGGGTAGGGCTGGCTGGGGACACTTTCTGCAGTCTTTCCCTTCTCCCGATTGAGAAGCAGTTTTTCATCGGTTGATGGACGAGAAATGGGCAGAGCGGCTCCTGAAAAAGAGAAACCACTTGGCCCTGAAGCAAAGCAGGCCGGGAAAAAGGAATCCTCAGAGCTAGAAGGGACTGGGGCAACTGGCAAACGTTGGTGGTGAAGGTGAAGGCGATGGGAAGGATGGGTCGGGCAGAGAAGAAGCAACCACAGATGGAGACCAGGCATGATGAGGGTGATGTGTCTCGGGCGAGAGTGGGACTTCTTTTTGGGGGGGCGGTGGGTATCTTACCTGCCGCTGTGACGCTCAGTAGGACCAACACAACCAGGAACCGCATCCTGCAGCCTAAGCTTCCCTTCTCTGCTTGCTCTCGCGAGATCGCGCAAGGATTCGGTACTCACGGCCCCGCCCCTTCCTGCGCCTGTCTCACGCAGCACCTCCCGGATGAGGGAAGGGGTTATGGGAGAGGTGGGGTTGGTGTGTAGTTCCACTGTTTTTTTCCCAGGTGTGGCAGAAGTTCTCAGTGCGGGCGTCTTACGGTCTCTTATGGAGGGTCCATTCACCCGTTTCTGATTTCCTTGCTTAGTAGCACCCGCAACAGACCGCCAATCCCAGTTTCCTTCTTTCCCACCGTGCTTCCGGTCCCCCGGCCAGTGGACGGTCCCACGGGAGTGACGTCGCAGGATGCCGGTGCCTCTTCGCCCCATCCTCTGCCAGCGTTTCTCGCGGTTATTTCTGCCGCAGCACACACATATGCTGTGTTCCGCTCTCTCCCACGGAACAGACTCTATTTGGTCACCTTTGTAGCGGGAGCCTTCGCATCGCGGCTCCCCTCCCAACTCCAGCAAACTGCCCTTGAAGTTGCCAAAGGTCTTTCCGAAAGAGCACGTCCTTTTTGGGGTCATAAAAGTAATTAATGTTCACTGTAGAAAAATTAGCGAACATGTACAACAAAATCCTTGCCACACTCTTCTGGGATAGTCAGTTTTAATGTTTTAGTGTGTTTTCTGCCTTGCAAACATTTAACATTTTTGATTAGGTAATACATTCTTTTTTGTTGTTTTTTTTAATTTTTTTTTTTTAATTTAACTTTAGAGGGGGAAGAGAGGGAGAAAGAGAGGGAGAGAAACGTCAATGTGTGGTTGCCTCTTGCCTGCCCCACACTGGGGGCCTGGCCTGCAACCTAGGCATGTTCCCAGACTGGGAATCTAACCAGTGACTCTGGTTTGTGGCTGGCACTCAATCCACTGGGCTACACCAGCCGGCACATTTTTTTTCTATGCATGTTAATTTTCTCCCAAATTAGAACCAGTTGGTAAATAGTTTTGTATCCCACAGTTTAAAATTACTGTTATGTTATATATGTATATATTTTTAGTTGCTTGAAATCATTTTATCAAAGCACCAGGCTAGGTGCTTTGTAGACAGTGATTTAAAAAATTGATAGGCCCTGTCCTGGCTGGTTAGAGTACCTCCAGATAAGCCAAGGTGCGGGTTCCGTCCCTGGTCAGGATACATACAAGAATCAACCAATGAATGTATCAGTAAGTGGAACAACAACAAAACTGATGTTTCTCTCTTTCTCTAACAAAAAAAAAATTTTTTAAGCCTTGGCAGGTATGGCGCTGTTGGTTGGAGCACCATCCTGTGCGCCAAAGGGTCATGGATTTGATTCCAATCCAGGCATATGCCTCAGTTGCAGTTTCTATTCCTGTGAGTCAGAGTACATGTAGAGAGTCAACTGATCAATGCTTCTCTCTCTCCCCCTCCCCCTTCTTTCCTCTCTCTAAAATCAATAAATGTATCATTGGACTGGGATAACAATTTTTAAAAAATAAAAAACCAGCCCTGGCTGGTGTGGCTAAGTAGACTGAGAGCTGGCCTGCAAACCAAAGGGTCACTGGTTTGATTCCTAGTCAGGGCACACGCCTGGGTTGCAGGCCAGGTCCCCATTTGGGAGTACAAAAGAGGCAATCACATTGTAACAGGGTGCAGCCAAGAGGGGAGCCTCAAATAGGGATCTGTAATAAGATCCAGAAGAGCCTGGAGATAATTGGCTCCACACCACAGGGCCACACCTGCCCAGAATCTGGCAGCTGTAGCCAATTGTGAGAGGAGCTGGAAATGGGGCTTCAGAGGAAGATTGGCGCTGGGATTTAAACCGAGAAGCGGCAGCCATTTGAGGGGGAGAAGTATGCGCAGCCCTGCAAGAGAGAACCACACAGCGTTAGCAGACTCTCTCGGCCCTGAGGGAGAGAAGCATGCGGCCTTGACGGAGTGGAGACGCCCACAGCCCTGAGAAGGAGAACCACGCGGCTCTGGCAGAGTGGGGACTCCCGTGGTCCGGGGAGAGAGGACCACGTGCCTTTGCCAGAATAGGGACCCCCGCAGCTTTAGGAGATACGGTACTCTGGACTGGGCAAAGGGGGAAGGAAGGAAGGACTGTGTCTGTTTGTGGGTGCTTTAAGGGACTTTAGGATTTTTGGTGAAGACATTAGGTCCCTACTTTAAGTTTGTATAGCATTAAATAAACATTTCCTTTTCACAAATCTCTGGCATTGAGAGATGTCTTTCCTCTGGCGGCGGACATAACAGACCTGGGGGCATCTTTATATCGTCCCAGGCCCCCCTTGTTTGTTCTGTAACATCATGTTGATGTTCCTCTCTCACTCTTTCTCTCTCCCTTTCTCCAAAAGTCAAATAAAATCTTTTTTTTTTTTAAAGATTTATTTATTTATTTATTTTTAGAGAGGGAAGGGAGGGAGGGAGAGAGAGAGAGAGAGAGAGACATCAATGTGGGGTTGCTGGGGGTTATGGCCTGCAACCCAGGAATGTACCCTGGCTGGGAATCGAACCTGGGACACTTTGGTTCCCAGCCCGCGCTCAATCCACTGAGCTACACCAGCCAGGGCTAAATAAAATCTTTTTAAAAATAAAATAAATAAAAAATTATAGACTGTAACTTAATGGAACATGTAATCTAGTGGAGCTCACAAATATTAAACAGGTATTTACACAAATGTGTGTGCTCAGAGAAAAAAGTACAGAAGCTTAAACTCTGTTGAGGAAGGACCTTTGAATTGAGGACCAAAGAGTGTAGGTATTTCCCAGGAGAGATTGAAGGGAGGAGGAGGAGAAGCTTTCCTGTCTGAGTGTGCAGGATGAGCAGAGGCCTGGAGGCAGATGGGAACCTGCTATTTTTGTATAAGTCTTAAGATGAGGGTAGGACTGTCAGACAACAAAACAAGGAGAATGACAGGGAGCCCTGAGTAAGAAGTAAGTGATCTGTGAGTTGTCCAGAGCATATGCCTTTATGGAACACTGACAGACCTAGGCAGGCCTAGGAGGAATGGAAAATCACCATTGGAAACTGTTACATGGGAAACTGCCTGCCTGGGAAATGGCCTGCAGACCCTACCTGGGACAAACAGATGCCTGGCTAAGGTTGAGGTCCGGGTTGGCCTATCCGGCATAACAGGATGCAGCTTTAACCCACAGCTGACAAGATGTGTGGTCAGCAGAAGTGGCACCGAGCAACCAGCTCTAGCCAATTAGGCTCTGACACCCCAACCAGTTACCCTTCAAGGGTTTTTGCGCTTAAAACCCTGCCCTAAAAACAACCGAGCAAGTTCTAACCTCCCTTGGGTGGCTCCACTTCACCTCTTATTCCCACTAATAAACCCTGCTCCTTGGCTTGCTGTGTCCGTCTGGTTTCTTGAGCGACTCTGACCTAACAAACACAAAAGGGCATCAGAAAATATGGCCGTTAACTCAGACTGAAATGTAACCCCAACCGAAAAGCGCTACAGCTGCCGGGGGCAATAACGCTTCCCTGTAGCCCGCTGATACGATCTTTGTGTGACATTGCATGCAGTTCTAGGCAGTTGAAATTCCGAAGAGACCATTCATGGCATAAATACAGCTTTCAGAAGTAAGTACTTTATTCCGTTATTTAAAAAACTCTTTAATAAGCCCTGGCTGGCGTAGCTCAGTGGATTGAGTATGGGCTGTGAACCAAAGTGTCCCAGGTTCGTTTACCAGCCAGGGTACAGTGCCTGGGTTGCAGGCCATAACCCCCAGCAACCACACATTGATGTTTCTATCTCCCTCCCTTCCCTCTCTAAAAATAAAT
Organism: Phyllostomus discolor; assembly: GCF_004126475.2. NCBI lineage: Eukaryota > Metazoa > Chordata > Mammalia > Chiroptera > Phyllostomidae > Phyllostomus > Phyllostomus discolor. The sequence continues at coordinate 61,368,787 of NC_040908.2, read as the reverse complement.
AAAATCTTTAGAAAAAAACTCTTTAATATGCTGCTCAATGTTTCTCTGTTGTATGAAAATCTCTTCTGCACACCCCTGATTACTGAGGAGAGAATAAAGATCAGAGAAAAGGGCAAAATCTTCACCAAATTATTTGAGAACCATGATTGCTTTGGTCACAGGAAGTGAGTTGGTAAACGAATCTGTATCTAAAAGAAAATTCTCTCCAAGTCCCATAAGTATGTGACTAACACTAAAGGATGGTAGTTTCGCAGGTGCACATGCAGGGAAAGGAAAGGCAAATTGTTAAGCCTGATCTTGTGTCCACATTACCGGACACAAGGACAGTAAAGAAGGGTCCAAATTCTGCAGTTTGTGAGCCATACCTGGGGCTTTATGTTTTATCTTAATAGTAATGAGAAGTCATCAAAGAGGTTTTAAGTAGAGAAAAGATATAACCCAAGTTGGATATTTTTGAAGATTAATCTGGTTGTAGGGTAAAGAATCTACTCTTGGGGTGGGGAGGGAAGAGTGGATTTAGGAGTTGATTGGTTAGGAGACTGTAGGATTAGCATAGGGACAGTGAGAGGGAGGGGAGAGGTAGGACTTAAAATAAATTTGGGAGGTAAGACCAACAGGCCTTGGACAGGGATTGCATATGGTGGGGGCAGGGTGGTGGTGATGGTGACAAAGGTGTGGAGCAGCAACTCTCTACCTTTTTCATCTCACGGTGAAAATTAATCACTAAAATTCTGCGGCACACCAAAAAAATATATATTTTTGCTAACCCAACACAAAATAGGTATAATTTCCATGCATTCATACAGGAAGGTTATTGTTGTGTTGGCTGTGTCATTTTTTTATTTGACCATCTAAGGGAAAAGAGGTCAGTGCCATTGACTAAATAGTCAGGTAGGGCATGTTTTAAAATTTTTGTGGCACACCGGTTGAAAGTCGCTGGTGTGGTAAACCAGATTTGATGGGGGTTGGGCACGGAAAAGGAATTTGCTTCCGGTGTGAGAGTCAAGGGGAGATGCAAGTGTGAACATGGAGTTCAAAAGTCAAATATAGGAACTGTTTTTCTAACTAATTTAAATGGTGTTCAAAAAACATGATTGTTAATGATTTCATACAAAGTGTTTTATGCCCTGACTGGCGTGACTCAGGTGGTTGGGCATTGTCCCACAAAGTGAAATGTCAAAGGTTTGATTCCCAGTCAGGGCACATGCCTGGGTTAGGTCCAGGTTAGGGTCCGTGAAAGAGGCACCTTCTCGCTCACATGGATGTTTCCCTCCCTTTCTCCCTCCGTTCCCCTCTTCTAAAAATAAATAAGTGAAATCTTTTTAAAAAGTAATTTATGAATTGATCGTAATTTTTGTGACAGTTCCCTTATTATTGGAGATCTGGATTATTTTCAGCGTTCCACTGTTAGTAAGTTATTTCTTGTCAGGTACTATACTGGCTAGGTACATTTTAAGATGAGATAGACCCTCAAAAATATTAATCTTACTCAACCTTTGATAGCAGTGAGTTTTTTAAAAGGTTTTATTTATTTTTAGATAGGAAGTGGGGGAGAAAGAGAGGGAGAGAAACATCAGTGTGCGGTTGCCTCTCGCATGCCCCCAAATGGGGACTTGGCCCGCAACCTGGGCATGTGTCCTGACTGGGAATTGAACCAGCCAGGGCAGCAGTGAGTATTTTTAACCTGCCAATTTGGTAGGACAAAAATAGTCCCTGTTACTCTTTAATATTTATTGGACAAGTAATTCATATGACTTTGGGCAATTTACTTAAATGCTTTAAGTACCAATTTCTTCATTATGAAATGGGAATAAAAGTGTTGAGAAGTGGATAATTCATATAGAGTACTTAACACAGTAGCATGTAATTAAAGCTCACAAAAGTTATTATTATTATCATAGTCATTATACAAAAATTAAAAATACCCCTGGCTGGTGTGCCTCAGTGAATTGAGTGCCAGCCTGTGAACCGAAGGATTGCCAGTTTGATTCCCAGTCTGGGCACATGCCTGGATTGCAGGCTAAGTCCACAGCTGGGGGTGCACGAGAGGCAACCACACATCGATGTTTCTCTCCCTGTCTTTCTCCCTCCCTTCCTCTCTAAAAATAAATAAATAAAATATTTTAAAAATTAATTAGTTTATTTTTAGAGAGAGGGTAAGGAAGAGAGAAAGAGAAGGAGAGAAATATCAATGTATGGTTGCCTCTCACACGCCCCCCAGAGGACACCTGGCCCGAAACCCAGGCATGTGTGCCCTAACTGGGAATCGAACCAGTGACGCTTTGGTTCGCAGGCCTGCGCTCAATCCACTGAGCTACACCAGCCAGGGCCAATAAACAAAATACATTTTTAACAGATTTTATTTATTTTTAGAGAGAGGGGAAGGGAGAGGGAAAGAGGAGAGAAACATCAATGTGTGGTTGCCTCTTGCTCGCCCCATACTGGGGACCTGGCCCACAACCCAGGTGTGTGCCCTGACTGGGAATCCAACTGGCAACCCTTTGCTTCACAGTCTGGTGCTCTATCCACTGAGCCACACCACCCAGGGCAAATAAAATATTTTTAAAAATTAAAAATAAAGATAAACCAAAGTTAGAAAATAAAAATATCCTGTAATCCAGAGCTATTATCATGAAAATTTTGGATCTTTTCTGAATAGGCATCTCTCTGCATATAACTTATTCACTGAAAAAAAAGTAAATTATAAAATCATACGTACAATTCTTGTCTTACAAATTATTTGTAGCTTTGGTGCTACAACTAGTCATATCGTTTATCTTCTGAAATAATCTTTTCTTTTTATTGTTTTTAAATTTTGTATAAATGGTGTTAGACTCCATATCCTATTGTGATTTCATTTATGAAGCAACATTATTGTTACAGTCACTCAGTCCCAACCAATGCTGTATCAAAATACACCTCAATTTATTATATTCCCCTTTCAGTGGACATTTGGTTTGTTTTTAGAATTTGCTTTCTCTCCCTGTCTTTTAGATTTTATTTATATATTTTTAGAGAGAGGGGAAGGGAGAGAGAGAGGGAAAGACCGATGTGCATGAGAAACATTAATCCATTGCCTAATACACCCGCCCAACTGGGGGTCAGCATGCAACTCAGGCATGTGCCCTAACCTGGAATCGAACCCACAACCCTTCAATTGCAGGAATCCAGAGCCACACCAGCCCAGGCCGGTTTTACTCTCTTAATGCTTCTGCAAACATTTGGTGTGTTGGTCCATGCAAAAGTTTCTCCAGAGTGTAAATGTTTTGTTCTTTCGTGGTAACTTTTTCCCATACACCTCTCACCACACCATCGGTGCTCTTCTACTGTTTGTTCTGCAACAGAGGGTATTACCCATGGCTGGCCCCCTCCGGCCTCCTGATAGATGCTCCTGAAAGAGAAGTATCTTTTCACCTGTGTCTCAGGAAAAGCTGTCCTTGGTGACAGCACAGGTGATCCACAAGAGTCCGTGGTATGTTGCAACAAATGCGTTACCATTTATCTGCTTTTGACAAGTGTGAGCCTCTATTTCAATGTGTGTTATGGTTTCTATTCCTTGTGGCATCTTTAATTTTTCACCCCACAGAAAGCAGATTTCAGGTTGGGAACTGGGTGGCCCTGGCTCCGGAAGAGGAAGGATGGATTGAAGCAAACTGGAGGATCGAGAGGAGACTGGGTAGTGTGGCCTCGATTTTGTTGATATTCTAAGAGGCAAGGCAGTCTTTGAGAGTGAGGAAGTGGGAATTAACTCGAGGGCCTGAGGGAGGAGTTGTTTAGAGAGTTAGGAGAGGGAGGTGACAAAGGACAAGTGTAATAACTGAATGGTATCGAAGGCCTGGCTGTCTGGCACGGCGGGTCTATGGTGGCACCTATTTCACGTGTGTGGCTTTTCTCCAGGCACTGCTTTTACCTGGGATAGGAGTAGAGAAGGAACATTTTAGCACTAACTCCTAACTCATACCAATTTTGGTTTAAGGGAGTAGTAGGAGGTAACTTGAATAAATATTAAAATTTCCTTGCACCCCTGCATGGTAAAAAACACTCAACAAACTAGGAAAAGAAGGGAACTTCCTCAGCCTGAAAGAAGGCATGTACAAAAACCTCACAACTAGCATTATACTTAATGGCCAGAGACTGGATGCTTTCTCCCTAAGATAAGGAACAGACTGATGTCTGTTCTTACCACTTCTATTTGCTTTTGTACTGGAAGTACTGAGGACATTAATGCAAGAAAATGAAATAAAGGCATCCAGATTGAAGGGAAGAAGTAAAACTATCTCTGTTTGCAGATGGCATGATCCTGTGTCAAGAAAATCCTGAGCATTTTCTAAAAATTTGTTAGATCAACTTCAGCAAGGTTGTAAGATGTGAGATCAATATAAAACCAATGGTATTTCTATGCACTTGCAGTGGATAATCGAAAACTGGAATTTTAAAGAAATAATGACAGCCCTGACTGGTGTGGCTCAGTTGGTTGGAGCATTGTCCTATAGACCAAAAGGTCATAGGTTCGATTCCTGGCCGGGGCACATGCCAGGTTATGGGTTCGATCCCCAGTTGGGGCACATATGAGAAGGCAACCAATCAATGTTTCTGGCTCACATCAATGTCTCTCTCTCTCTCTCTCTCTCTCTCTCTTCCCCTCACTAAAAGCAATGAAAAAAAAAATGCCTTTGGTCGAGGATTAAAAAACAAAAAGAAAAAAATAATTACAACAGCATCAAAAAGAATAAAGTCCTTATGCATAATTTTTTCAAAAGAAATGCAAAACTGATACTCTGAAAACTATAAAACATTATTGAAAGAAAATGAAGACCTAAACAGACAAAAAGACATCCCATATTCATGGATTGGAAGACCCAATTTTGTTAAGATGACTATGCTCCCAAATTGAGCTACCAACACAATCCCTATTAAATTCCCAGCTGGCTTCTTTGCAGAAATTGACAGACTGATCCTAAAATTCAGACAAAAATGCAAGAGACTCAGAATACTTAAACAGGCTCGAAAAAGAACAAAGTTAGAGGATTCATTCTTCCCAAATTTAAAACTACAAAGCTGCAGTAATTAGGATACTATGGTTCTGGCTTAAAGACATATAAATGGCCCTGGCTGGTGTGGCTCAGTGAAATGAGTGCCAGTCTGTGAGCCAAAAGGTCACTGGTTCAATTCCCAGTCAGGGCATAAGCCTGGGGTGTGGGCCAGGTCCCTTGTGGGGGGTACATGAGAGGCAACCACACATTGCTGTTTCTCTCCCCTCTCTTTCTCCCTCCCTTCCCTTCTCTAAAAATAAAATATTTTAAATAAGAGACATATAGATGAATGGAATAAAATTGAGAGACCAGAAACAAGCCTCTATACATTTATGACCAGTTGATTTTTGACAAGGGTGCAGAATAGTTCAATGGGGGAGAGAACAGTCTTTTCAATAAACGGTGTCGGAACAACTGACTAATAAGCATATGACTAAATGCTTAACATCGTGAGTATTGGGTAAATGCAAATCAAAATCACATGTGGCTCCGCTGGCTGGGCATCTTTCCACAAAGTAAAAGTTGGCCAGTTCAGAGCACATACATGGCCGGACTGTGGGTTCGGTCCCAGTTGGGGAGCATAGGAGGGGCAACCCATTGCTGTTTCTCTCTTGCATTGCTGTTTCTCTTTCTCTATTCCTTACCCTCTTTAAGAATAAATAATTAGCCCTGGCTGGCATGGCTCAGTGGATTGAGTGCGGGCTGCAAACCAGGAATTGTAGGTTCGATTCCCAATCAGGGCACATGCCTGGGTTGTAGGCCATGGCCCTCAGCAACTGCACATTGATGTTTCTCTCTCTCTCTCTCCCTTCCCTCTCTAAAAATAAATAAATAAAATCTAAAAAAAAGAATACAATTGTTTTTAAAAAAGAATAAATAATTAAAATTATTTGTTTGTAAAAAGAAAAAAATCACAGAGCCTGGCTGGACAACTCAGCTGGTTACAGCACACGTAGGAATCAACCAATGAATGCGAAAGTAAATGGAACAACAAATCGATGTTTCTCTCCCCATTCATCTCTCTCTCTAAAAGAAAAAAAGAATCACAAGGAGATACACTTCACACCTAGTAGGATGGCTATAATAAAATAATAATAAACAGAAAATAATGTGCAAGTAAGAATATAGAGAAATTGGTACCCCACATTGTTGGCTGGAATATAAAATACTGCAGATGCTACGGAAAAGTTTGGCAATTCCTCAAAGAAGTTAAATAGAATTACCTGTGACTCAGCAATTCCACTCAGCCTAAAAGTTCCTAAGATCTGTGGGGAGAAGGGAATGGGGGGTTATTTCTTACTAGGTATAGAGCTTCTGTTTGGGGAATCAGTAGTGGTTAGGGATACATGATCTTGTAAATGCACTTAACACCACTAAATTGCTCACTTAAGAATAGCTAAGATGGTGAATTGTATGTTGTACGTATTTTACCACAATTTTAAAAACCTGGCAAATACTCATAAAAAAGAAAAGACTAAACTGTTTAATCAAGGCTTAAAATAACAAATGCAATTCTGATATGTGTAACAACACAGATGAACCTTGAAAACATTATGCTAAGTTGTAAAAGCCAGGCACAAAAAGACAAATGTTTTGGTTCTAATTATATGAACTATTTAAAGTAGGCAGATTCATAGCAACGGAAAGTAGGTTAGAGGTATCAGGGGCTGGGTGGAAGGGGAATGAGGGTTATTGCTTACTGGTTATAGAGATTGTTTGGAACGATGGAAAGTTTTGGAAACAGTTTGTGCATAATAGTGTGCATAATGTATGCACATTATGAATGTAATAATACCTGAATAATTACTGAATCATACCCTTAAAATGACAAATTTTGTCATGTATATTTGCCATAATTTAAAAACATGTTCTGATACATGGTACAATATGGGTGAACCTTGAAAATGCACCGAGAGGAGTCAGTGGGAAAGAACCACACACTGTACTATTGTACTCAGACAGATTGTCCACAACAGATAAACCCAGAGACAGAAAGTAGGTTAGTGGTCACCCAGTTCTGGAAGAAATGGAGGGTGACTTCTAAAGGGTATATATGGGGTTTCTTTTTGAGGTGATAAAAATGTTCTAAAATTGACTGTGATGATAGGTACAAAACTCTGAACATACTAAAAACCATTGAAGTGTACACTTTAAATGGGTGAATTATATGTTATATGAATTATAGGTCAATAGAGCGGTTACAAAAAAATTAGCCCTGGCTGGTGTGGCTCAGTGGACTGAGCATGGGCCTGCAAACCAAAGGATTGCCAGTTCGATTCCCAGTCAGGGCACATGCCTGGGTTGCGGGCCAGGCCCCCAGTAGTGGATGCACAAGTGGCAACCACAGATGTATATTTCTCTCCCTCTCTTTCTTTCTCTCTTCCCCTCTCTAAAAATAAATAAAATCTTTAAAAATTAAGTAAAAATTGTGGTGCTAGGTACTATGCAAAGCAGACGAAGGTCACCCCCCACATCTCAGCGATTCCAGGGCATATGGAAGCAAGAGTCCCTACCTGCAGATATCAGTTACTGATGCTGACTGGTCGCTGCACACTCGCAGCCAATTTGGATTCGTCTAGCCGCGTCCTGCCTGTTACATATCCCTGTCCAGCGAGTGCTAACCCTCTTTGCGCGCCCACAAAAATCTCACACAGGGTGTGATATGAAGAAGAGGGCTTGATTCAACAAAGGGATTAAAACACTCAGAAAAGGTCTTGCAACTGCAATTTTATTTTCTTTTGTGAAAATAAACAGCTTATTGGGAGTTCAAATTGCTCCAAAAACCCCATAAAAACAAAAAGAAATACACACAGAAGCATGTGAGGTGATGGGGGAGGGAGGACGGTCTTCAGAACTTTGGCAGACTGTGCCAGCACGGACCCGGGTGACGGGAACCAGTCCCCGGAGCAGGTGCTGGCCGCCGCTCTGGGACTGTGGGGGGCCGACCTTGACTGGTAAAGGGGTGGAACACAGACTTCATCACTAAGGAAGTGGCAGGCACCTTGAGTCCCTTTAAATGCAGGGAAGAACCACTTCAGAGGACCTTTTCCCCCATCAAAGCTGGGGGCTGGAGGCTAGGGGCCACTGCGGGAAAGGGGGTGCTGGTGGAGACAAACCAGGCAAAGTGTCTTCTCACATGGTGACAGTCTTACAGTGGGCAGAGGACGAGGAAGATGTAGGCAGGAACCCGTGGAGCTGAGCAAAGGAGAAAAACTTGGGTGAGGTAAAAGCTAATGTCCAGGGGCGGGGTCTGACGAAGAGCGACAGGCTAGAACTCGCAGCAGTGGCCGCCATGCAGGCCGGGTGCAGGCCCGGGCACTGGGGGCGCCGGAAGGGGGGAGACGAGTATCAGAGGTAGAGAGAAGGGGGTCTTTGCCCAGGTCCATCCACCACTGCACGTACGGGAAGAATGCCACACTACTTTTCAATTCTCTTTCTTTCAAATACTTTTTTTTGTGAATTTTGTTTTATTTTTTAAAAAAGCCTTACGATCAGCTACTGGTTACATCTACAAAATGTAAAGTACTGTTGTTACCAGTCACTTTACAGAACAGTCCAGAGTGGTCAAATATTGACCAATAAAGTTTCCTTTTTTCTCTCTCTCTTCTGAATCATTACTACTCGATGGGTCACTTGACAGCCTGCATAGGTCACAGGGCAGCTTAGTGAGCAGACTTGGTGACCAAGGAAAGAGGCTGGGCCTGGAGCACTGGGAGGGCCTGGTGGGCATGGAGCGTGGCCGGGAAGGAAGGGGGGGAAGTCAGCAGAGCTGCGGGCATGGACCCGAGGGGGAGGGGCCGGGAGAGGAGTGGGGGCTGGCTGCCCATCTGGGCAGAGGATGTGGCTGCAGCCTTAGCGGACAGGAAGGCAGCTGAATGGAGAGCCAGCTGGGCCCGGGCCTCTGGCTTGGTGGTGAGGGAGAGAGGCTGGGCTTGCTCCGAGTGGGTCGCAGCAGGGGCAGCCGGCGAAGCCAAGGCTGCAGAGGGGGTGGCCGGAGAGTCCAGCATGCTGCCGTGGGATGAGGCAGGGCTGTCACAGGGCTTCTCAGGGGGCAGGTACTGAACACACGGCTTCTTGCTTTTGGAGGCCAGAGTACCTAGGGGGAAAAAACCCAGAGGAAGTGAGCAGCTAGTTTCTCAGTTGAGGTGGAGGCGGCAGGAGAGGCCTGGCTGTACACATCTCTGGAAACAAAATAATCCTTCCAGGGAAGAAAGTGAGGACCTGAAATCATGTCCAAGGCTTTCAGGACTAGAAAGCTGCATTCAAGGACGCCTAGAGCGTAGAGAAGAGGCAAGGCCAAAGCGACCAAGAATGATTCAGTGTCTGACTGGAAGGAAGACAGCTCATCACCTTCCCTGCCTAAATTTCATCCTTTTGAGGATGGAGCTGCATTCAATTTGTTTTAAAAATCTTTAGTTTACAATACTGTCCGAGGTGGTGTAGCACCGGCTAAGCAGCATGCTGTGCAGTGGATTTTGCATCACATACATTATTTATGTGTGCTCATATGTAGATGAATACACAAATCATGTAGAAGGAAGGAAGGAAGGAAAAGAGAGAGAGAAATAGAGAAAGAAAGAAAGGAAGGAAGAAAGGAAGGAAGGAAGGAAGGAAGGAAGGAAGGAAGGAAGGAAGGAGGAAGGAAGGAAGACGAGGAGCCAAAGCACTTTCGAGGGCAGCAGCAGCTTCACACTGGTCCTGGCGTGAGCAGGAGATGGAGGCGTGACCTAAATGCTTGTCACAGCGGGAATACCTCTGTGCTCACTAGGTGCGATTCTGGTGTACATATTTTTGGCACAAAGTGGCCCTCAAACTGAAGCAAACTATTCTGTTGATCGACCAACAAAAAACACTGGAGGCAAAGCTGATTCTGTTGGACTTACTGACAGGTGATATGTCAGTCTCTAAGGTGCTGCCTTCCTAAGGGAATTTCAACTACATTCAGTTTTTACCTCATGCATTGATTTTACAAACTAACCTTCTACTAAGGCGCAATTGAAGTGAATGCAAAAGCTCCTAAGCTTCAAAGTGAGAAAGTACTTGGGACCCAATCTTGCCCCCACCATTTAGCCAGCACAGTGACTGGGAAAATTCCTTAACTTCTCTGAGCCTCTTAATTGGCCGTCTCTAAAAAGGGGGTTAAAAGTAACACTCACTTGAGTATACATGAGGCAGCGGCCCTGAAACATGGCAAATGGCAGCTGTTGGAATCCAGCACTGTCATAGCACCCGTCACAGACCCGGGTGTAATGTGCAGGTGGGGGCAGCCGTGACAGCGGGAAGGCAAAGAAAAGAGGCAGTGACCTCCTCCAGACTCACCCTCTGCCTCTTGGACTTGCTGCTGGGACTGTGTCTGTGACAGTTGCTTTTCTCTCTTTCTCTTCTTTTTCTTACCCTAAAAAATATGGCCAAAGGAAGAGGTCCCTGAGACAGAGCAATTGGCTTTTCAGGGTGGTGTCCAGATAGGAAGTGGGGAGCAATCAGATCAGATGGGCCCCGCCCCGTCCAGGGGTGCCACCCTCCCTGCCCCATTCAATCCTTCCTCTCTAAGTCGGGTGTCCTGGTCTTTGGAGGGCCTTGCCTCTCACTGCACTCAGGCTTGCTTTTCCATCTCTCTCCCTAGCATGGTGGTTCTTGATCTTTTCCTGAGGTGTCCTAGGTCCCACTGAAAAATCTAATACAGCTACAAACCCTCTTACCAGATAAAAGCAAGTAAGAACATACATACAAAAACCTGTGTAGCTTCAGGGAATTATCAGACATGCCAGCTGAGGTGCACGCACTGGTCTCTGGACCCTAAACTAGGAACCCCTGGCCAGGGGCGTTCTACCACCGGGAGCTAGCTCATGGCTCATACTGCTCCCTGAAGTAGGGAGTTGAAGGATGGGTCCAGGCCAACGGAAGGGGCACCAATTTAAGCCTGTTGTCAGGACATCAAAACCATGTCCTTGCTGATCTCCCGAGAACTGAAATGCCTTCTGTATTTCTATAGAAACATGGGCTTCTCCCTGGCCTTAAGAGTCCTCCATCCATGCGGCTGGTTCCCCTCTCCCCCTTCCTCGTGCCTGTGCTGCTCCTGGGGCCTGGGTGGGCACGTACGTAGTTGTCCCGGGCCGACCAGGTGGGGTAGAGCTGGGAGTGAAGCTGCCGCTCCTTCCGGGCCAGTTCGTAGTACTTGGCCTGCTCTTCTCGGGACAGGTTGTGCCACTGTGGGAGAGAGGGCCAGAGAGGGCAGGGAGCAATGAGTGCAGGGGACACGGCCCACACCGCCTGGAGGGTGAGCGCGGATCTTACCTTTCTCCCCAGGATTTGGTTAATGGCTGCGCTTTCCTTCAGGGTGCACTCAGCCACCACCTTGGCCCTCATCTCCTTCATATACAACATGAAGGCATTAAGAGGCTTCTTCACGTGGGGTTTCTTCTCTTCCTCCTTTTTCACCGTGACTGGTGATTTCCTGGGAATAGGTTAGCACGTGTCAGCTGCCATCCAGCTCCCCAGTCCCCGCCTCTCTGTGCGGCTAAGGGCCCACGGCGCTGAGGAGGGTAGATGAGCCGCTCAATGCTAATTCAAGTGGCTGCTCTCAGCACCTGAGCATCTCCCACTAGTAGCTCCAAGTCTCTGGATCACCTAGGCCGTATCTATGAAAGGAGACTTTCGTGATGAAGGAGCAGAGGGTGGTGGTGACATGCACTGGTGATGGTGATGGAGAGGAGGGGGCAGGACCCTTTGGCAGACGCAGGGGAGGGGCTCTCCCGGGCCAGGAGGCACCAACTGGCTGCCCTGCCCTTCAGTCTGGTGCTTGTCTTGGCTCAGCCACAGGTCAACCATGTGACAGCGGGAAAATTCCTTTCCAGAGGGAGGGAAACTAAAAGCTTTCTCTGATTCTCTTGCAGCCTCTAAATCCTGACTGTAAAGCTTTTTTTAATGTGAGAAAAGATGCTTAATGTCTCAGAGAGTCAAGAGGGACTGTTCTTAGGGGAGAGGATTTGCAGAGGGAGGCTGCAGGGCTGCCCTCTGAACGCCACTAGGAGAGAAAAATACATAGCAACCGTCACCCAGAGACTGGCCACCCCAGCCCAGACCCCGGGCTACTCACGCGCTCACAGCTGGGCTCAGGCTGGGGGGCGCCGGCTCCTGCTTGACGATGGGGGAGACGATGGCGGGGTGAGGAATCCCTGAGGTGGGCAGACCAGGATGGGCCGGAGCCACCATGTGAGGGGAGAACCGACTGGAAACCAGGCTGTGCGACAGGTTGAAAGGACGAAAGAGGGACTCAGGCTGAATGCTTGTCACCCAGCAGAGGACTCGGGTGGCTCCCTGCCTTTAGTGCGGAGGCACGTAAACAACTCTGCGATGGCCGAGTTTGAGGGATGGATGGCCATTCATTGACCTTGCTGGACAGAACCAGGTCTGGGAAGCACCCAACAAGCCCCCGCTCCCCTACAGGGTTCCTATTTCTGGTGCTGGAAGCGAGTAGGATGAGAAACAGACAAGATGGTATCATGGGTCCGAACAGGGTACACAATGGGAAAATAGGGGCTCACGTGGGTTGTACTTCCTGTCATTAGAGGTGCTGTTGTCAGGTAGAGCTGGTCCCTGTGGCCCTGGAGTCCCCTTTACTCCCCACTCCCCTGACATCATTTCAGGAAAATCAGTCTCCCAGTCTCTGGCTTTAGTGACTGCACTCAAAAGAGCTTCAGTGGACTTTCCACAGATGCCTCCTTTTTTGGGTATATACATGTGTGTGTACAGCTGTAAAAATCCAATGAGTTGTATACCTAAGATGTATGCATATACTATTATGTTTTTCTGTTTTACTTCAATGAAAAGTGGGTAGTACGATCATCTCCATGAATAGGCCGCAAGAAGGATGCACCAGAAATACTGAGATCCACAGAGCTTCCAAACTCAAAGGTAAGGCAGGTAGTGCAAGCAAGTAAAGCAGGCCAGATGCAATACCATGGGGTATGGTGGTGGGTTCTGGGAAAACTACAGAACCCCTAAGAAGTGGTTCTCAGAGTGTGTCCAGATCAGACACATCAGGAGCTAGGTAAGGAAAAAAAAAAGTTTCAGGGTCATGAAGCTCAGCATGTGGGGACACGTGACCAGCGGGTTAAGTGCCAAGGCTTCGAAGTTCTTATCTTGGAGAGATGGGGAAAAAGTGACCCTGTGGGCATGAGAATCCTTCCCACCAGGGAGGCGGGAGAAAAAGGGAGTCTGGGCCTCCTCGTTTGCTGCCAGGAGAAGGCTGTTTAATGGTCAGCAGTGGCAAGGACACTAGTGGACAACCATTCCCTGCACTGCCACTCTGTGTTCACAGCCCATCTCCGGACTCACCTGGACATTGAGGCGTTCATGGCGAGGGCAGGGTACGGGTGCCGGAAGCCACCAGGAGGAAGGGAGTACATGGGCTGTCCTTGCCTGCAGGGGTTAGGAGCAAGGGAATCTGGTCAGCATATTGGGTAAAATGGGAGTGTTCAGGACAGAGAAGGAGACGGGTTGGGGAGAAAGGATGAGAAACAAATGGCAGGAAGTGGGAAGTAAGGCTTGGGAGGAACCTGGGTGGGTGGGGCAGCTGTATACAGCCCCCATGGGCAGCTGGAGGTGCACAGAGCAGAACTGAGCAGAAGGAAGGAATGAGGGTGAGAAAGGCTCCAAGTTTCCTTACTGTGGGACGAGCCAGCCGAGGGGGTGGGGGATTTGTCCGACAGCTCCGGGAGACAGTGGGTAATATGGAGACAGCTCAGATGGGTGAGGGGGCCTGGGGATTCCTGCTTCCAAAGAGAGATGTGTCAGACCACTCCCTGGCCCTGACGGAGCACTTTAAAATAACATCATCTGGGAGGTTCCGTGCCGTGTCCCTACCCAGGCGTTCTGGAGCCTGGAAGATCTTTTCTTTTGCTATCAGTGCCTCGCCACCTCCCTAGCTCTGCTGGCCAGCTGGTCAAGGACTTGTTCAGGAAGGCCGGACTAATGCAGTCTCTCTGGCTATACGGGTCCCATTTCTGTTGGCAGCGTTAACTCTCAGCTGCTTATACTGGAGTTGGGATCCAAGAGAGGGACAGGAAATTCTGCACTGACGGACCCAAGCTGTCCCCAGAGTCAGTAGCTCACTACTTCTCTAGGAAACCTGCCTCATCTATGGAGAAACAAACTTTGGATTCCAAGTCCACATCTGTCCTCCTTATTATCTGTAAGTTGTAGCAACTGTTTCTCTAAAGAAGGGCCCCCAAATACTTTGATCCACGGTAACTCTGCAGGAATTTCATGAAGACTATGGCGCCCCGGGACAGACGGGTCTGGTGAACAAGTTAAAAGAAGCCAACTCAGCCTTGCTGCTGTACAGCCTGTAGTGTGCTAGATTTCAGGGAGAATAAAGCCAGGCCCCATGTCGCTTAATTCCCGTCCACCCTGACAATAACCCTGGGGTGCAGCAGAAGGTGCAGATGAAAAGAATCGACGTGGTTAAAGTTAGTGGTTAGGGCGACAGCCCAACTGAGAGTTGGTGGCGTGAGTGGCACCCAGGTCAAGTGGGTACTCCCTGACGAGAGCAGCCCGCCCCTGCCTTCCCCCTTGGAGCCCCGCACAGGGCCAGCCCCTGCAGCTGCAGACTCACCTGTCTTTGGATCAATCTCCGGGGAGAGGTGTGTAGGAGGGGAGCCGGGGGAAAAGTGGTCGTTGCTGTAGGTGATGAGGGGTGTCAACGGGTGCATGTGATGTGGGTGCTGAACAACAGGAACTTTATTCGACTGAAAGACGGAGAGAAAGAGACTAGGGACAGTTGCCAAGGAGATGGAGAGTAAAATCAGCTGTTATTTACCGCGTCGAATTTGTGCCAGGGATTTTCCAGGAGACACCCCCCCTCAACCCTCCTACAGCCCCTGAGAGACAGTAGCAGAGGAGGCATTACACCCACCCTCCAACACACGCTCTTCAAAACAGCACGCCCATGAGCCCTCACATAACCAGCCGGCTGTCACTTCCAGGCCGCACAGACACAACCCCCGGGCACTTCCAGTCACACCCCACTCTGCTGACCGAATTACCCCACGGTTTCATTGGAAATGCTGGCGAATGGAAGGGGCATGTACCATTATTTATGTAACTGCTAAGAGAAAAACCCTGGCATATCATGGACATATCTCAATTTCAGAAATGCTAAAAATGGGAAAAACCTGCCATGTCCTAGAATCGGTAAACTGAATCTTTTAAAATGCTTTGAAGTAATCTAACTTAACAATAGGATCTTATAAAAAGAGCTGTAATTTATCCTGCACTACGAGCACAGGGCTAGGTGTAATGCTTGGTCCCTACTATAACCTACCAAAGGAGCTATGATTATTGCCATCTGAGGAGGAAGAAATGAGCTCGGAAAGATCAAGTGCCTTAGCCTGGGACACCGAGCCAGGTGGCGGCAGAACTGGACTCACACCACCACTTTCTCTGTGTTATCGGCCTCCCCAAGAACCTGATCAAAACATCTTGGTCAGAGAGATAGGATAGACATACTTTTTTAGTGTGTCTGTTTAACAAAGAGATTTGTAAAAAGGATGGCAATATGAAGGCAGCTGAAGGGCTTGAACTCCAAACTGCTGTCTTAAGTTTGGACTCTCCATTCTTAGATTCTAGAAGCCCTTTTTCCCTTTCACGTGGTGCCCATTGGGTGCTCACAATGCAAACTCCAGTCTGTACATCTCCTAGGCATCTCTGTGCTGGCAGAAGTCGTCGTCCATTTTCAGTATGTCGGGCAGAGATGGGAAGCTGAGTCCTGGAGCAAGGCCCTGAGCCCAAGGCTCTTGCTCCCAGACCCGCAGATGTGAGGCTGAGAGTTCAGACCTTCTGAACCACAGCCACTATAGGTGGCGCTGGCACCTGACTGGGCCCTGCAGGTACCTGGTGTTGAACAATTTCCTAAGTGCCGCCCGGCCCCCCTTCACGGCTCAGATTTATAGAATGACTACAGCTAAACAACTAAACAAACAAACAAACAACAAAAAACCTCCATGATAAAAAAGACAAAACAGAAGAACACCAAAATACAAAATATAAACAGTAGTTATGTTTGAGTGGTGGAACTATGGGTGATTTTGTTTTGTTTCCCTCTCTGTATTTTCCAACTTTTAATTATTATCTAGTTAAAATGTATACTTACGACAAACACAAATTTTCTAAGAAATAAATGGAAGCTATGTTATAAAGCATTGGAAACCACTATCACCCCAGCCTTATCAAGTCACTGTTAGCATTTTGGTGTGTCTCCATCCAATTAGACATTTTGTGCATGTTTTTTATTTACATTTACTTTACTTACATCATTTGTAGCTATACTTTTAATTAAAAGACTTTTCAGCTTTACTGAGGTATAACTGCCAAGTAAAATTGTACTGACAGTGTACAGTGTAATGATTTTATATATATATATATATATATATATATATATATATATATATTTAAAAACACTTAATCGTAAATCGTATTATGAAATCCTGACTGCCTAAGTGCTGTTGACTTTGGCCTCATCCGGAGGCCAAGCAGCACTGAGTGCAGGAAACTCACAAAGCAGGAAAATATGAGTTACATTTGAAAATGTAGGTATCCTCACTTAAATGCTGTTATTACAGGTCTCCAGTAGGTGGCATCATTGTCCAGAAAATGGAGAGTCACAGAAAGAGTAAGGAAGATACGCTATTCCTTAGTCAGAGTCAGAAGATGTGGCTGGTAAGGGAGGAGGGCGGGCTCTTTAGGGCTGATTCAGGAAAGGCTCTCCTTGGAGGCTACCATCCCAGCAAAACTTCCAGCTCATTTTCTCCTCAGCTGCCTTCAGGACAAGGATGTCCACGCATAATCTCAGGCCCCGAGTAGGAAAGCCAGGAACCACCCTCCACCTCACAGTGATAACCCAGTAGAAACAGCACGCACGAGAAAAGGCATGGGTGTTTGCTCAGCACCACAGCTGAAGCCAGCTTTCTCCAAAGAAGAGCATGGCAGAGCCATCTTGGACCTAAATCCTTTAGTCTAGGCAAGCACACCCAACTCTTCCCTAGTCCAAGTGCTTCATGTCTACTTCAGTCTGTTTCTAGATTTGGTCCAAGCCAAACTTCTTTAAACTCCTATCCCCGAGGAAGCAATGTGTATCCTTTCTCCCACTGTTTGGCACTTACTTTAATTTTTTTTAAAATTTATTGATTTTAGAGAGAAGAAGTTTGGGGGGAGAGAAGAGAGAGAGAGAGAGAGAGAGAGGGAGAGAGAGAGAGAGAGAGGGAGAGAGAGAGAGGGAGAGAGGGAGAGAGAGAGAGAGAGAGAGAGAGAGAGAGAGAGAGAAGCATAGACTTATCATCCCACTCATTTATGCACCCATTGCTTGATTCTTGTATGTGCCCTGACAGGGGATCGAACCTGCAACCTTGGTATATCTGGATGACACTCTAACCAACTGAGTTACCTGGCCAGGGCTAGGACTTATTTCAAGTTCCAAGTAGAGCCAACAGCACTCAGCTCCACCACAGACCGAGGAGCTACCTCTCAGCAGCTTGTGTGAGGCCCTCACGCAGCCTCCTGGCTCCTAGTGTTCACTCACTATTTGCTTTTCTTCCTGATCCTGATTTCAGAGATAAGAAGGACAGGGTTTGTAGCTCAGGTAAAGATGAGCCTTGCCTTGGAGGCATCACCCACAAAGCAGCTCCAGACTGGCCGGCAGACTGTCCAGGAAACATACCCGGAGTTTCACTGGTTTACTAACTAGACCTGATTTCATTTATTTAAGAAATCTTTTCTATCTTCAATCGTCTATTTACTGATAGAGGCAACCTTCTTTTTTCACAACCAGAAGTGTTTTCAAGAGTCTGTGCTTAAACACAAGGCTGCGGGGAAAGGAAACTGGAATTGCTCCTGAAACGCCAGCCCCCTCGCAGCATTGTAACACACAGGAGAACGGGACCTGAAGTGGTCGGGGGCCAGGAGGGGACCTGTTTCCCGCAGTTTGCTGAGAGCACTCGTCTGTGAAAGAGCGAGCATTTCCCAGGGCTCTTGGGCTCCAGCTGCAACGCTCAGTGTGTCTTCAGTTCTCGTATCTGGGACACGTCACGCTGTCAGCTAGGCCAGGCGTATCCCAGTGTTTTTGATCATGCAACTCAATCAATAAAAAATGTTGGTTTTGTCATGTTTTTGTTGGTTTGTGATGTTATTAGTATTTTAAGAATTTATTTATTGATTTCTCTTTTGTTTTGAGAGAGTGAGAGAGGGAAGGGGGTGGGGGGAGAGAGGGAGAGAGAGAGAGATATCAATTCATTATTCCACTTATTGGTACACTCACTGGTTGATACTTGTATGTGCCCTGACAGGGGATCGAACCCCTACCCCAGTGTATTGGGATGACACTCCAACTTAACGACCTGGCCAGGGTAAAACTAAGTCGCCTGTGAATCCACGGAGCTGGGTTCAGGTGACCTGCCCTGCACTGCAGTGTGCTGACAACCAACACGGTTGGAGGCCCTGCGTACCGACCCCTCACGTTGCGAACGGTAAAGGGGGAGTTCTTCCTGATGTTTTAGATGAAAACATACAAAGGACCGTGTCCCCACCCCCAACCTCAATAGGATACCCGTATCTGTGTTCCCTGTAGAGGTAATTAGACTCACTGCTCAGAGCACAACTTCCTTTGCATGTGCCCCATTCCAGCTCCTAGGAAATCCTCACTTACACTCCTTAGCTGCCTTCCTCCTAGCCCCACACACTGGCACATCGCTTCAGTGACTATCCCTTCTACCCAACGAGAACTCATCAAGTATTGCAAGACAGCTGCCTGGTTCCCCGAGGCCTTCTTTTCTGGGCTCCTCTCTTCTGGCCCCCAGTTTACGCCACAGGCACCAAGGTGCGCAGCCAGGAGGCCGGAGGCAGACATGGGCAGAACCTGCACCTCTGAAGGCGCAGCTGAACCGCTGAACTATCTGGCCCTCCGGAATACACATCTTATTTGCATATTTCAAAGTTGCTAAGAGAATAATTCTTCAAAGTTTTCATTATAGGGGAAAAATTCTGTAACTATGTGACTAGAAAAAAATTCCGAGGTGCCTTAAATTAAATTACATCAGGCTGAAGGGTGGAAGGAGGAGACAAGAGAGGTTAATCAGTTCACAGTTGTGGGCCAAAACCGATAAAAGACTGCACCCACCCCAAACTAGCCCCTCTTCACCTTCTCCTACCCCTTTATCTGTAGCAAAATGACCTCCATCTTCTCCCCCAAACTTACTGTACAAAAGAGCCCGTCGGCACCGGAACAGCGCTCATGTCTGCTCTATCAGGCCTGCTGCCCATGGTTCAATTCAGACTGCATGTCCCAGGACCTGGTCCTCGTCTGGCTAGCATGTGGCTCAATAAAATCCTTTCTTTCATAAAAGTGTTCGGTTGTGAAAGTTTTTGTTTAACATATGTATGGTGACGGATGTAAACCAGACTTACTGTGACGATCGCTTGGCAGTATGTACAGACACCCAGTCACTGCGCTGTGCACCTGTGCAGTGCAGTGTGTCAGTGATACTGTAACAGGGTGCTGCCAAGGGGGGACCCCAAATAGGGACCCAGAACTCAGGGTGTCCAGGAAATATTAGGATGTCCTCATCACCCCGCCCCCCACAGGTGTGGGTTGGGGGAAGGGACACATGGAGCAGGGCCATTGAGAGCTGTTTTGCATAGCAACAGCTTTGTAGCTAACCTCTGGTGTGGTCATTTACCATATCTATAACCTTTAACTGGTTGCTTAGATATGTTAAATAGTCGTGGCCATGCTCTGAGCCAGGGGAATGGAAGTAACTTCCCCACCAAGATGTGACTGGAGGGCAGGTCGCCAAAGTTACAGTGCCTGCATGGGAGCTTGGAGAAAATGGCTCCATGACGTGGGGGCCACACCTGCCCAGACTCACGATGGCAGCTCAGTGAAGCTGGAAGAATATGAGAGTGCTGGCAAGTGTAGCCAATTGTGGGAGGAGTCCTAAATGGGGCTGCAGAGGAAGATTGGCACGGGGATTTAAACCCAGACTCGGCAGCCATTGGAGAGAGAACCATGAGGCTTTGCCAGAGTGGGGATCCCTGCAGCTTTAGAAGGGGGAACCACCACCCAGCTTCAGCAGAGATCCCGGTGACACAGCTGATGGTGCTGGGAACCGAGGGAGGCCTACCAGCTGAGACAGATTACTGAGAAGGACCAGGGGCTGTCTGAACCACGGACTTCTATTTCTTTTCCTGAGATACAGTACCCCAGACTGGGCAAAGGGGGAAGGAAGGACTGTGTGTGTTTGTGGGTGTTTTAAGGGACTTTGGGATTTTGATGAAGACATTAGGTCACTACTCTAAGTTTGTATAGCATTAAATAAACGTTTCCTTTCCTTTTCACAAATCTCTGGCATTGAGAGATGTCTTTCCTATAAGGTGGAGGACATAACGAACCTGGGGGGGTTCCTTTCGGTAACAGTATATCACCCTTGGCCACCCAGGCCCCCCTTTGTTCTGTAACACTACCTCAGTGAGTTTTTGTGTAAAAAAATAAAGAAAATACCAAGAACAACAATAAGAACAGCGAGTATTTATGTTGTATTAACTACGGGCCAGGCAGCACTCTAGGTCTTGTGAACGCACTGGAGAATCTTGTCTACTTAGACAAAATACCTGTCCTCACAGTACTTACATTCTAACGGAAGAGGCGGGCAATAAACTAGCTGAATAAATAATATATTAAACAGTGAAAAATGCTTAAGGGGGAAAAGTAAGCCAGGGATGGCAGATGAGAAATGAAGGGGGAATGGGTTGGAAGTTACACAGTTGGCCAGGGAAGGCCTCAGTGAGAAGTAACTTTCAAACAAAGGCCTGAAGGAAGTGGGGAGGGAGCCAGATGTGTGGACAGGTGGGGGAGGAGCATTTTGGGGAAGGAACACGAGTAGAGTGGTTTTGAGGCGGGTGTATGCTCAGCACATTGAGGAACCACGAGGAGGCCAATGGACTGGAGAGAAAGATGAGCAGAAGAGGGTCTATATTAACATGTTACCAAACATTTCCGGAGCTCCTAATATATGACAAGCAGCGTGCTACAGGCTATGAAGGACAGAAAGATCAGTCAAGAGCCTCCTCATCAGGCAACAGTAGAGATAAACTGCTCAGGGCACTGGAGTGCGTTCCGGCCCTTCTAAGCAGCGGTACTTTTGAGGTCTTTGCAAACGACACCAGGCAGAGAACTCTGGGTTGAATCTTCCCCATCAAAGCTCCTCCTTCTCACTGTTTGCTGACATTAACGTTGCAAAAGAGAACCTGACGTTACCTTTGTTTTTGTCCCTTTGTCCCTGGCCATTTCTCCCCCACACATAGATGTTGTGGAGAAAACAAAGAATTAAATCCTTGCAATTCAAATTGTTGTAAATGTCAATGTTCATTTACTTTGTAGAATTCAGGTAAGCTCTTCTAATCTATAAATTCAAGGTTTTGTTCCTGAAGTTTGTTTTGACTTTCATCTGTTGTTGCCTTCTTTCATTGCTTTGGTCTCTCTCAGGAACACTGTCTACAGACTCCCCACCCCCCCCACCGGTTTTTTCCTCTATCCTCTTTTTCAGGGTCATCAGTGCACACAGATTTGACTTGCCAAAATGTCCATTTGGCTCCATACTAAGATTACTAAACTGGGAGACATGAGTGAGGATTCCCCAAAGCTAAATCTCAACAGCAGAAGCTAATGGAAGGAATGACGGAGACAGGTAACCATCAACCTTTCCAACACTCGTGGGTGAGCGTTTGATGAGAAACGGGACGTTCACGGGGCTCCAAGGCCTCTCCAGAGCACTGTAGTGGGTACGCACGGCAGACACCACCAGAACCCAGTGGTCACAGTGTATGTCACCTGAATGGGACACACGGGCACTGCAGGCTGCCTCCCGCTGTGATGCACTCTGCACATCGTCAGTGCAGGGTGTTCTTGCCAAGCACACCCAGGAAACAATCAGATAAACCCAAATTGAGGGACATCCTTGAAAATGCCAGGGTCAGGTCAGGAAAGACGAAGGCAAAGGAACTCCACTAGGTACAGGAGATATGAGAGGCAGAGCAACCAAATGCAATGTGTGACTCCGGGCTGACTCCAGAAACACACACACGTGTACGCACACAGACACACAGCTATAACAAATAGTTACTGGACCATTTACTGAAACTGGAATCTATATTGTGAGCTAGCTAATAATACAAAATGTTACTTTCTTGATTTTGGTAACTATACTGTGGTTGCCATAAGGGAATGTCTTTGTTCAAAGGAAATACATCTAAAGTATTCAGGGTTAAAGGGGCACAATGTCTCCAACTTACTCTCAAATTACTTAAACAACAGAACAAAGCAAAACCCAGACCAGTGTGTGTGCAAGGAGAGCGAGCACGGGCAAGCATTGGCTACAACTTTTGAATCTGGATAAAGTGCGTATGGGAGTTCCTTGTATTATTTTTTTCAGTTTTCCCAGACATTTAAAATTATTTACAAGTAAAAGGGAACACTGTGCGTGCAGTAAGAATTGAAATCAGCACTGGAGGTAGAACAGAGAAGTGTAACGGGCTACGTGGCGAGTTCTGGAATTGTTTTGGGTCTGCACAGGTATACTGGTAGGAAAACAGAGACACTAGAGGTTTAAAGGGAAACTATAGCCAGTGTTTCCACTCGAGGACGGGCACGCTAGGCACTGGCTGCTCAGCTCGGCGGTGGAGCAGCGGGGCCAGCCACTCGTGAGAAGGAGGCTGGCTTGACAACCGCTCACGGGACACGAAGCTTCGAGACACACTTCTGAGCGTGGCCCAACGCGCAATGCCGAAACAGGGCACTTGCTTTCATTGAAGGTCACCACCTAGAAGCCAAGTTACAAGTGCATGTGCACGAACAAGATGGCAATGCTACAGAACAGAATGTTGTGAGTTGTAGGGTGATAGGTCTTTTTCTGTGTGCTTTGGCATTTTCCCAAGGGTTCTACACAGTGCATGAACTACTTTCACGGTTAAAAAAAAGATTTAATATAAAAAAAAGTCCTGATGAGAAGAGGGATTGGACCCAGGGGTAGAGAGGGGTTTTAGGAGGGCTGTATCTATTCTTCCCCAGACCATTTTTTTCGTCTAGTCACTCAACAAATGTCCCCTGAGCACCTCATGTGCACCAGGCATCGTGACAGGTGCTGGGTAACATAAATGTGAAGAAAACATGCAACTGCTTCTCTGTGTCGGCCACACTCTGGCAGTGTGTCTACTTGTTTTGTGTGGCTGGGCAGAGAGCTCCAGGGAGACAGTGGGGGGAAAGACGGGCTAGGCACATGGGGCCACGGCGAGGGGCTGGTTACATATAAAAGATTGTTGTTGCTTAGCTTTTAGAGCTTGTTTGGAAGGCATAAAATCCAAGGGGTAATGACACTTAACTCCATCCCCACACCGGCCCGGTGACGACCTGTGTAAACACATCTCTGGGAGAGGCGGCTGCGACCTGACTCACCGACTCCCTGCGCGTCTCAGGCTGTTGGCCTTGTGTGCCCTTCTCCCAGGGCAACCCTCACTGGAGAATAATTGGCTCACGACTCTAAAATGAGTTTAATAATCAAGTCTTTTCATTTTTCTAATAAAAAAGCCAGTGTCCAAACTTCCACGACTGCTTCAGTAACCTTCAAGTCCTGCCTCTGCCTCTGGCCCGGAGAGTCTGGCCCCCGGTACACTGGGATTGTCTCTGGAACTCCTTCCCCTTCTGCCTTCGGTGTGCAGGCGGGGCAGTGTTTCTCAGCGCTGCCTGCCCCTCAGAACCCCCGGGGAGCTTAAAGCACAAGATGCCAGCCCCACCCCAGACTAAATCATAACTCGGGAAGAGGAGATGCTAAATTCCACAGGCTCATTATCTCTATTACCGTTGCAATCCATCCATTTGATCTGGCACCTAATTTAGGACCTTATCACCTCTTAGACTGCTAATTAAATGGTATTTTAATTGTCTTTCCCCCTTTTAATAACAGCCGTGGTAGTGGTGGCAGCAGCGGTGGTAGTGGCAATAGCAAGCTAACAGTCGCTCACGGCTTACTCTGTGCTAGGCACAATTGTAAATTCATCACAATGCACTGGCTCATTTTTGCTCAACTCTAAGAGATCAGGTCCTTTTCTAATTCCCATTTATGGGTGGGGAAACCCAGGTAAAGAGGGATGAGGCGATCTGCCTGAAGCTGCACAACTAAAGGCGAAGCTGGAGTTTGAACGCTCCGCAGCACACAGCTGCCGCACATACACCGTCCTTCCCATGTGTCCCAGGCACTGGAATGAGATGCTTGGACTCGACAATTTAAAACAGTGCTTCTTCCAACCTGTAGAATTTCAAGTCAATGATAAGGTTTTCTTAATCATTAACCATGATTAACCATGAATGTTCCTTAAGCTTTTGAGGCCTGTTTCTGGTTCCCACATGAGACTACAGAATATGATAACACACAGTTTACTAGAAAATATCCATTTTGCTATCTACGAGGGGATTTATCAACTGTTTGTGCTCTACTCAAAGTAAGAAGCCCCACAACGCTGAATCCAGATCTGTGGAGCACACCTTTTCAACAGCTGGATGTCTGTGTGGCAGGCAGAGCTAAGGATATAGAACCTTGCTTAGAATTCAGGAATTTCATATATTTTTATGTCACACTAAGGTAATAAGTGAGGATGAGCAGCTGACTGATTGAGGTAAAGAGTTTAGCCCTGGCTGGTGTGGCTCAGCGGATTCAATGCTGGCCTGTGAACCAAAGGGTTGTCAGTTCAATTCCCAGTCAGGGCACATGCCTGGGTTGTTGGCCAGCCCCCAGCAGGGGGCGCACGAGAGGCAACCATACAGTGATGTTTCTCTCCATATCTTTTGCACTCCCCCTCTCTGTAAAAATAAATAAATAAAATCTTAAAAAAAGAAAGAGAAAGTGTCTAGAAAGGATATGGAAGCTTAGAGAAGGCAAAGAACTAACAATGGAATTGTAGAAAGCAGAGGATTGTAAAACACTGCCAGGTGTCACGGAGAAGAGAAAGCAGGGAAAATGACTGGACTTGGGTATTAGATGGCAAAGTGGAAAGCTGAGCCAGGCTGCAATGGGTTGGCTGAATAAATGACGCAAGGATGGAGGTGGAAGATTGAACTCTTGTGCAAAAAGTTGGGCAGGAAACATGGGAGTGGGGTGGGGAAGGATAATGTTCACAGGCAGAAGTGATCTGGGCACAGGCCTCTTATTTTATCTGTCACACACGGGTTGTTCTGTGTAGCAGGAAGGATGGCAAACTCAAAGAGTGCACGTGCTAGTTTTAAAGGGAACCCACTTCTCTAAAAGTAGATGGAGATTTTAGACAATGTGCAGAGAGATGGTATTTGGAGGAAAGAGAGGAGAGGGCCCTGCCTTCTCGAGGGCTGGAGTGGGCTGTAGGATGCTGCAGGGTGGGTGGGGGCAGCAAAGACTTGAAACAGTTAGAGAACTGGGCTGGGAGGGAACAGCCAGGTCTGTGGTAGGGTGGATGTGGGATGCCATGTCCTCCACCATGACAGACTCTCGCCACTAGAGGGCACCTGTACTTTGTGCTCTGCCATCTGAAATAGGCATCTGGAGGGGCATTCACCACCCGGGCCTGTTTCTGGGGTGTCTGTTCAGCTCCTGGGATGCCTGCTCAGCGGCTGCGCATGTCTGATGACTAGCCACAGAACCTCTCATGGGCAGCCTGCACCGGACGGCTGGTCCTGTCACTCACTGTTGCCTACAGATACTGGCCTCTCCTAGAGAGCGTGTGGACTGTGGTCTCCAGCTGTCTCCCCGGTGGAGGGCTATGACAGCCATCCAAGAACTACACATGATGGCGCTTTGTAAAGGACCAAGGGCTTGGCTCCCATAAGCGGTTCATGATTACTGGGGATCAGGGACTCAAGGCACCAGTATCTATCTCTATGTATACCCTCTTTCTCCTCAACTAGACGCTAAGCTTATAATGAAAAAGTACTATCAGTATTATCTTGAAATGTCTTGAATGCAAAGAAATAATACATCTGGGATTTGCTTTAAAACCACCTAGTGTGGCAGGAGGGGAAGTGTGGGGGAAAGGAAGAGGTGAAATTTTCCATAATAAAGTTTAAAAAAACATCATGCATTCCCAGGTCTCCTTATCTGTAAATGGCTAGATCATGCCAACTGGGCTTCCTTCTAGCTGCACCTGCTGTGACTCTGAGACTCACAGTACAGGGGTAACACCAGTTAGCTTGTGAGATATGTAGTCTTAAGGCAAGGGTTGCCCTTAAAAGTCCAGGAAAGGAATGCAAGATTCCAAGATCATCTTACTCGCTTTCCATTTCAGTCCAGTGCAAGTGCTGACATGGTCAGGAGACCTGATGGGGCCCCTTGCTCCTGTCTCCCAGGACCATTCAGACTGCCCTCTGCAGCCTGTGTAGCCACAGGGCTTGGAAGAACCTTGGCTGCCCCATGGGTTTTCATGTGCACGTGTCTTACTCCATTCTTTTCCAGAACACACTGTAGAGAAGAACTGCTTTAACTGTCGCTTGCAGCTCCAAGGGAGAAGCAGAGGCTGCATGAGCTCCGACAGAGGAAGAGCAAGCACCACTGCTCAGCGGAAGGGCCAGGGTTACCAGCCAGGGCCAGACGACCTTTCCAATCACACAGCACCCCAGGTGGGATGCTGCTGAGGTGGAAGGGGTGGGGAAGTGCACAGCCTCGCTGCTACAGCCCTGATGGCTGGGCTGCTCACACACCGGAGGCAGTACCACCAGACCCAGCAGCTTCGGGAGGGCAGAGGGGAGGCAGTGACAGAAAAGGTGAGTGTGAGTGTTCATTCCTTGAGCACTTTGAGAGACAGACTTACCAAGTGTGCTGGGGATGGTGACCTGGCGTCTTTGACTGTAGCACTGGAGGGGACATCCAGGAGGGGCCATTTCATCTGCAGGTACTGTATGGGAAACAGAAAACACGAAGCAGCTGGTGAGCAGAGGAGGAGCCCTGTGGTGGGGCTGTGAGTCAGAGATGTGATTCGCTGCAACGGCACATGCCCTGTGCTGCCCAAATGCCCCGAGGCAGAGCATACATGCATAACCACCACTACCACCAACAGCTGTCATTTGGGGGAACATGCACAGCCCTACAGAGACCAAAGTGTTCAAAGAGCCTGTTGGTGAAGGTCACATCCTCCCTGCTGTAGTCCTGGGTCAAGCAGGGCTCACCAAGGAAGCAAAGGCTCTCAGATGGCATTCCTACGCCATTCAGTTCTATGTCCTACAGCATCAAACACAATGCTTCCTAAGAAATCGCCTCTCCAGAAGGATCTGGTGAGTAGATGAATAAAAACCATCTGCCTGGCACTTGCACAGTCATGGGTAATATCTATTCATACTCAAGGTGCAGAACTTACTTCATTATAGTGTTTTTCAACCTTGAAAAGATAATCCAGTACACACCCTGCCTTTTACCATGCACTATTGCAGAAAATCCAAACCAAATAGTGAAACAGCACGTGTGCGCACACACACACACATTCTTTAAACAAACGAAGGCTTCTCCTTAACCCTGGCATGGCACAGTCTTTGGCAAGAGTCCGTGGAGAGAGGCAGAGAGGCCCTGGGAGAGCCTGCCTGCTCGAGGGGCCCTGGAGCTGAGCATCCACGGGTTTAGGGTCTTGCTCTGCCCGGGCGAGTGGTGTGACCCCAGGTGAGCATCATCACCCTGAGTCTCAGTTCCTAAGTCTGTAAAGCAAGGCCATTGTCATTAACTTTACTGGTTGTTAGGAGGATTAGGGACAGTGTCAAGTACTGAGCACGGTGCTTTTCATATGAGAGACCTTTGATAAATGGCAGCTGTGATTTCCACAAGCAAACCATCAGTCTCTGCCAGCAGGGAAAGCACGCATGTTGTCTCAGTGTCAACACTGACACGGTGCTGCCGGGCAGCAGACCAGCCACGCAGACTCGGCTGAATTCTCGAGGCTACGTGGAAAATGAAATCTCTAACAGGAAATGGTGGCTCCAGGAAGAGTTTCATGCAGAGACAAAAAGAAGTCTTCGAATCATCCCTTGCTCTGGCCACACAATCCCAGGAAAAGCCATGGTTTGGCCTTGACTGTGAGCACCAGATCGGATCAAGGGAGTGGGGCGGGCAGGGCTGGGCTTTCAGAAGTGTCCACGGGCAAGAATAACAATCTCAGGACGCGTCTACCAGGGGCCAGGGGAGAGGCACACGGCGGGCATGATGGGCCCTGCAGGCTGGCTGCAGGAGGCCCGGGCGGTGAGAATGAGCGAGGGCGTGGGGCCTGGGTGTAAGGATGGTCTTTCCGCGCCGGGTCCTCCGGCCCCTGCAGGCCCAGCCTCAGGGGCCTCCATGCCCATCCTCTGGGGGTCTGATCTTCTTCCTCCACCCTTCCCGCCCCCACCCACCTCCCTCTCTACCAGGGCTGAGCTGGGATTTATTTAAATGTTTACACGGCAAGTTTAAAAAGCCCAACAAATATTGCTATCATTAGTTAAAACCAATTTTCTCAGTGAATAACAACATTTTTGCTACACTGGCAGTTTTCAAAGCATCCTGACACACATATCCCCATCAGTCTCTGCAGTCACCCCGCTGTGACAAGTCCGGCAGACCACGCCCTCCCCCCCCAAGTCTGCAGGCGAGCTGAGGGAGGCAAACGCAAGGTAAGCAGCTCAGCCCAACTTCACAACGAGAGCTGGGCAGAGGTCTCTCAGCCTCAAATCCCACACTTTTCACCACAACGTGGGTCCTAAAGCTGTTCACGACCCCAGCTTTTTTTAAAAAAAAATATATTTATTTATTTTTAGAGAGAAGAAAAGGGAGGGAGAAAAAGAGAGAGGAAGAAACATCAATGTGTGGTTGTCTCTCATGCAACCCCCACTGGGGACCTGGCCTGCAACCCAGGTTTGTGCCTTGACTGGGAATCGATCCGGTGACACGTTGGTTTGCAGGCCTGCACTCAATGCACTGAGCTACACCAGCCAGGGCACAACACCAGTTTCTTAAATACCGCCCCCCAGCCCCACCTCTACTCTCATGGGCTTTTCTCTCTCCTTTCCTGTCTTGAACAAGGCTGGCCACTCGGGAGCTGAATGAAGCTGAATGAAGACGTACACATCAATGATGTCCTGTAGGGACCAATGAGGGGGACAGAGCTTATTTACCCTTGAGTGTTAAACATCACACTTATTTCCCTAGAAGCAACTACCAAAATATTTGTTGTTTGAAGTTGAACTATAATCACAAATATCAGGCGCTAAAGAAGAGTGCCCCCCACCCCCAACTTCCCTCAAAATACAACAGAAGGCTCCTAAAATCCATCAGCTCTATGGGCACCCGACTTGCTATTTAGAATCGTGAAGATGCATGCTGAGCGTACCTCGTCCCTGTTGGCTTGCAAAGGCTATTCTTACACCATGTGGGGCGGCCCAAGGCATCTGCCTGCACCCTAGTTTGGGACACTGCTAGAGTGTTGGGTCTTATCAGATGACCTCATGGACCATCAGGCATAGAGGCTCGTAGGGTTCTAACACGGGCTTTCTCAACCTCGGCTCTACTGACATTTTGGGCGAACAATTCTTCGTCGTGGGGGGCTGTCCTGTGCATTGTAGGATGTTTAGCAGCAACCCAGGCTTCTGTCTACTAAATGCCAACACCCCATCCTCCTGTCCACTTGTGAAAACCAAAAATGCCTCCAGACTTTGCCAAATGTCTCCTGGAGGAGCACAACTGCCTCCAATGAGACTGCTCTCCTCGGGGTGAGGAGCTGGTACCCAATATACTTTGTGTGGTGTGACGGTCAGTCTGCCAAGGCACCGGGGCTACCAAGGTGCGAACGTATAATAAATCACACACCACCCATAGTGAGGATTTTAGTAATAGCTGCTGTTTTGGGTTATCTATCACGTGCTTGGTGTCTCACCTAACCACCCAGAAGTGTGGAATTCTGGTGGGAGGAGGAGGCCACATTGGCCTCAGGGTCCACTCTCATTCACTGGCTTTATTTTTTAAAATTTTACTGAACTTATTGGGGTGACACTGGCTAATAAAATTATATAGGTTTCAAGTGCACGTCTGTAATACAGCACCTGTATATTGCATCGTGTGTTCACTCACTCACTTTAGCTGAGACCTGGAAGCTTCGGAAGTGGGTGGGAATTTTCAGCTCTGTCCACCTCAGAAGTCTGGTCGCCTTGCAGATCTGTCAGACAGCTGAGGAGAGGTGGTCCTGGGAATACTGTGCGTCTGTCTAGCCTAGGACCCCTCCTGCTCCAGCCCATCCTGGAGGTGGAGGGTGCTGTGTGTGGAGAGGGATACACTCTGGGAAGTAGAGAAATGAAGGGCTGTCACTTCCCCTATTGCACCTTTCTGCCTTTTCAAGATTTTGAAGTAATGAAGGTGGTGGTGATGGGGTGGAGTTGGGGGGAGACAGACGGATAAAAACACTGGTGCCCCCTGCAGCTCAGCCATGAAATGCCTCTGGGTAGTAGTTCTGAGGGAAAGGAGCACTCTAGAGGGACAGCGGACCTTCCCAGAACCAGGCACAGGGGCAGAAAGAGCCAGCAACACCCCTGTTCTCCTCCCCGACAAATTTGTAGGTGATTGGGTAGTTCTGAATCTCCAGGTTAGGTACAGCTCAATGTTCAGTGGAAATAAACTTCTTGATTGCAATTCTCATGTAAGCCAGGCCCAGGATACCCCGGGGGAGCCACTCCTTGGTAGGAGCATGTCCTTGGGGATGAAGACGTTTTCACCATCATGGCCCGTGGGCAAATTAAAACTGGTTTCTCTGAGGCCGGTCTGGGCTCCATCAGCGGGGCCCTGACCAGTGTGTCGTAGCCAGGCCGCAGTATGCAGGAGGGTGGTCCGGCCACCACCTCCTGCGGACACTCAGTGGAATGTGAAACATGGGACCTGTGTGGCAGCGGTGCAACCGACGGCCAAACCACAGCAATGGCCACTGCTTATGAGATGTCAAGGGGATATAAGGAATCTCCCTGATACTCAAAAAACCAAAAAACACCCAGAACTACCCAAATGGCAAGCACACCACCCTTGGTTTACATATGCTGCTCAATATGCTGCTGCGTGCTGGGACTCTGAGACAGGACAGGTGCACAGTCCCCCGATCTTGCAGGAACTCTTTTTTGGAACAGGGTTCCACGGAACACACTTGGGGAGATTCCGCTGTTGTGGTTCACAGTGAGGTAGAGGGAGGCTGTGGTTTAGACCCTGATAAAAAGGCTTCTGCTCCTTCTCACTGGAACCGATTCTGCGTTCCCACAGCATCCAGGAGGTGTGTGTCTGCCCAGGGACGGGGTCCCAGCACGGACACACTCTGTGTTCCCCAGGTAAAAACTATTTGGTCAGAGTGGCTTGTTTGTTCCTGCAGTATTCTGTGGAATGCTGACCGCGAGTGTTTTAGGATTTCTACTTCAACATTCCTAAGAAAGAAAGAACAAAAGTTTTCTTTCTTGTGACATCTTTGTCAAGTGTGGCTTTGGAAGTTATTTTGGCTTTGTGATTTATAAGGGGTGCTGTTCCTCTTACTTAATGTTCTGGGCCCCTTTCTGCATCTTGGGCCCCTGCCCAGGCCCTCCTCGAGGTGGCCGCTTGGCCGGGTGGGCTGCTTCTGTCGGACTTGGGCCTGGGGAAGGGTCCCTGTGAAGGGAGCTCCCGCCAGGAGCCAGAGCCCCCCTTCCTGCAGGGAGGCGGAGACTTGGTCCTAGAGAATTCCCTGCTTAGCTTGAAGACTATACAGCAGATTAATTGCAGCTGTGCCCTGGAATTTCCCCAACACACAAATCTTCATGATGTAAAACAGCTGGGAGGAAATCCCAGCATGCTCTGTACAGAGGCTGAGCTGCCAATGAGCTACGGGGATTAACCCTCCGCCTCCCAGGAGGTAGGGAAGGCCCCTCCCCCAGCTTGCTTTGGTGTGGACAGGACTGTGGGTGAAGACGCCCACATTCTCCCCATTCACACGGTCTCACAGAAAACCCTTTAAGCGAGGCCTATGCAGGAGAGGAAGCAAAGCTTCATGTTACAGAGTCAACAGCAGTGCTCCCCGAAGGGGTGCAGTACAGTGGGAAGCAAGGAAACGAGTCATCCCCAAAGATTCCCAGGTGAGAACACCCCACCCCACAGAATCCCTTCTACTGCTCTGCGGGGGGAGGAACAGGCCTGGTGCAGAAAGAAAGACCCTCTTCTCTAGCTGTCCAGTCTTTCCTGTCTCTCTGGCTCCCCAACAGTAAACAGACTCTGGGACCCCAGAACCAGGACCCCTTTAATAAAGAGAAGCTTTCCCACGCCTCCCTCTCAGAAATCGTATTGTGCACACAGCCTTCCGAGAAAACATCCTAGAAACCCAAGCTCGCAGACAGACAGCTGCCTACCACACAGCCATGAGGACACGATGCTCTCCACTTCTTTTTAAGGCAATTTTTAACATCGAGAATCATTACAAATGACAATGAACAAATGATCTGTTTCTCCTTACTCTATTTTGCCACAACTGGTGATGAAATCATTTCTCACCAAGACTCCTACTGAGAGTTTAGACTTCTAAAAACCAGCCTACCAGATCTCTCCCCTGCTGCAAATGCTTCCTTGGTTGTTTGCTAGGCAAAGGGGCACTTACCAGCCATTTGGCTCACCTACCCTTCTGCTTCAACCCTCCAGCTCCCACCCCCAACACTAGTGGCACTGAAGTCTTTCAGGATAGAGCCGTATTGCTAAGCTGGTCCCCAGCCTAGCATGTGCTTTACTGGTGTGAAACTTTAACTCCTATTTCAAAATCCAGCATCTCGGTCACCTTCCTAGACAAGCCTTCTCTGCTCTCCGTGGGAGTCAGTCGCTCTCCCCTCTGTGCTGCAGCTGTGCTGGGTGTTCCCGTGGCACGCAGCATGCGGCGATGTCATCCATTTACAAGTTCTGTCTGTGCTCTGGACTGTAAGCTCCTCAAGGGTCGTGCCCGCACCTCCAGCTCCTCACCTGGAAACCAACATTCACCATGTGCCTGTCCCACCTCGAGCCTCAGCACGTCATCAGTGCTGTGAGCCTGGTTTCCACGTCCGTGACAGTGGACTGTCTGGCCTCTTCTGAATCCTTTAGAGGTGTGGAGTGTATACAACGGAACCCTTTTCACTCTTGTGTGATTGGTTCTCACATGAATTGGCTTAGGATCGCCAAGAATTTGTAAATGCAGCTTGGAGGTGGTGGCCGCCTTCTCTGCCAGTTCCTAGAGTCCTGTTTAAGATCTTCTATTTTCTGTCAAAATGGACATGCGTTATTTCAAATTTGAAACTATACCAATAATGAGCAATGAACTCATCAGTGAGGAGGTAGAAGGGCGTTCCCAAGTGGGAACAAGGGTTGAGTTTCCAGGAGTCACTGAAGACGACAAACTGAAAGTATTGGGAGAACTGGTTCCCAAACACGATGGCTTAGACAACGTTTCAGGAGCAAATGAATAAACAAACAAGGTTTATGCTCCTATCCTCCATCTCCTTTCCTACTGGTGAGTAGTTTCTGCATGCATTTAGTCTGGGGAAGGCCCCAAATCCCAGACACGATCCCTCTCTTCGTTTCACTCAGGTGTGGAAGGTGGGTTCCTTCTTGGGGTTTTGACTGGGGAATTGTTATAAATAAGTCCATATTGCCCTAAAATAAGCTACTTTTCAATTAAAAAGGACAGAAATCATTTTCCTTGGAAAACTTATTTAGAACCACACTTTTTTTTTGCAGTGTTTTAAACTAAGGAGGTGACTTTTCTCTAACATTGGTCACTGACAGCAGAGGGTCATGTGGTCACTGACAGCAGAGGGGCTCCAAAAGTGTTTCATGGCGAACAGTAGCTCAGAAAGAAGAGTGGGTTGGCTGGGTTTCAACTGCCCCATAAACGCATTTCCTCCTTTTTCTCCCAATAATTCCCTTTCTTTCCCAGATGGCGTCCTAGTATTCTCTCCCCTTCTCATTTTAGAGAACCTGCCACCTTTGCCTGCCAGACCCGACCAAAGGTTTGTCCATAAAACCCTTGGTTTTCTCCTACAGGCCAATTTCCAGTGTTGGAAGAACAGCACAGGAGGCGAGAGACCAGGGTTCTGGGCTCTGGGCTTGACCCTCTCACCTTTAAAACAGGGATATTTTACTTCATCAGCTTGGAGGCAGGGACTGGGACCAGACGGCCTCCTATGCAGAAAAGAAAACCAAGTGCGGCCGTCTGCCCACACCACAGCCGGTTCCTGGGAGAGGGGACTGGGCTGAGGTGTTCAGCCGGCACAGGATCGGGAATCCTGGCTGATGCCCCGTACAAACTGTCTGCCTGAGGAGGCTACCTCACCTCACAGAACTTCTGGTGTCTCACCTGCAGCAGGAGAATAGCAGCACCTACCACCTGGCATGGTGATTATCAAGTATGTCGGCCACTCAGGAGAGAACCAAGCACAGTGCTAAGGCATGTGGTGAGCTCTTAAGAGGTATGTGTTTAGTCACTAAAAGTTATTTTTGTTTAATAAGCCTTTGGCCTGCACCTGACCCCAGGACAGGGAAGAGCTGATTAGCATACAGTTTGGCCACTCACTCATCTCTGGGTGCTTTCCGATGAGTGAGGTTCTGGTTCAGCGGTAAATGCTTAGTAACTGGCTCTTGGAGCAAAAATACAAACACAAACACAAACCCTGCTTTGTAGCATGTGCTGGTATCCTTGGGGTAAATGCTCTACTCCCCCCATGGATGGTTTGAAGGGGCGCTGGGGTGTCGCTGATGGTAGTGTTGGGAAGAGGCACTGCCCGCTGCCCGGGGAGCGGAGGGAGTTGGGGTGGGGCTCAGGGCCTGCATCTGGGACTGCCGGCTCTGCTCATCAGACGGTCCTGGAAGGCTGACACACATGGCCCTCGGCTGAAGCTTCGCCGTGGCTGCCTGGCTCTTCCTCCTCTCCTGCTGATTTGGGCCTTGTCATGGCCATGTCCGGGGTAAGCGGACAGCACGCCCCTCCCATCAGGTGAGACCATCTGCCTGGCCCCTACTGGCCTCTGCCCTGCTCTCTGGCCCGCACATGCGCACCCATCGTGTTCACCTAGCGACAAATGAGCACTGATTCCACAGCAGCACACAGACGGCTGCCTCACCGCGAGAACAGCTGCACCGTGTCCCTCCGCATGGAGCTGTCGGAGTGCTCGGCCGCTTCCATGTTCACAGACAGACAGGTGCTTCCCAGCCTTCCACTGCGACAAATATCCTCCAACACTCGTCCTTTTGTTCATGAACAAGTCCGGTCGTAGGATACATTTAGGTTTTGAGAAGTATTACCTCCCAGTCTACACAGCTACCAACAACACAAGAGAGCTCATTTCCCATAACCATGCCCACCCAGTGTTATTCAACTCATTGATCTTTGCCAAATTGGCAGGTGGAAAACAGTAGCTCATTGTAGTTTCAATTCCCATTTCTTATTGTAAGTGAGGCTGGGAATTGTCAAATGTACATGTTCTAATTTGAAGGCTAGAAAAAAGATGTGTGTGGCCAAGAGGGAGTGGGCTCACAGTCTCCCAGGGTCAGGGATGGGTGGGAATGCAGTCTGCAGGGGTAGGGGCAGGCAGGGCCGAGACACGCTGGGGAGGGGCCCCCGTGGCTCCTCACACCTTCCACAGGACTGGGCAGCCTCTCCTGCATACGACCTTTGCTCAGACGGAAGAAGGGCAGACCGATTGGCGTGTATGAGTTGGGGGTTGGGGGAAGGGCCCCGGCAGCCGTGCGTGTGGCTGGGCGAATGGGGCAGCTGGCGCACAGCTGCACTTTCTCGTTCTCCCTCCTTCCCCGCCCCGTTCTTGCACACGCTGCTTCCACCACCTCACCAGCCCTCACCACTGGCTTCCATTCCAGCGCGGCTACCTCCATTACTGCATGGCCACTGAGGACTGAGGAGAGAGAATAAAGGCACCTGACCTTCATCTGCCAAATCCTACCCGCATCTCTTAGGCCTCACCTTGTTTGGCAGCCCTGGGGAAACACGGTTCCTGCCTGGGAGACCCTCTTCCTCGGCTGCTGTGGTTTCAGGTTCTGTGGGTGGGCCCTCTGGTTGACCAGTGTTTATGGGCCTGAATAAATGTCTTGGGCAAACTGTTCAGTGAGCAAAGCCAGTTGCAGAACTAGGAATGGCAGTCACTGAAACGTGTTCACTGGGTTTTGGCGCTGCGGGCAGTTTTCTTACTTTTTCCTTTGTGCTTTTCTTATTCATCTGAAATTTCTACAATGACCACTGCAACAGTAGGCAAAGCGATTAAAAGTAACCCTCAGATTAGTTATTTTCATTCCCCTAAACCGTGCCTTCACTTTACCCAACTAGAACCCTCAAATCGACCTCAATGTCTTTGAGCTGCCTCCCTCACCTCCTGCTAGCCTCCACGTTCTGTGGATCCTCAGCATCTTTCTAGGGCCCAGGGGCTCGGCCCCTGCCTGTTTCATGTCTGGCCTCTGCAGCAGTCTTCTGTCTGCATCTGGGCCCTTGACCCCAGACTTTCTATCCAGAAAGCTCTTGGGAGTTTGAAGGGGGTGGTAGGTGGTGGGCTGCAGGTCACTGCCTCAGGATGACAAAGTGTCTGCGGTCCACATCAGAGAACAGGGTGGCAGACGGAAAGTAAGGTGTCTCAAATCCTCTTTCGCACCGTCCTGTCTCCCTCCCCACGTGGTCGGCCCCTCCTTCACTTTTCCTAGAAATACCTTTCTACAACACGAAACTGTGCTACTGAGAGCTACTAGGTGGCTTCCGATTCTTACAGAACGGCCTGCTTGCACACAGAACTGATGGAGACACGGCGAGCATGCGGTGCAGGGCACTCCACGCAGGTTCAGTGGGCACCTCCTCACAAGGTGGATGTCGATGTCGATGACATCTCACAGGAAAGACCTTTAAGTGCATGAATAGCTAGAATATAAGCCGGCAAATGACAGGTTAGAGAAGGGAGGGATTACAGCGAGTAGGATTCTCACGGGAAAACCAAAGATTTTATAAAGGGGCAGCATCTGAGCGGGGGAATACAGGCAGGATCCACTTCTACAGTCACCTCACTGTTTAAAGCATTGTATGCCGATTATCTCATTTGATGTAACTGACCCTGAGATATAGGAAAAGCAGGTATCATCATCCCCACTTTGGGGGAAACAGAGCCTATTGGGAGCTCCTGGATTTATACAAGGTCACGAACTAGCTGCTGGTACGGCTGGCAACAGAATGCAGAACTTTACTTTTATGGTATGATTCGAAGGGTACGGGGGGCCTGCTTTTTGTCTTCTAGAAGCTGCAATCTTATCTTTGAATCTTGGGATAGCAAATATGGGGTGTAAGTGCCGCCGCTGCCACCCCCACCCCCTGTACCCCTGACAGCCACTCTTCCCCAGGCATGCTGGGAAGACTTCAGGATCCTCAACCCAGTACACCAGGCAGCCACTGACAGTTGGCTAAACTTGACCTATATGGCACGGTTTTATCTGTCCTCTCCAATTCGAGCTGGAAGGTCAGTAGATACTCCCTCCAGCTGGTGAGCAGAGGCTGCAAGCGGGCCTGGAGCACTTCTCCCCTGGTTGGCACACAAGGACCTCGTTCCTAGACAGATGCGAGGAGCCACGAGGAATGTGGCTGGACAGCAAAACCAGTTAT
Organism: Phyllostomus discolor; assembly: GCF_004126475.2. NCBI lineage: Eukaryota > Metazoa > Chordata > Mammalia > Chiroptera > Phyllostomidae > Phyllostomus > Phyllostomus discolor. The sequence goes on along the minus strand of NC_040908.2, from coordinate 61,331,066 downwards.
GATTTGCAGCAAACCCATTGACCAGAAGCGGGCCTGGGAATTCTGAAGTGCATGGATTTTCCCCGTGGGAGGAGGAGCTGGAAAGCATCCCAGGTATTGAGGAGAAAGGAAGCAGGATCTGTGTATAATCAATGGGGAGCAGGAAGTGCTTATCTCGGGCCAGTAAAATACACAAAAGAACTGCCAGGCGGCCTGGAGCTGCCTCCCAGTGCTGAGCTCGGAAGGGTCTGTCTCCAAACCCTTCTCCATCGGGCCACAGGCCTATCAGCGGGCCAAAGTCAACAACTCCTGGGCACCAGGAAATGGGAAATGTCTGAGGAGGTCCCTCAATAGACGGGCAGTGCTGGGAGAGAACTCTGACCCAACAGGCAAGAGAGGATGCCGGGAACAGGGTCATGCCAGCCACTCCTACCTAGGGCCATCCCTCCTGATAGAGAAGCCTTTAGCACAGGTTCCTTCAGCCTATCCTAGAGTGTGTGCAAATGCATGCACGCGAGTGGGTTAGCCACTCACGGGGAACCACAAAGGGATTCTGCATTTATACTGAAGTAAGGGCACAGGAAGCTAGGGCAGTGGAAGAAAGCATAAGGAATTAACATTAACTTAGAGTATGTGGGCATTCTCTAAGTAGATACTTTATATAGATTATCACAACACCTAAATTCACTGTCCCGAGTTCTCCTCCCATCGTGAAAAGGTGTTGCACCACATTCCCAATTCCCATCTCACTCTGCTACATAACATCTAATTTTAGTATTTAAACTATTTACTCTAGTAGGCATTAAAAATATATATAATATATACACACATACATAAAAGGATAACTTTGATTTCTTGGATACTGTTGCTTACAATGAAGCTCCATTTGAAAAAGTTTGATTGACTGATTTTTTTTTTTTTGAGAAATGTGGATTTGTTCCACTCATTCCTTCCTTCCTTCCTTCATTCATTCATTGCTTCTTGTATGTGCCCTGACTGGGGATTGGATCCACAACCTTGGTGTACTGAGATGATGCTCTAATGGTTAGAGCTACCCAGCCAGGGCTGAAGCTCCATTTTTTTGAAATGGGAAAAAGTGAGTCAATTCAAATAAAAATATTAAGCAAATAGTATAGGTGCTATGTGGCAAAGATGATGCAAACAGACAATACTTGAGGATCACTGTGGGAGAACCATGTGTTTAGGGTCATCCAGAGGCTGTAGCGAGGCACACTACAGTTGAGTGTGCCTCTAGGAAACGGAAGAGGTTCTACACACTAGCCCAAAAGTCAGCATGTCACTATGTTCTTCCCATATGCTTCTCACCATCCTCTCATGCATTCCTAGGTGAAAACCTCAGAAATCTTTCCCCCCACCCTCTCCCTCTCCGCTTGCTGCCTAGCCAATCACAAAGTCCTGTCCACTGGCTGCCACAGTGTTTTCTCCATCTCTGCTACCCCTGACCTTGCAATGGCTCCCTAACCCTTCTCTCCTTGTCTTAGCTCAGTCCTTCCTCCATGTTGTTTGTACACTCTGCTGCCCCGCTGCCTTCCCGCCCCATCTCCCTCTAAGCTTGGCTGCAGGAACCAAATCTTATGTGTCCCTTGGGTCCCCACAGCCCTTGGCCCGGCACATCATTTGTGAGAGGTCCTCGATGACTATTGCAGGGTGTTTTAGAGTTTACTGAATCAGAGACATAAGTGTCCTAGTCAGCTCCAGGTAGAGATGTAGCCAAAGACCAAAGGCCAAAAGGAATCAGTGGCCTTGCTCTTGGGTTGTCACTGGAGACCCCCTATCTTGCTTGGCTGAAGGTGAGAACAGTGATAACCAGAGCCTTTTGGGAAGACAACCAGTGGAGTGAATAGGCCCGTCCACTGCCAGAGGGTAGTCTATCAGTCAATAAAGACTTCATTTACTTAAACCAATAAGATTGATCACATCAAACAAACATTTGCTGATATCATATCTGCTTCCAACTGTTTAAATATTTCCCCCTACAGTTTATTTATTGATTACAAAAAAATAACCCGATATATCCTAGTTCTTCTGTAGCTGAGGCCGCAATGCTGGGGCTGTGCGGCTCAGCCTTGCTGTGGGATAGAGCATTTCTGAAATTCACACTCTGTCTAATATTGGCATCATTTTGGGGAAGCAGATAAATACGCACAGAAGCAAGGACAGCACACTGTCTGCATAGAAGACTAAAGAGATTTCTTTAAACACGTTTACTGATTAGTTACCTTGTGCCAGACACTGTGCCAAAGTACTTTCATGTGTTATTTCATTCTACCTTCGCAACCTTGTAACTCAATGCTATTATTCTTTGTACTGAGCAGATGAAGAGATTAAGGTCCAGAGAGGTTCAGTGATGCGCCGAGTCCAGTCTTACACCAAAGGCTACGCTAGTAAACCCTTTCATGATACTAGTGTTGGAAGAGAAAAAACCCACATCATTTCCCCAGCCCATCCTGGCATTCCTCAGAGAAAGGCACTCACTCAGACCACTAGCAGAGCTGGGATTAGAACAACCTGGGCGTCCTGGCTCCTAGTTGTAGAAGAGCTGGATTGGATCAGGTTATATTTTCCAACCAACATATAAACTATCGGGGAAAATATAAAAATAATTGGAAGGAAGTAAAATATCACCCTAAGCAAATCAATATTATGAATGACAATCAGCAACTCATATAACACACAGCAAAGGAGTAATTGTATTATTCAAGACATCCTTATGGAGAAACCTTCTGAGTGTGGCCATGGCTCCACATTGCCCCCTGGTGGTTCCCATGCATGCACCGGAAGCATGCTAAGCCAATGATGGGGGAACAAAGGCTCTGGATTAGGACATACGCCTTACTGCAAACCACATTAGGAAAGGGCCACAGATGTCCTAGATGTAGTGGCCTACTGGGTCAGACAGCGAAGATCCTGCAGGGCCAGGCACTTACCCGAACACTCAAAGACAATCTCTGGGATCCACTTCCATTTGTTTGCAGAATTTAGGATAAAAAAATTATAAACTCTAGCCCTCCCTGGCGTAGCTCAGTGGATTGGGCGTGGGCTGAGAACCCAAGTGTCCCAGGTTCGATTCCCAGCCAGGGTACATGCCTGGGTTGCAGGCCATAACCCCCAGCAACCGCACATTGATGTTTCTCTCTCTCTCTGTCTATCTCCCTCCCTTCCCTCTCTAAAAATAAATAAATTAAATCTTTAAAAAAAATTATAAACTCAGTCATGAGTTAAATATTTTCTTTAGTCTGTCAAATTGCCAAAGGCTTTTCTCCTCTTTAATTACCTTGGGCACTTACTTGTTCTTCCCTGCTTGTGGGAGAGTAAATTAGTAAACCTTTCTTGTGCAATTTGGAGGTATGCACTCACTCTTCCAAAGGCTTACCACTCCTGGAATGTGTCCTCAGGAAATAATTAAGGATGGGAGCAAAATATAGCTGCAAGAATGCTCATTGAAGAGCTGTTTAAAATAAATAGCCACAGGTATTAAGTAAGTACATTATACTACAGTTAGGATATCTGAATTTACGAAGTAGATGAATAGTTACAGACATGAAAAGGTGTTTACTACACACTTCAAGTAAAAAAAGAAGATACAAAACATGTATAGAACCCCACTTTTATAAAATGTTTATTTTTATAAATGTGTTGAAGAGAGGTTTGGAAGGATATACACTAAGAGGTGAGCTGCGCTTACCTCTGATGACAAGATTTGGATGTCCCCCCACCCTTTGCTTAAACCTACATTGCCTTTAAAAACAAATATATGCAATGGAAGTCATTTTTACTTATTTATCTTTAAAATTCTTACCCAAGGATATGTTTACTGATTCTAGATGGGGGGAAGGGAGGGCAGGGAGAGAGAGAGCAACATGGATGGGTTGCTTGCTGAACGTGCCCCAGTTGGGGACCAAACCCCTCACAACTGAGGTGTGTACCCTGATGGGATTGAACCGGGATCAACCCCACAACTTTGTGGTGCATGGGATGATGCTCCAACCAAGTGACTGACCCAGGCCAGGGTGGAAATCACTAAAAAAAAAAGTTAGGCCCTGACTGGCGTAGCTCAGTGGATTGAGCACGGGCTGGGAACCAAAGTGTCCCAGGTTCGATTCCCAGCCAGGGTACATTCCTGGGTTGCAGGCCATAACTCCCAGCAACCGCACATTGATGTTTCTCTCTCTCTCTCCCTCCCTTCCCTCTCTAAAATAAATAAACACATAAATAAATAAATAAATAAATAAATAAATAAAATCTTTAAAAAAAAAGTTTATTGATTTTAGAGATTTTATCTATTTATTTTTACAGAGAAGGGAAGAGAGGGAGAAAGAGAGAAATGTCAATGTGTGAGAGACACAATGACCAACTGGTGGCCTCTTGCACACCCCCAACCGGGGACCTGGCCCGCAACCCAGGCACGTGCCCTGACCTGGGATCAAACTTGTTTGCAGGCCGGTACTCAGTCCACTGAGCCACACCAGCCAGGGCTCATTGAGTACTGTTTGAGTACTGTTTTTTGGTACTGCTTTGTGCCAGGCACCATGGTTTGCCACTACATAAACCCTTGACCAGAATACTATGTTCCAGAGTACTGACTGTATGGATAAGGCTCAAAGTGGAAGTTCCTGGTAAATAGGGAGAATCCTCAACCCGAGAGCTGCGCTGGTGGCGTCTCGTAAATCAGCCGTTAGAGGGGGACACAGGAAACGCCTGCACCGCGACTGCTGCTGGTGTCATTGGGCAAATCCACCTCCACGGCCAGCACCTGCACATTCCTCATGGTGTCAGCACATTACAGGCCTCATTTCTGGGTTGTGAGAGGGGCTGCCACGCATTCCCCAACCTCTCCAACCAAATCCGGGGACTGGTCTTAGAGGAATTTCAAGCGCCCAGGCTGGGACTGTTGAGCTAGGGAGGATGGTGCATTTCAGAGAGCCCTAAAACCATTTCTTGAATCTCGTGTTTCCCAGGTGGCCTGGCAGCACTGAGCTTGGGCATGGCCCGTGTACGAGCCTGGTCACAGAACCTAACTTCCACAAGGAGCTGCTGGGGAGCAGGGCGAGAGGTGATCGGGCCTCCCTCAGTGCCTGTGTCGGATGACCCCAGGATCCCACATCTCTGCCACTTTACTTCAGAGACCCAGGTTCTTAATCACTGACTCTGAATGGCAATCGCTGAACTGAGTGACAACTCCATTTTCACATCCAAGGTCGGAGAGCCAGACTGGGTAAGTGTGGCCCATCTAAGGTCACTGACCAAACTCTCTATTTGATCCCCTTTGATTTTCCACGTTGTATTAAATGCCCCCAAACCACTCATCAATTCCGAGGTCAGGGCTGCCCACTCACAGTCACTAAAACACATGATGCATTAAACTCCAGGTCACGGTTCGAGTGGGTCATTTATTTCTTCTCCCTCAACCTCCACTTTTCCCCGTAAAGAAAATCAGTGCCATTGGCCAGAGTCCCACAGCCCAGCGGGCCCCGTGCTGCTGTTATCTCTTCCTTACAGTCTTTTTACAAAAACCCAAAACACACACTGTGGGCCTTTCCCCACTTCTGATGCCTTGAGCACCCTGGCTCCCACTGTTCTCGCTAAGGTTACTGCTGACCTCCTAACTACCCAATTCAATATCATCTTTCAGGGCTCTTCCTTAAGAAGCCCCTCAGCTTCTGTGACACCCCTTCCAGCTGGTTTTCCACTCCCTCCTGCCCCACCCGCAGTGTCCTGGCCTACCCTTGAAGTGCTGGCGTCTCAGTCCTCCTCCCTGTGCAATCTCGTCCACCCAGGCTGGTCACTACCCACACGGCGCACTCTCATCCCTGTGGCTAGGCCCAGCCTCTCCCCGAGCCCCGAGCCCCTCATTTCCAACTGCCTCCTCTGCATCCTGCTGCAGGCAGCTCCATCCCACACATGCTCATCAAAACCCAGCACCGATCCAGTTTCCTAATATCCAACAAACCAGGACTCATTTGAAAAGCAAACATTTTTAACAATTACACTGGATGTGATGATTAATATTATGCGTCAACTTGACTGGACCACGGAGTGCCCGGGTGTTTGGTTAACATTATTCTGGGTGTCTCTGTGAGGGTGTTCCTGGATGGGAGTGACGTCTGAATCGGCAGAGAGAGTACAGCAGATTGCCCCCTGTAAGGCAGGTGGGCCCGCACAATAAGCTGAAGGCCTGAATACAACAAAAAGGCTGACCCTCTCCCAGGTAAGAGAGATTTCTTCCTGCCTGATGACCTTTGAACTAGGACATGGGCTTTCCCCCTGATTTTGGAGTCAAAAAAGAACTGAAATATCAGCTCTTCCTGGGTCTTAAGCCTGTTAGCCTTCAGAAGTTGTTCTGTCCTGGTTCTCAGATCTTTGACCACAGACTAAAAATTAAACCATCAGCTCTGCAAATTGTCGAGTTGTCCTACGGATGTTAGGACTGGCCAGTCCCCATAACTGTGTGCAGACACACACACACACACACACACACGCCTCACCACACACAAAACCCCACTGGTTCTCTTTCTCTGGAGAACCCCGACTAATACAACAGACAACCAGTGTGACCCAGGACAGGTGGTCACCCTGACTGTTATGTGAACTTGGGGATGATTTTGGTTCCTTCTTTCCTTCCTTCATCCCTACATCTGACGAAAGACCAAGCCACTCATTCTAAGTCTGAAAAGTCTCTCAACTCATTCCTCCCCTTCCATCCTCCTCATTAACGTCCTGACCTCTGCAGTGACTCTCAACCCATGTCCCGCCTGCAGCCCTTCCCCAGGCCAGCCCATCCTTCGTGCTGCTGATGGTGTCTGAGAGAGCCGGCAGCTCCCTAAGGCTTGCAGAATAACACCTGCCTGCTCCGTGGGCATTACAGCCCAGGCCGACCCTTTCCATCTGCAGCCACCTGCCCCCAACCCCCAACAACACCCTCCCACCGTGTTCCAGCCACCCCACAGTACTCTGTTCTCTGTGTGTTCCACTGTCCATGTCCCTGAGCTTTTTTGGCAAAAAGCTGCCATGGTTTTGTTTGGGGTTGGACCACACACCTTTGGTCAGTGTCCCAGGTGCCAGCAAGGGGCTCCTGAGGGGCCTCAGCTCTCTCCAGTTGCACTTGGAAGATATATAAATATTACAATGTATGAGAGAGGGGGAGAAAAGGAGAGAAATGGAGAGACAGACAGACAGACAGACAGACACTGAGGCCCTTCTTATACAGAAGAAAGGCCTCATGGTGGCCTCTCTCTGATTTCTGGGGTGGCAAGTCAGGGGTGAGAACAGGGTGCATGTGAAGCCACAGCATGCAGCAAATACCTAGCACTACTCTCCAGTTCCCTGCTCTCAAGCACAAAGCTCCCCTGGCCCCAGGTAGTTCAGTCACCCACGGGAATATACTAGAGGACTGGTTCCAGGATAATGCAGGCACCCACTCCAGGTACCACAACCCACGGCTTCGCTCTCCACTTACTTCCAGGGTTCCCAGGACACCCCACGGCTGCTGGGTATCCCCCATGTATATAATGACTCATTCTTCAGTTGGTTTTCTTTCCATTTTGGCAATATCTTTGGGGAAAAAAAATCTTCCTGGGAGACTCAGAACCTGGATTTTTAATGAGTCTTCGATGACAGTGCCTGGAACCACCACACCTTTACTGGGGACTCAAGGCACACACTTTCTTCTAAGCCACAGCTGCTGAGCTGCAGACTGCTCTCTCCCTTCCTCCACTTGGCTTGTCTGAGGCCCGAGGGAACCGAGAGACATCCTCAGGAGAAGAGGCCCAGAACCCACATCATTTTCTGTTTAGCTTCAACAATAACTACTTCTACTCGCCCTGATTGCTTAGGCTGGCTTCTTTCTGGTCACAGCCAGAGCACATCTTCTCGCCCTTACGTTCTCTGTCTAGACCCACGAGTGTGGCAGAGTCATGTACAGCTCGCCCTCCACCCCTTCCTCTGCATTGCCGCCAGGAGCTGGCTATGGCAGACCCTCAGCAGGCTGGTTCCGTGGGCCTGAGCTCCCGAACTTCATAATCACAAGGCCACTGAGCATGCCCTTTCCTCTAACGCCCATGTGGAGCGTGGCCACGGAGCAGGGCATCCAGGTTTGGTGTGTGTGATGCATCTCCATGGAAACCCAATGCCCCCATATACAGACCAGTGGGCCTTCTGGTACTATAGTTAACCTTTATGGTAGGGTTTAGGGGCTTAAATAAGTCTACTAATATTATTAGAAGTAAACTTTAAAGCTCTGGCTTTGGAGCACACACACACACATACCCCAGCAATAATTTCATACACAGTCAAAAACTGTAACAATGCCCTTGAGTATGCATTCAACTATTACGCAGGAACTCTAAACCGCAAAGATACTAATTTAAAGTGGCGGAAAGATTACTGCAGGGAGGATCAGGAGATGTAACAAGCACATACGATGATCAAGAGTAAGCAAATGCTTACTAATTGTAATAACCGCTCCCCGCCCCCATCCCAGCAGAACCGCTTTTACATCTTAGCATTGAGGACCACTCTATTAGAGGTTTTGTCACTTGGATGTACCTGTTCTTTCTTGAAAGGGCTGAGGTGATACCGAGCTTCCTGAAGGACAGAGGGATTAAAGAACAAAACAAAACAGAAAACTTTTGTATCTGTGGTGCAGATCACTGCACAATATTCAACACGTTTGTTAAATGACCACTGAACCACCTTAACAAATAGCCAGGCCTGAACTTCACATACAAGGTTCTTTAAATGATGAAACCAGAAACATCAACCTCCCTTCTTCAGCTTCAGTTCCAGCCTCCCTACCTGTAAAGCGGAGGTGGCAACTAAGTGGGGCTGTGCTGAGGCTCAGGTGAGGTACCGTGCAGGAAGAAGGGCTGGCTGCTTGCAGGCACTCAACAGCCTTTAGCTATTATTACCATATCTCCTTGTTGATGTTATTATACCACTGTGGACAGAGCAATGTTTGCCTTAATGAATGAGTGTGAGTTTGCAGGGACTGCCCTTCAGGGATGTCTTAGTTCCAGGTGCTCTGATTGACTCCAGGAAACGGAGAAGTGAGCAGGTGGTACTTGGTGAGAGCCCCAGAAGTCTGCTGGGGTGCATGTCCCTCTCAGAGGCCCCTGCTCAGAAACCCTCTCGGCCAGCCTGCCTCTCCCCTTCTCCTGGTAGTCCACAGCAATCCACCAGCATTTATTACTGTCCATTGTTCAGGGAAAAAATGAATCAAGCTGTGACTTGAGGCTCGAATTCAACTTAAAAAATTGTTAGGTTCTAAGGGTGTTATTCATCCAACTATTTTCCAAAAGATTATTCTCTAAGGAAAAAAGAAAACAGAATGGCTAGATCTAAAAAATTTTCAGTCTCCATTATCCCACGGACCTCTATACCCCCTGAGACACAATTTTCAATAGTAAACTGGGCTGAAGTTTGAGGGCAAGGCCTAGAGAAGTTGTTTAATTCCTATCACCAAAGACAAACTCAAATTCTTTCACAATGTTCCCTCAGGCCGCCCTCTGCTTTCCAGGGCCAAACCACTGAAAGAATAAATGAATGCAAAAAATTTGCCTCACAGCAGCTGAACACTAAGATTTGCTACAGATAAATTCCCAAGCAAACCCACCCCAAAGATAATAAAAACGAGGGCTGGGTTTATTGGGCTTGTTAAAGGCTGGCTGCCTGACTTTCTCCAGGGTTTGGATAGGTTCACAGGGAGGAAGGGATTCCTGACACAGCAGTTGGTGAAAACCAACCCAGGCCCCCAGAACACTCATTTGTCTGTAGCCAGCACTGCCTCTCATTCCGCAAATACTCACCGCGCACCCAGCATGCTCACACACCGTGCGAGGTGATGTGGCTCAGGAGGTGGTTTCAGATGGGACTTGTGCCCAGGTGATAAGTGCCACGGAGCACGCACGTTTGTGCAGTGAGGCGGAGAGGTAGGGTTTGACGTGGGCTTTGAAGAATGGAAAGTCCGGGCTGCCACCCTGACAACTCACACAGCAGGGCTGTATTCTAAAACTGATGTATTCATAAAGAAGCAAAGCTCCTCAACTAAGAGGATCTAGGACAGTGTTTTCCTAGAGGCAGCCATGGGGGGGTGGTGTGTCTGAGGTCAGTGTTTGTGCTTAAGGAAGGAGGGGCACACCGGTGGGCCTGGGACATCGAGACCACATGCCGACAACGTATTAAGGTTACAGCTCAAGCTAACCAACTGTTATATGTACTCTTCCTCCCACCTTGACAAATAGACCTTTCCAATAATATGAAAAGGTTAGGTTCAAACTTAGAATTCCTCAACTTCTGAGTTCTGGACTAGAATGTGCTTTCTGGACCTTTCTCTTCCATCTCCAGGTCCATCCTGTACCACAAGGTCTCAGGATCACACACGGGAACTGCTCCAGGCAAGCCAACAGCCCCTGGTCACCCCCAAATCTAGGGGGCTGCACGCCAGGGGCTTGGTCCAAGTCCAGGGGAACAGAAGGCAGGAAGAGACTGGCGCAAGCCTCGGAGTCTCAGAGCCCCATTCCTTGCCTCCTGGGCCGCTTGGATGCTCTGCCCTGTGGGGAAGGCAGAGAGGAGGGTGGCAGAGCAGGCCGCTGAAAGCGAGAATCCCTCCTGCTCAGGCCTAAGAGCGACGGTACATACAGGGAAGGGTACCAGGCGATGCGCAGTGCTGTGCGGTTTTGATTACGCTGGTGCTGGAGGCTAACCTTTGCCCCCCGATAACGAGTACAACAACATTAGTTTTCACGTAATCCTCTCGTCAGGCCTCTGAGTTCAGTGTTGTTGTTATTCCCATTTCACGTATGAGGAAACTAAGATTAGAGATTTTAAATTAACCAAGGCCACACAGCTAGGATTTGAGTCTCATGGCCTAAAAATACTCAGAGGAAAATCATTTCCTGATCCTGAGTCATGGAATCAGAGCCAGAAGGAACCGTGCAAGTCATGTTCAATCCTCAGAACACGGACTTGGTGGTGGGCGGCGTAGCGCGGAGGGATCGGGGGTTCTGCCTGCTGGGCTCACCCACTGTGTCGCAGACACAGGCTCCCTGGGGTGAGCCGCAAGCCACTCAGGGCAGGGGAGGCGGCTAGGGCAGCCCTACAGCTGGCCCCGGGAGGCCTCACCTAAAGCCCCTGAGGCGGGAGCTGCTGCCTGACAACTTACATTCTGCTTCCAAACACCCACGCGGAGCGCACAGACCCATGCCTGTCTGGGCGCTCAGAGGTGCCCACGCCTCTGGGCAGCCCTGTTCACCTTCCCGACGGCTGTGCTGGCCAGCAAAGCCTCGCTGGCCCGGAAGGAAGATACTTTTTCTTTCTTTTTTTAGCTTTTTAAACTAAGGTATAAAACTTATATAGTTAAGTGCACAAATCCTGTATACATGCAGTTCAGTGAAGTTTTAATATGTACATATTATACCATAACCACTACTCAGACCAAGACAGACAATGTTTTAAAAACTGACTGCAAATCGCAGAAGTAACACATGAACACATTTTCCTTGGTAAAGCATTAACACACAACACACAAGCTGACGCCCTTCGAAGCCCCTCCTGGCCTCCCCCTCCAAAGAGGCCCCACTATTACAGTTTAGTGTGACCGGAAGGGGCTTCTCCCTCGCCGTTCCCAGGCCCTCAGGCAGCAAGGCAGCCTGACCAAACAGGTTTGGGATCTTCAGGAACATTCCTTCTCTTACGCCCACCCCCACCCCATCTAAATCCTGCAAGGACAGATAGGAGAGCTGCAGATTCCCGCACGCACCCAGGAGAGCACAGCGGCCTCACTGAACATCCTTCTGAGGCCCGGGGTACAGCGAGTCCTCCCTTCCTCTCAATTTTAAGCAGTCTAACTCTCTTAACATTTGGCTGCTGCACACAAAGGGGGCCCCCAGGCGCCTGGGCTGCTGGGCCAGCACAAGGTAGAGGGGACTGGGGGCACGCCTAAACCAGAAACTGCCCGAACTGGTTACATTCCAGCAAGATTAGCACAAGCCTGGCCTGCTCCTGAGCCCACCCTCCCTCCTCTCCCAGACCATGAACAGGATTTTTAACTATTTCCCTCCTACTTGCTGTCCTGCTTCACAGGCTGACAACGCTCCCTGCTGTTTGCACATTAACCTCCCACTTGCCAGGCAGCTTCTCAGGGGCTGCAGATTAACACCCACCAACCAGACAATGGGCTCCAGACAAAGGCTCCAGGCGCCAGGCCCGGTCAGTCACTGTGAAGCAACCATGGCCCGAGGGACTAGCCAGGGTTGGCTGTGCTCCCTAACACCGCACAGTCCAATCGGTGACTGGGTTCAGGCCTGAAAGGAATCCCCAGCTCCCAGGCGAGGCCTGCAGGGACTAGGGACGACAGCGCAGGGATGGGGAGCCCTCGGGCAGGCCTGGGACACCATGTTCAGCTTTTCTTCATTCTCCTGGCCTAATGGGGTCCTCAGGGGATAGAGCAGGAAGCAGGTGACTCTGGCTCCTGCCCTGAGGCTCCCAGGGAAAGTGCAGCCCCAACAAAAGCCACTGGCAGGCAGGACTCCCCACCAGTGTCCTTTTGTCACTCTCTTGCATGCAGGTGCACACACATGCAAGAACTTGGAGAAAGCAGCAGCAGGTCAGCAGGAGGAAAGGGGAAAACCGGAGCACCAAGACACAGGCCTGGGATTAGTATTAAAGCAGCTCCTCCAGGTGATTCTACCACAGCCTCGTGCAGAAGTAGAGCCTCTCAAAGCAGAAAATTCATATGAATCTGACTGGGGCCTCGTGAAAATGCAGATTCTAGGTCAAGAGGTCTTGGGGCAGGGTTGGGGGGGAGCCTGAGAGGCTCTCAGGTGAAGCTTGTCCAGGGCCACCTGTGTGTACCAGGACGGAGACAAAGGCGGCCCCCAGGAGGCTGGATGCTCTCCATGTTCCAGGTGGTGGTCTGGCTCCAGTTTCAGCCCTTCTCTCTAGGCAGCCAGCCCCAGCTGTGCTCAGCTCTGCTGGGGGTCCTTCTTTGCATCAGGGCGACCCCCATGACAATCTAAAGTCACTCTTCTCTTGACCTGGAAGTTCTGGGCCCTCATGAGAAAACTTCCAGCTTCGCGCCTGCCCTCACCTCCCAGTTCAGGCCAACGAGACTTTTTCTGGTCCTCATTCTGTTCATGGCACTAACACCAGACGTGTGAGAGGGGGCGGGGTGCAGACTGAAAGGAGGCTATTGGGGGTAGGGGTGGGAACGGGCCCCAACGGAAACAGAAACCAGAGTTCCAACCCTGGGGCAGTTAACATACAAGAAACTTAAGGACAATTAAAAAGCAACCACCACAATTAATATGGTTTACACAGGCAAAACTCATTAGTGTGGGTCGGGGTGCTGGAGTAGCCATTACGGGGCAAACCCTTTCTTTACAGATAGTGCAAATTAACTGCAAACAAGACTGCAGTGGGGATATTTAAAAGGCTGTGAAACAACCTTTGAGCCCACAGAGGAGGTGAGAGCGCCGTTGACCTGCGGTGGACACACACAGGCCCTTGCTCAGGGGGCCCTTGGCCAGCCTGGCTCAAACTCCTGGCGAAGTTCGGATGCAATAAACCTGTGCTCCTTTAGAAAGGTTTTATGACTCAGAAGACTTCCTAATTCACAGGTTACGTCCACCCCACGTCGGAATGAATCGCCAGGGCCCCTGGTGCTGCTCAGGGCATCACTTCGTGGTCATTGCTACAGAGGAAATCTGAGTGCGGGCTTGTCTGCAGCAGCAGCAGCAGCAGGTCCACAGGAGGTGCCGGAGGAGGAAACGCAAACAAAGCACCAGCAGGGCTCCTCCCCTCCACCTGCTCCAGGACCCTCAGTTTCCTCAAAGCAAGTGGACTCCCTCTCCCACCCCTGCCACCCCCGCCCAGCCCCACAAGCTTCTTCAGGCTAAACTTTCAGAAGACCCCAGGACTCCTGTTGACACTCCCTGCTCCCTGCTCGGTCACAGACTGGGGCCTGGCAGAGCCAGGACTAATCCCAACTGTTCCCTTGGTCGAAGGCACCTTTCCTGAGTCTCGGTTTCCACTCGTTAAAAAGGTATTATTATAACTCAGTTCATAAGGCTGTGTTGAGGTTTAACTGAGCTACTGTTTACAAAGCACAGGGCCTGAACTAGGTGAGCCCTTATAACGGTGACACAAAGTGGGAACTTTTTTTTTAAAGGTAGGGGAGATGGTTTAACACCCCTCCTCCTTCTCTGAGGCTCCAAAGTACATCACACTTCTCGGGACACTGACCTTTCTCTGCCTTGAGGTCAGTTCTGCCACTGGTCTTGTTGCCCTAACAGAGGGGCAGGCAGACAGCACACAGTCATGGTCTTGGAACCTCCTGCGATGCTCCGCCCACTGCCCTCAATCAGTAGGAACCTGGCCAGTACCTGTGCACTGGTTTTCCAGCATGGACAGTTGGCACAGGATGAAGCACAGACACCACACCAGGTGGGTCCAGAGGCCTCGCAGACAAGGCCCGGCCCCCACGGGAAGCAGGTGGCTCCTGCCCTTAGGAACAATGGTAAAACAGGAATTGCACTTCTGACCTGGAGCTGGATTCTTCATGATGATGACCACCAACACCCTAATTTTAAAAATCAAACTAAACAATATGTTTGCCACTCCTGAGTAATGATAACCTTCTAAAGTTTAGAGGTCTTCTGATTCTTCTTCAGAAACACAGATCCCTAACGTTTATATTCACTGCAATACAGCTCCAAGCGTACTGTTCAAGTGCCACTGCACGGTCCACACATCCTACCTGGTTTTCATGGAAGTGGGTCATCTACCAGGTCGTGACATGCTTTGGGTGGACAATAATGGTCTCTTTTGGGGGTGGCGTTAAGTCTAATTTTAGGCCTTCCGAAAAACTGCTGTGTTGCTCTCCCCAGGCTTAATTTGCTATCGTAGGCAACAAAGATCAAGCTTGTAGGTTTGAAAATCTGAAAGCACTTCTGTTTCCTTGAGCTGTCATCTATTTAGCCCTAGAAGGTTCAGCCTGCCCTTTCGGGCCTTAGCAGAGTAGGACTAAGCCTCCCCATCAGCTGGAAGGGCTGAGAGGGGCCGGGTTAGGGCTCCCTGTATAGGGGTGACCTTTGGCGGAGGCCCAGGGTTTTAGGGGCGCTTGTGGTACAGGCTACTGGGGACTCACTGCTTAGTGAGATGACACTGTTTGTGTGCAGACAGTTCTGGAACTGGTTTTCAGCAACGGGCTGTAGGAATAGTAGCTCCATTGCACACACCACTCTTTCCTGGCCTCCTCCTTTCCCCTCTTGGCTCTTGTTCTGCCACTACCTCCCTGGAGCCAGGGACTCCCCAAACTCCCACGGAAGAGCTATGAAGGGGCTGGGACCTCTTGCAGGGGTCACACTGAGACTCGGGTCAGGGTGTGGCAGGAAGTGAACTCATTCTGTGTTGTCTGTCTGGGGAGCTGTCTGTGTATTGTAACAAGGGTGTAACCGCCTGCAACGTGGACGAGAGTTATCTCACAGCTCTGTGCCTGCGCAGAGGCCAGTCCGCACAGCTGCCAATTCAGGCCGAGGCTAGAGCTGCAATAGAAGGGAACCACTGGAAACCAGAGGCACAGCCTAACCTGGGGGCTGGTGGGATGGGGACCAACCCTAGGGCTTCCTGTTACCCTGAGTGACCACTCACTCCCCTTCAGGCCTTTGTTATACTACCTCCTTCCAGCCCCTGGTCACTCCCCTCTCCCCGCAACCACACACGCAACTGGAACACAGTGGGAAGCTTCTACAGTTTTTCACTGCAACTGGAACTAGAATGGGAAACTCAGCTAGTTTAAGTGGCAAGCAGTATGTAGCTGCTTCTTATGGCATTTTTCCCCCAGATTTTTAATTTTTGAAAGTATTTTCAAATATCTTTTATTGATTATGCTATTACAGTTGTCCCAATTTCCCCCATTTGTTCTCCTCCAGCCTGGACCCCCCCCTCCCACCCGCATTCCCCCACTTAGTTCATGTCCATGGGTCATACGTTACAAGTTCTTTGGCTTCTCCATTTCCTACACTATTCTTAACCACGGCCCCCCACCCCGCCATCTATTTTGCACCTACTGTTTATCCTTCTTATTCCCTGTATCTTTTCCTCCATTCTCACCCCTCCCCCCTTCACTGATAACCCTCCATGTGATCTCCATTTCTGTGGTTCTATTGCTGTTCTAGTTATTTGGTTAGTTTGTTTTTATTTTAGGTTCAGTTGTTGATAGTTGTGAGTTTGTCATTTTACTGTTCATTGTTCTGATTTTCTTCTTTTTCTTAGATAAGTCCCTTTAACATTTCATATAATAAGGGTTTGGCGATGATGAACTCCTTTAACTTGACCTTATCTGGGAAGTACTTTATTTGCCCTTCCATTCTAAATGATAGCTTTGCTGGATAGAGTCATCTAGGTTGTAGGTCCTTGCTTTTCATCACTCTGAATACTTTTTGCCAGTCCCTTCTAGCCTGTAAAGTTTCTTTTGAGAAATCAGCTGACAGTCTTATGGGAACTCCTGTGTAGGTAATCCTCTGCTTTTCTCTTGCTGCTTTTAAGATTCTCTCTTTATCTTTAATCTTAGGTAACTTAATTATGATGTGCCTTGGTGTGTGCTTCCTTGGATCGAACTTCTTTGGGACTCTGAGCTTCTGGACTTCTGGAAGTCTATTTCCTTTGCCAGATTGGGGATGTTTTCCTTCATTATTTGTTCAAATAAGTTTTCAATTTCTTGCTCCTGTTCTTCTCCTTCTGGCACCCCTATGATTCAGATGTTACAGGGCTTAAAATTGTCCCAGAAATTCCTAAGCCTCTCCTCATTTTTTTGAATTCTTGTTTCTTCATTCTTTTCTGGTTGAATGTTTCTTTCTTCCTTCTGCTTCAAATCGTTAGATTTGAGCCCCAGTTTCCATCTTTTCACTGTGGGTTCCCTGTACATTTTCCTTTAATTCAAATTTCATAGCCTTTACTTTTCCTCTACTTTGCGACTGTATTCAACCAATTCTGTGAACATTCTGATTACCAGTGTTTTGAACTGTGCATCTGATAGGTTGGCTACCTCTTTGTCGCTTAGTTGTATTTTTTCTGGAGCTTTGATCTGTTCTTTTGTTTCGGCCATTTTTTTTTGGGGGGGGGGGTCTCATCACACCTGTTATGTTGTAAGGTGTGGAGCCCTAGGTGTTCATTCACCAGGGTGGGGCAACCCATATTACTACACTGTGATGCTGCATGTGGGGGAGGGGTCCAAGAGGGAACAATGCTATTTGCTTCACTCTCTGCTGGTTTTCAGTCATTTCCTCCAATACCCACAATCAAATTGGGCCCTTCTGGTGCTGATTCCTGGGTGGGTGGGTTTGTGTGCATTCTAGGACCCTGTGGGTCTCTCCAACAAACTCGTCTGTGAGGCTGGGAGTTTCTCCCACTGTGGGAACCGCCACAGGTTTTTTCGGTCAGAGATTTTAAGGCTTTATTTTCCTCTGTGCTGGAACCCTGAGTTGCACGGTCTGTCTTGCTCCCCAGTTGTTCCTCCTGGTTTATCCGCATGCAAATGTGGGATGGCCACCACTCAGGTCGTCCAGCCACTGCCTTGCCACACATCCTCTGTGCTCCAGCTGCCCGTCTCTGTCCCTCCAACCAGTCTGGATGAATGTTTCTTTAACTCGTTGGTTGTCGGACTTCTATACAGTTTGATTTTCTGGAAGTTCTGGTTGTTTTTTGTTTTTAAATTTGTTCTTGTCCTTCTTTTGGTTGGACTGTATGAGGAGGCACAGTGCATGTACCTACATCTCCATCTTTGCTGGAAGTCCTTACAGCATTTTTCTGAATCAGACGTCAGTCACAGGGAACAATCAAGAAGCAGAGACACACAAGAGAGATAAAGGGTGAGTGTCTCACACAAAGCTATTGTCTGATCCTCCCCTGTTAGCTGTCTGTCCAGCTGGCCCCTTACTACACACTGAGAGAGGAAACCAGAACCAGGCAGGGGTCAGAGCCTTGGCTTTGGTCAACTGTGCCCAGACAAGCAGTGTGACTTAGGCAGGTCCCTCCCCTTGCTGAGCACAGCTACCAGAAAAAAGCCTTTACTGAAACACATGTATTACTGTATTTTTCAGACTATAAGACACACAATCCCCAAGTCTGAGAGGAAAGGGGGTGTGTGTCTTATAGTCCAAATGTAGCTTTCCCGGCTCACTGTGTGAGTGTGGTGGTGGCGGTGGAGTGGGGTCACAGGTTATTAAATATTTTACCACATTTTTTGCTTCAAAAATTTTTCCCCTATTTTCCTCCTGTAAAACCTAGGTGCATCTTATGGTCTGGTGTGTCTTAACAGTCCTAAAAATATGGTAAGCACCCATTGTTTAGACTAGATACACTACACAATTAAAGGCAGAGATTTTTTTAAATCTCTTCCCTACAAGCCTTCTCATTCTGTGTGATCAGAATGAATGTTGATTATCACTCTAGACAAAAATTCTACCCAGATATGGGTCATTAAGTGGGGCAATGACTTCCCTACTTGTTACACTATCCTCTTCTTACATATTCCAAAACATTATTCAGATGCACAATAAATTTCTTTATTTTTCTTTCTGCTCCTAAGTTGTTAAATTAGACTCAACCCCCAAACAAAGAAACCAACCATACAACCTCCTAAACATGAAGTAGGACATCTGTTTCACTCCTGCATGGGGGCTGGCGGAGCTCTCGCCCCCTGCTGGTGGCCTCAGGCCATGGTCTCTGCATTTGGCCCCTCACTCTCACCTCCTGTTTAATTACTTCTTTAGCACCTTTTTGCTGCTCAGACTGAACAATGAGTACCCTTCAGAGACCCCAGTTTCTGCTTTCCATTTTGCAAGTGGCTCTGAAAGGTCTCTCAAAGGTTATTTATCTGTGGCCCAGATGTGCCTAAGTCCCTGCATTTAGAGCTTCCTTTGGAGAGGACAGAACAACTTGGGGCTTTTAACACACACGAAAAACACAAAACAGTGTACTACAAGGTTAGCCAGGCTTATTAAAAACCCCACTTTTGAAGTAGGCTATGTTTAAGATCTTATCATGGAGTGTTTTTTAAAAGGCCAAACTACCCATTCATGCATGCGGCAGTGGGAGGAGGCCAGGGGTGAGGTTTTCTGCTATCACAGATGCCTCTCGGGAGACTGGAGCACCCCGGCCCTGGTTTCCCAGCATCTCTTCCTAACTCGGCCTTCAGGGCTGCCCTGTTGCTTAGCTTGAAATGGGCTGCAATAGGAGTACTAACACCATGAAAATGACAAACACTACACAGTAGGGCACCCCCCACCCCCAGAGCAGGTTGCTAAACATCTACGAGCCCAACACTGCTTGTAACACCCCCATCACTGACTTAAAAGAAGCATTTATTGAGCATTCATTTAGACACTGGAACCCAAAGAAGAGCTGAGTAAGCTCAAAATAAAGAAAAATAATGCCAACACTTCACAAAAACATTATGTCTTGTACTGTCTTTGCACATGCAGACTCACTCAATCCTCACAACAACATGGTGGGTACAGAATTCGTGTGTCTCTTTTTCACAGATGTGGAAACTGAGGGCTCTGCTCTGTCCCGGGACCCTACGAGTTTTCTATGACAGGTCTGGGCGAGGCCCCTGTGCAAAAACCTCAGGACAACGCGCCAGCAGAGCTCAGACTCTGAAGTAAATGATTTTATGGGGCTTTGTGCCAGGAAGGGTTCCTAGAAGTGACAAAGATTATGTAGGCTTTGAGGAAGGTTTCCAAGACCCCAAAAAGGCAGCTGAAGGACAGTTCAGGGTGCTGAAGAAGAGGGTTTTTTTCATGCAACAGGCCCCTTGTGACAACTACCCCAACCCCGCCTGGCACACTTCGTCAAGCCAGGGAAACCCCTTGCACTTCTGGAGGGGAGGACAGGAAGGAGGTGCAGTATGCAAGTATGAGAACACAGTGCATCCTTAGATCCTCACAGTTGAACCATCAGGGAAAACCCGACTCTTAAACCCTCAAACAGCAAGGACATGGGTGTCACCAGAGCAAACACCCCGAAGGTCTCTGCTCACACTGCACAAGAAACAGGCCCCACACTGCCACGGGACTATGAGGGGCCACTTTCCCAAGCGTCATTCTCCTGCTGGGTTCCACGTTGGAAATTCTGGAGGGAACTGCTTCCTCCCTTTGGCACCCAAAGAAAGAAATTCTGTAATTACTGAATAACAAAAATTAAACTTTAAAAAAATCCTCACCTGAAGACACGTTTATTATGTTCATTGATTTTAGAGAGAGAGGAAGGGAGAGCGGGAGAGGAAGCGAAGGGGGCGTGTAGGGAGGGAAATGTCGTCGGTTGCCTTCCGTGTGCGCCCTGACTGGGGATTGATCATGGAGCCTTTTGGTGCATGGGACAATGCTCCAAGCAGCTCAGCCACCAGGCCGGGGCAAAAAAAAAAAACACTCAAACTTCTTAATGCTATTTCATAGGATGAAAACAGCCATCCTGCAAACAATCAGACACAAGGCTGGGCCTTGCTTGATTATACTTGGGAGACACCGAAACCCAAGTCCACTCCCCTTTTCCCTTCTTCCTCCCGCCCCCCTTTTCTGTCCAGGGAATGAGTCAAGTCAGTCAACAAGTATTTATGGAGCGCCCGCAGGATTGCAGAGCCTGGGAGGAGACAGAGGCTGCTGGAAGAGGCCCAGGACCATTCTCGTTTGAGACAGTAAAAGGAAATGTCAGTGCTCAGGCCAGGTCTAAACAGGGCAGTGAAGAACTGACTACCACAGGGGGTGGGTTGATTCCAGACCAATCACTCACTCCAGGCTGAGTGGCCTCAGTTATCTTGAGGCCAAAGTGGGTGGATCTGCCATGAGCCATAATCATGCACATTTTTGGAAAAATGTAAGTACAATGCAACAATCTTGATGGTTTTGGGGTGGGGGTTGGGAGCTGACTGAGACGTTCCCCAACTGAGATGCCTCTAATTTCCAAAGGGCCCCCCAACAATCAAAATTAAACAAATGTTGTCAGATGTTCACCATTTTCTCCTGTGCAAAGGTAAATGTGTGGGAGCTGGAGGGGAAAGGGCAGGGAAAATCTAGGGTCAATAGATACAGTCTTCTGGGGGGCCTGACCCCTGGAGTTTGGAAACTGGGTCGAATTACCGGGTCTACAGCCTTGCTCCTCCAAGTGTGCTCCCTGGGGCAGCAGACTCTGTGTCACCTGGGATTATGTTAGAGATGCAAAGTCTCAGGCACCACCCCAGACCCCCTGAAGCAGAACCTGCATTTCAGCAAGCTCCTCAGGTGGCTCCCACATACAGGCACGTGTGACACACAGCAGGCCAGATAACCAGGCGACTGTTTGTCCTCAAAGCCTGTAGGTGCCCCACAGCCATGCTTGGGGAACACCTGTCCTCCATACCACAGGGGACCAGCTAGCAGGCTCCTAGATTTTCTGTTCACACAAAAAAGCAAGTATCAGTAAAGCCTAAAGATTTGGAAATATTACTCCTAACTTAAAAATAAATCACTTGGAAGGATCCAGATCAATTGCACATTTATCTCACTAACATGGGAAGCCTAACAGTACTAAACGCAACCAGCCTCTAGCCACCTGGTTTCACATCTACAGCACCCTCAGATAACAGTGCACCCTGGCCTGGCCTAGATTTTCTTCTGCTTTAAATATTCAAGTAGGTTTGAACAAGCTTCACGGTTACAGTTAGGGTCACTGCACCTGGGGAAGTCACTGCAAACCCCTACACATAAATATGGTGATTTTAATAACAAATAACACATTTGGAGACTGGTATGTAAGTCTGCAGGTAGGTGGAGGGAGTCACTGAAGATGTTCATTTGCATGTTCACAAAGGAACAGAATCCAGCTGCAACATTAATGCTTAATTTGCTGGAGCCACGGGGCACAGAGGCAGCCGCACCACAGGCACGCTCTTTACTTAACGCTGGTTTTCAAACCCTCGCCGTGTCGACTGAAACTTAAATTTAGCCACTTGAGGAGACTGGATTTTATTTTAGTTTTTCCTGTAAAACAGTGCAAATAGAAAAAGTCCATGTTTAAGTTTTGCAAGTTAAATACAAGTATCTGAATAGATTTGGTGCAAAGGTTCTCAAAATATTCCCCTTGGCACAGAAAAAAATGAGAAAAGAATTGTCTAATTGGAAGAGATTTCTTTTCATCAGGCACTGGAATTTAAAGACTTCATTGTAACTCAGCTGTTGCTTTCTGGTCTCCTATATGTGTGTTCAGTGTTTAAGGTAAAATATGAGAAGCATCGTGGCCTTTAGGAAGATAAATCTTCTGAAATAGGACATATGGGGTGAATGTGCGTGTGTGGGGGAGAGACTATAATAGTGGTCATATTCCTAGACTACAGTAATATGAATTCTATAACGTTTCACATGCACTATACTATGTGTAATATGCTGTAATAGCAATAGGTAGTGTGTGAATCTGGACGTCGCTGGGGAAACAAGGTCCTGGGAAGCTCTGTCCACTGCATCAGTTTCCCTGGGAACGGGGGAGGGGGGGGGTCTGTTGAACTGCCCACAGCACATGGGCTTGTGGAGCCCCCTGTAGGGGTGCAGACCCAGTGCAGGAGCAAGCAAAGAGAACTTGGTACTAGCGCAGTCGATTGTGTGTTGTGAGAAAAAGAGCTATCGAATCCTCCAACTTAAATGGCATGTACCTCACTGCAGGGCTGGCATTCACACCTTTGGTGACAACAGCCGCAGAGCAATGTTCCGGTCCTACAAGTGACCAAGAGGGAAGGAAGGCTGTTAGTCACCTGGATCTATGGAGCAGATGACAGTCAAACTCTTCTAGGGGAAGCATGTATCAGGTAACGACTGGATGGCATGATTTCATGAGATTCAAAAATACCCTGTTAAATGCTTGGGAGTCCTTAGGATTCCGGTTCTACTGAGTCTTTGGCCCATCTGTTATTAATAAACGCCAGTGGCAATATCTGTGAATATACTTGTCAAAGGGGCTACTTCCTTTCCTCTTCCCTTTGCAGCCCCACCCCCGGCAAAGGCCAGATGTCGAAATGAGGAGACCGGGGTTGAGAGCCTGGCCCTGCCCGGGGCGAGTCTGCCACCTCGATAAGCCTTAGTTCACTGTCTATTAAACAGGAGCAATCAAACCAGCTTCACTTAATTCTTCAAACTTTTCTGAGGATCAAATGAGATAATGGGTCCCCAGGTATGTCAACCAGCCAATAAGCCAAGCATCTACGATATAATCTGGGACGTCTGTGGGTGAGGCTGCGCATGTTGGGGGTGAGTCTCCTTCTTCACTGTCGTAAAAGGCATGTGACACTCCTCGTAGCACACCCCCATCCCTGGCCCCCGAACAAGCTTGCCTTTAAACTTTTACACATTTAGAATTCATTAAGCAATTAAATCCATTTTGATCTAATTGAGTTTTCCTTTGAGGGAAGCCTAAGGTTCCTCTAAGCCTGTAAAGCTTATTTGTAATTGGAAGCTGAAACTCCACCTCACTCCCTTGTGTTGAAGTGTCCATCATCAGTTTTCTTCCAGAGCATGATTTAAGCTCCCTGGATGGCTCTGTTACATCTGGAGGCCAGAACCAAGCCAGGCTCCACCACTAGCAGCAGCAATAATAACACCACTGCATGGAGTCAACAGTGTGGATGGTCCTGCCCTAAGCCACTAGTCAGGAGGAACACCTGACTGCCACACAGACGGAGCACTTTCTGTGGGAAGGCCAGCTGGCCAGTCACTCAGTAACCAAAGCCAGCACTGCGTTGCCCTCCAAAGGTTTCCATCTGACGAACCCCCTTCAGCGTATGGACAACCGTCAGTTCATATCAAAGAGGCCTGATCCTGCAACTCGAAGATTCGCCACTGTGGCTCCTTGTCCTCTATGGCAATGACTCTTGAGGATGGTGATGAACTTCATTTATTAAACCCTCACCTCATGTGGCCCTCCAGCAGCACCTGGCTCAGGAGCTGGCTTCCTTGGCTTCAGGAACTCCGGGCCCTCCGAGGCTCCTTCTCCTTCTGTAGCTGCTGCTTCTCGCTCCCCTTGGCCGGTCCCTGCTCCTTTCTCTGAGGTGTAAAAGCTGCAGGGCTCAGGGCTCAGCCTCATGGCTTTCCCTCCCATCCACTGCTGATGACTCAGAAGTCTCTCCCATCTGGACCTCTTCCCTGAAATCGACTCAGTCACCCCGCTGCCCATCACTGTACCCACAGGGTGCCCAAAAGCCACCCAAATGCTGCTATGTCCTGAACAGAGCTCCTCCTGGTTGTTTTCTCCCCAAATCTGTTCCTCTCCAGTTTTCCTCATTTTAGTTAATGGTACCTGCATCCTTCTTACAGCTCAGGAGATATTCTTCTCTTCTTCCTCTTGTACCTCATCATCCAATCTTGCCACTTCGCCTCAGAAACAGATCCGGAATCTGATTTCTCCTACCCCCATATTTCTACTGCCACCATCAAAATCACCCTGTCCCCCAACTTGCCTCCAATTTTCTTCCCTTGCCCCCTTAGTCCACTGCTATCGCAGCAGCCTCAGAGCTGTTAAAATGTGGATCAGATCACGTCACCTCTCTGCTCCAACCCCTGAACGCTCCTCATCTTGGTCAGAGCACAGACGGAGGTCCTCACCCCGCTCTGCCAGGCCTCTGTGACTGGCTCCCTGGTTCCTCTCTGACCACATTTCCTTCGCTGTTTCTCCCACAGGCCCTGGCCCCTCAGCTCCAGCCCCACTGGGTTCCTTGTTCCCTTGAACAAGCCACGCCTGATCCTGAAGGCCCTTGCACTTGCTGTTCCCTCCGCCTAGAATGCTCTTCCCCCAGGTGTCTAGACAGCTGGCCCCTTTTGATTTTTACTGAAAAGCCACCTCCCAGTGAGGCCAGTAAGAGTTAGTTAAATGAATGAATAAACAAATGAACTGGCAGGTTTCATTCTGAGCCCTCAGTGGTAGGCCTGGTTCCCCATCACTGGCCTGTTAGTTCTTTCCCTGGGGCTGGATCCTGAGCCCTCTGCCACCACATCTCACACCTCCACGGGGTGCTGTTCGCAATGGTCCACGACAGGCAGTGCTCCGTCCCTGGGACCGACTCTGCTGGCCTGTACAGGTCCTGAGGACAGGGAGTGTATACGTGTATTTGGCTCCTCATAGGTGCAGGGCACACAGAGTAGGTGGCTCCATATGTATCTACTGAATGAATGAGTGAACCAACATGGACTCACCTTTCACACTGGATAAGAATCCTGCCCTCTCAGACCCCTAGAGCTGGGCCTCGGGCCGCCTCTTTGGCCAGGTAGCTCTCCTCGCCCCACCTCCATCCCAGACATCTTCCCTGGTCTCACTCCCTCCCTTTCCTGGCTGAGCTCCCCGTACCTCTTAGGCTGCTCAGACACAGACAATGATTTCACAGGAGAAATGAGTTCTCTCTGCATTCAGTTTCAAAAATAGCTGGATCCTCTGTGAATAATGTACACACACAGCTTCCCCATGTAGAGTCACCAGGCATGCCTCCAGTCCCTTCTCCTCGCACAGGCACAGAGAAGGGCATGATGTCGCATGATGCTTCCCACGAGTCAGGCACAACATGACCCTTAGGAACTCAAAACAAAGTGTGGAAGCCCCATCTGAGTTATTAAAAAGCCTACATTTAGCTTCACCTTTCCTGGCAATGAGTTACAGTAGCCAAATCTTCTGGATCGCCTCTGGGTGGTATCTTCAGACATCGCTGTGTTCCCTTTCAACAAAACACAGAGGCAGCAAGGGCATCTCAGCACTTAATGCCACCAAGGAGTAGCCATAACACGTTATAAAATTAGTTCTTCTGAAATAGCATGCCAACTATGAAAATAAGCTGAGGGTGGAAAAACTGGAGCTGAATGCATAGCAATTTTGCACATGTTAACCAAGATACACAAGGCTCATCTAGAAATCAATGTAAGTTATTGATTATGGAGTAACTACTACGTACTGATACTTGGCTGTGCTGAGGACTGTAAGATTTGTAGGAGGTGCCACCTCGACAGGTCAGTAATCCAAATGGGGAAAGGGAAGAAAAACATGCCTGTTCACTGGAGAGTTAAAAAAAAAATGCAGCAGCATACCAGGAAAGTCTGAGGCCAAATAGCTGCATCTAACAACAGGGAAGCAGAGAAAGAGGGGAGACAGAAGTGTCAGGGGAGACTTCTTGAAGGAGACAGGGACCGGAGATGTGCAGAGGAGAAATGGAGGAAGCAGCACACCCTGAGTAGCCTGAGCGGAGGGTGCTGCAAGCCAGGAGGCACAGGGGAGAACGTCTTCAAGAAGCTTGCGCCTGGGGAACAGCGCTGGCCTCATGCTTGCCATCTGCACACTGTCATTACAAACTGCAACGCCGAGCCCTATTGAAGGAGAGGGAGGCCGGCTGGAAACACACCTCAATGGCTGCTCCCTAGAGGAAGAGTGGACACAGAGCAGAGTGCAGCTTCTGAGGCCAGAAGAGACAGTGTTTGTCTCCGTAGAACGGCCGTGCTCATGCTTGGACGAGGAAGTTAAGCTGTCAAAACCTCAGGGCAATGTAGGATCGGGTCATTCTTTCTTTTTTTTTTTTTAGGCATCCCACAGAACAAGGGAAAGAAATCCTTAAGTGCCAAGCAAGCTCCATGTGTTCACAAATGGACAAGCGTGCATTTGGCTGGGTGCTGACATTTTACCAGCTGGTTCTTTCTCTGACACGCATTCTACGCTGGCAGGTGGCAGCCCGGGGCCAGTGGGAATGCCCCAGGGAAGGCAGCAGCCACGATGTTTCCAGCTTCGTGGTACCCGTGGAAGAAGTACGGGAACGAGTCAGGGATGGAAAAGACTTGCTGGGCGACATCTAGGTCTCCCTTCCCTGGGGTCCTATAGGGAAATGTTTGGTTTGATTTGAAATGGCCCAGATAGTGGAAGAAGTTTTCATCAGCTTCTTAAAGCTAGATGTTTTTAGAGTCCAGGTAATTAAAAAGATTCCCTCCATAGGAAGAAAAAAAAGGAAAAGAAACCTAAAAGGAATATTTACAGAGAAATACAAACAAACTATTCCTAGACCCATGTGGTTCATCTGGCCCTAAAGCACAAATAAGAATCCTAACAGAGACTTTAATTAAAATACTAAAAACAGTGGCTGTATTTAATTTTTTTTCAAGTTTTTAAGGGAGCCAATAAAATAAAACTACACCTGGGGCCTGAATTATCTTACACGAATAAGGACTGCTTAAAAACACATCCAGTCCTCTGGGCCAAAGAAAAGGGTGAACACCCTCCCTCCTGCTCCCCCTCTTCCAGGCAGCTCTGTGAGTCGGTCAACAAACTTTCACTGTGTGCTACCACACTGAAGGCCTGGAGGACAGGGCATTCACAGGGGCAAGTAAGAAAACCCTAGTGTTCCAACTCTGGTTCCCACACTGAAAAAGAAAGACCAAAAAATGCTGAGCTCCGAAAAACGTGCTGTATAAGAACGTTGAAAAGGAAGACAAACCCTTTAAAAGGGTGACCTTGGGCGTGCCCTTCCCAATCGAGTTAAATGTCACTGCTCTGAGAACTTGTACTTTCTGATTTCCTGATGTTGCAGAATCCAAAGCTAGCATAACGAATTAAAACCCTCCAGCTTCCTTCCTTTCTCCGTTTCCTTAAAAATGAAAACAAAAGCCACAGATTTAATATTTCCATTAAAATACAACTTAACAAAAAGCATCACATACTTTTATTGTAACCACAGTTAGAAGAAAATACCTTTCTCTTTCATTCTTTGGCGGAAGATTACTTTTTCAAATTTCAGTGAGACACTGAATTCTGCCAGCACATCTTTATTTAGTCCATATAGTTTAGGCACTATTTTAGGCAATTTGTGTTTTTATAAAAACAATTTATTTCTTCCTTTCTAGAGAGAGGGGAAGGGAGGGAGAGATCGGCTGCCCCCACATGCCCCCAACCAGGAACCTGGGCTGCAGCCCAGGCATGTGTGCCCTGATGGGGAATCGAACCAGCGACCTTTCAGTTTGCAGGCTGGTACTCAACCCATTGAACCACACCAGCCAGGGATAACTTGTGGTTTTAAGTGTCTGCTATGTTTCTCGACTATCTCCGTTGTTGTTAGAATCAGGAGGGAAATTCCCCATTGGCCATTTTACTCCCAACCACACCTTTTGGGATGAGAGCCTAAGGTTTATGATCAAATCTCCATCGCAGCCCCCAGGCTACCTCTCCCACTAGCCCACTGGAGGGAGGGAGGTGCAGGCACATTGTGCAGATGACAAGGGGAGGCTCCCGGAGCCGTCACTCACAGGTGGTTTCTGAGCACTTGAACTGACAGCGCTGTGCATGTATAACATGTAGGAAACTTAGTATGGAAAAAGAATGTGAAGCTTCAGTAATAATTTTTATAGTGATTATATATTGATAAACTGGGTTAAATAAAATACATGATTAAATTAAGTTACTTGTTTCCTTTTAAGTCTTTTTTAATGTGGCTATTAGATAATTCAGATTACCTCGGTGGCTCACGTCCTATTTTTAATGGGACGGCACTGCCCAAGAGGAGCCGATTCAAAACCACGCAGTGGGTGTGAGGCCGACACGCGCTAAACCCACTGCTCCTGCTGCGTTTGGGGGACACAGATTTCCCAGAGCCTGGGGAACCGGGCAGAGCTCTGCCCACGGCAGGGCAGGGCTCTACCCCTCCCAGCAGCAGGTGGGAGAGGGTACAAGGACCCCAGGGAGGGCAGGGCCCCCCACAGGCTGGCACCCCAGCATGCCCAGGGGTGGCAGGGGATCCTCAGCCTGGATGCTGGGTGCGACGGAGGAGGTGGGCTACACATACCTCCCAGCAGGCACACAGACCTAGTTCCTGTGTTTTCCTTCCACCCCTTTTCTGTGCAGTTGGAGAATTATTTTAAAATTTATGCCAGAAGTCATACCCCCTCCCCTCACCCCAGCTGATAATCCTCCAATCAGTTCACCTGTACTTAGAATAAAATCCAAACCCTACTATTTGATCTGGCCTCTCTCCGGTCTCATCTCCTACCTCTGCCCTCACTCCATGGCCTTTCACCTGCGCCCTCTGCCAGGGACAGCCTCGCCCTGGATCTCCTCACCACTGGCTGCCACTCCCATCTCAACTTTCCCGTCTCCTCCTCGGCAGCCTCCCTGTTGCTCCTCAAATACTACCACGCCATCCTGTTTTGGTTGTCTGCACGATCTGTGTTGTTTTGTTTTCACTTATTTTTAAAATCCTCACCGTAAACAGAGGGAAGGGAGAGAAATAATCATCGGATAGGGTGCCTCCTTTACACACCCTGACGGGGGATTGAACCTGCAACCTTTTGGTGTTCCATAGACTGAGCCACTACACCAGGCCAAGGCAGAGTTGTTTCATTTGTTCGCTGTCTGTTTCCCGAGTAGAAAGACATGTCCCTGGGGTCGAAGAGCTGGTCTATCAGGTTTTCTGCACAGACCTCAGATCCTGTGTCAGTGAGTGGCTCCCAGGAGGCAACCCCTAAACCAGTGCTGAATGAAGACTGAATAAAGGGACCCTGTGGAGTGGCCCCCAGCAGTGCAGGTGGACTGGTCCCACCACAGGGGCTAGTCCTCACTAAGATGCTGCATTTATCACATCCCACCCTAAGACCTGCCCTCCTGATCTGCATTTCAGAGGAAAGTGAAGTCCAACTCCACAGTGCCTGCAGGGCTGAGGTTCAAGCCCTGGTCTGGCTCCCAGGCAATGCTCCTCCCTCCACTGTCACTGTCCAGACTCTTTGCACCAGCCCTTCCCACAATACCTGGAAGGCACATCCCAGTGAAAGATCCTCAGCCCTCTTACCTCTCTAAAGCTTCTGCTGCCGCTAACAAGATGACTTCTGGGCTCCGCCCCTCCCTCCCAAACCCCTCCCAGGACAGAAAGGGCCAAGACAGGGGCCATTTCGTCTCCACTGGCTGATGGACTCTTTGTAAATAGGGCCCAGTCTTGCAACTCAATCTCCACTCCCTTGCATCTACCACTGCATAGAATGGTCCCAGGTATACAGGAGAGACCTGATAATCGTTTGCTGCTTGAACAAATGACTGGGTCAGGAAGAAGAGCCTTTCTTCACGTTCACCCCAATGGTGCCCAGGTGAAAAGGTCTCATCTGGAATGCAACCACCTTCCCTGCCTTCCCACATCACCTTCCTATCAGTCAGATAGGGCCAGACTGTTTACACTTTCTGCAACTCGGCATCACCCCTACTTTTGTGAAAAAGTGTGTCCTCCGTATGTGAAAAACCTGGTGGCCTGTATATGACAGTCCCCTATGCTCTTGCCCGCCCCTCCCCCCAACCCCTCAGAATCCTCAGAGGGCCCCCATAGAGGCCCTGGGACTGGGCAGCTCCTGCCCACAGCACCCCTTATCCCCCATTCTCCTAAGTTTCCGAGGGCTGTCTCCCCTTGGACTGTTTACACAGCTGCAGAATGAAGGGACACTCATTTCTCCCCTCCCCAAGCTCAGGGTTAATATGTGTATTTCCGGCAGCCCTACAGCTTGAGGCGATGGGAATGCTCCCAGAGCCCAATCTCCTGTAAACAGTCCCTATGTCGATAATGGCAGTTTTGGGGGACTGGAAACGCACGCTGAATGGCTTCCAGTGAATGACCCCATGGCCACCTCCGCACGCAGGCTGAGTGGGGCTCTTCTGCAGCCCAGACGGGCGCACCGCTCCACAGTGCCGTGGGCACCGCATCCAGCAAACGCTGCACGGTGGCCACGTACAGACTGCCAGGTGACAGGGGTTCCAACCAGGGACAGTCACAATGGGCGTCCTCGTTTTGAGTATCCCAGAATCTAAGAAGATCAAGTACTGTGGGCAAGTTGTAGGAAATGTTTTAAAATCCCCACTAAATAAACCATCCAGTTTGAGCAAATATCTTAGAACTAAAGACTCTGAAAGTATTTTCAGACTCTCCAATCCTAAAAAGTGCCCTAAATGAATTACCTCTTCGACCACGCTCCAGGCCAGATGGGAAAAACCAAACCCAACATCTAGAAGCACCATGCGCTCGCGGATGAGCGTAACCGGTGGCTCCCAGACCAACGTGGACACCGTGAGATCAGACCACCTGCACTCGTAACAGAGCTCACGGCGGTGCCTTGTCTGAACAGCACAACGTGGGTGAAGCTGATGCTCTGCAGTCCCCATGGTAGTTGACAGCTTTCGGGGACACGCATTTGGGAATCTCAATCATCACAGATGTCCCCTGTAGTCAGCCCCTCCTCCTCCCTCACTCTGCACAACACGTGGAATGCAATGGAACTTTTGAGGCTTCTGCCTCTAAAGAAGGAACTTTACCTTTGCATTCTGACTAACTTTCTTCCAGGACCTCGGACTGGGGCTCTTGCTACCGGTGTTCCCAGTCCCTCCAGGATGACACACTGCCTGAAGGATACATACACACAACACCCCCTCCCCTGGGCCCCCACAGGTGTTAGTCCTGCAAGAACCAAAGGTCACTTTCCTTTTCCACTTATGGAATGAAAACTACTCTGAGAGACTACCTGACTTGTCTTATAGGGTGGCCCCAGCCAGAAACCCGACGAGCCCAGCACCTGCCTGTCAGCTCACTCTTACACCCTGGACTCCAACGACACGCAGGTGCATACCATAACCCTACCTTCACACCTCAGAGAGGAGCCCCCAAGGTCTGACCCAGGCCCGGGGAGCCTCTGCGAGACAGTCTGGGGAGGACAGGTCTGATCTGGTCTCTGATGTCTTCAAGGGGTCCAGGACAACCACGATGGCCCGAGTCAGCTCAGAGCAAAGGACGGAGTCTGGGAAAAAAGTCTACTTGTAGGAGGAGAGCAGGGACTAAAACACTTGCTGACACAGACTGAGCCTGAGCTGAGAAATCACTTCAGGGTTACTGAAGCCACTGTGGCTGACCTTCGAGGTTGTTGTGTGGCCACGATTTTATCACAGCCAAAGGGCTGCACTTGGTGGAGAACCTCACAGCTACAACGTCCTGGCCACATCTTCTCACTGAGCTTCACAGGCTCCTGGGTTTCAGGGAGAGCATGCGCTCCACCGTGGGGAGAGGAAACGCGCCCGTGGTCACAGCGCAGCGACTCCCAGTCAGGGTGCCTGCCCCCATCCCACAAGGCCCCTGGGAACAGCTCCCAGACGAGCCCATCCTGCCACACATGGCTGAGTTCTGCATCACAGGGCAGGGGAAAGGCTTGGGGACAGCAGGCGAGGACAGGCCGCACCTCTGATTACATCAAACTCGCAATACCCAGTGCTGTGGATTCATACTGGTGTGTTAGTTCTATTGTACCTAGTGTGGACCCAGGCCCAGACCAAGAGAAAATGAAAACAACCTTGACAGCCATTTCCTCGCTTTCTTTCTCCACCCAAGAGGCACCAGTGGTTAACAGTATGGTGGCAACCAGTGGGTCAAAGGCCAGCCCCTCCGCAGGCACTGGTTTCCATGGAGACGGGGCCCATTCATCCAGCACACAGAGCCTCTTCACAGCCACTTACACACAATTGAGCTATTACTGAGAGCCCAGGAGAGCCGTGTCTGGAGCACAGTGCACTAGACAGGGCAGGGTTTAATGGAGCTGATTAAATGGTAGTGGGGGAATTATCCCAGAGGAGGATTTGGGAATGCCCTTCAGAAACAAGCAAATCCCCAGGCCTCATCCCACTCCTAACACTCCTCCCTTGCAGTAGAATAATACCCGAGTCTACGCACTGCCGTTCACCTCCCCGTTCTTCCCACGCATCCAGAGTTCAGAGGACAAACCCTGTTCTGAGATTCCTGGACCTGTGCTTGGTATTGTATTTCTGTGCTTCAGAAAGATACCAACTCAAAGACACAGAATGAAAGTTTAAGTAGGGATATACTTCAGGAATACAGTAAATTCCAATGGATGGAGAATATGGCTCAAAACCAATATTCTTGGAGGTGAGAAATTTTTCGATAGTTGCTTGGGAATTCTCCATATCCTTTTTTCTGAAAGAATGAGGGCATTCCTTAAAAAAAGTACTGCGTCACCTGTCATTTATCAGACAGATTCTCCCCAAATTCCCACAGCTGTGAAATCAGAGTGGAACAACAGAGGCACACTGTAAAATTACTAGAAAAATGAAAAGGCTCTTTCACGCAAAAACATTAGGTGGATGTTTTATATATATAACCACCCCAAACTGAAAAGGACCCCAGAGTCCTTCGGTAGGTGATGGGTCCGCAAACACGGGCTCACGCACACAACGGGACCCGCAGGGTGCCGGGAAGGAACCGCTGACACGCGCAGCGACCTGGACGAATCGCAAGTGCATTTTAGTGAGTGAGTGAAGCCAGACTCGAAAGGCTACACACTGTATGAATCCACTCACATGTCATTCTGGAAACGCCTGACTATAGAAACAGAGATCACATCAGTGGCCGTCAGGGTCTGGAACAGACTACAGGGGAGGGGCTGCTACAAAGCAAACTCCAGGGGAATGGCGGGGTAGGGGGTGGGCGGTGACTGACTTTTTCTATTATCATGTCTGCAGTGGGTTCTATTTGCCAAAGCCCACAGAACTGTACTGCACAAAAAGTGAATTTTATGGTAGATAAAAAAATTATCTGAATTTGCTTTCAGAGAACAAGCAAGGAAACCATGTG
Source organism: Phyllostomus discolor (assembly GCF_004126475.2). Taxonomy (NCBI): domain Eukaryota; kingdom Metazoa; phylum Chordata; class Mammalia; order Chiroptera; family Phyllostomidae; genus Phyllostomus; species Phyllostomus discolor. The sequence continues at coordinate 61,297,429 of NC_040908.2, read as the reverse complement.
CTGACCCTGCAGGCCAGGAAAGAACAATACAGAATCCACTCTGTTCTCCTGAATTTACCTGCCAAGTTGTGAGTGTAGTCCGTTCCTTCCATCCCCGTGGCTGTGATCTCTGACCAAGTTAAGGCAATGATGACTATACCCAAGAATTAGAGCTGGATGGATAATGATAACTACTTTGATGACAACCAGGTGAGTGAAGAACATCAATATTTATATTTTTTGAGGCCTTGCTCTTTCTGAGTATACTATGGGAAGAAAAAAATAATAGTGGAGATGTTCCTTCATGAGCAGAAGAGAAAATAGTGGAAGGAAAGATTAAAAGATTGCTGTTATGATCTGATGTGGGTTAAATGGCCATATGCTGAACAGGCCTGAGCAAATTCGAGTTCTTCTTGAAAAGGGTCACTGCAGCCTCACGGCAGACGTGCAGACTGGGGGACAAGACACAGACTTCACCCCGTACGCGGCATCACCAGGACGCCCACGTCGCCGCTGTGGCCCCCGCCGCAGAACAAGGGCTCCACAGGAGGGGAGAACCAGAGTTTGTTGAATGACAAATAAGTGTGAGGGTAGAAACTCAGAGGAGAGGATCTGATTAAAGAGAAATGAAAAAGAGATATGTGGAAGATCTACTCAGATCATTTCGTCAAGCTGAGAATCACAAAGGTCTGAGAGAGATTTAAAACAACAATTACAAAACCAAACACAAGTCAAGCGAAAAACGAAAACACAAAACTCCCTACAAAATAAACCCTCCAAGTAGAAGACTGAAAGCCAGAACAAATGGCACCGAAGCCTTAACTCTCCAGCCCTACACTGTGCGGCCTAAACCCGTCTGCCGTGCTGGCTGTTGATCGGGGACCCTGGTCAGACCTGGAGGGACACAATGAAGATCCCAAGGAATCTCTACAGGGCAACAAGACCAGATAAGGGCCAACATGCCATGTCTTACATCACCAGGCACTGTTCTAACTGCTTGACTAACATTAACTCAGTCCTCACAACAACCACCTGCAGTGGGGGCTGTTATAGTCCCATTTTACAGAGGAGAGAACTGAGGCACCAGGAAGTTATCTGAGGAGCGCAGAGTAGGAAATGAACCTACCCTGAACCTAGGGTCTGCACGTATAGCCCCTACAGTACTTCAAAAAACTGAGATAAACCCATAAAGATGAAAGATAACAAAGAAGAAGTCCTGCACCCAAAGACATCCCACCACTCAGGGTGAGCATGGGCATGGAGAGGTGGACAGGGCTGAACTGACAGCCACACAAGTGATGGTATCTTTGGGGAAGTGAATTTTGCCCTGTGAGTGCCTGAAAAAGAAGCTGCTTCAAGAGACCACCTCTTCCACAATGCCCCAAAAGGCTGTTCTGGTCTTGAAAACACCCTTCCAGGCAATTCAGAGTGGCACAGCAGGCTGAGGACATTCAGAACTACGCCATCTGGCGCCGTGCAGTGTGAAAAGAAGACAGCACAGGAAGGCCGTCTTCGGCAGAGTGAAAGGTTGTCACACGAACAAGCAGGAATTCCATTTGCTCTGGGCTGCCCTCATCACTGCAGGTGTCCAGGCAGAGGCCAGACAACAAATTGTTGGGCCAGATAGCCCTGTGATCTTAGCCAACGATGAATTATTCTCAGATGTGAAGGTCTCCAAGAGAAGTGTGGGAATGGAAAAGCACAGTTCCAACTCAAAGGAGAAACGCAAGCAAGGCTGCTGGGAAGAAGCATCGACAGCAACACTTGTGTGGCTGGAACAGGCTGCAGCCCCGGGGCCCAGGGCACCTAACCGGCCCCATTTCCCACTGGCAGGTGACCATTCCAGCTGGCGGCAGGAGCTGCTCCTTCTGGTCAGCTTAGCAACCTCGACCATCAGCAAGATTCTTGCAGATGATTCAAAGGATTTTCAAGTACCCTATAGAGCTTCTTGGAACATTTATATGTTCTTACCCTCTAAATAGAGCATTAATCCTGAGGGAACTCAGATTCAAGAAGGGGACTAAGCTGTGCAAAGTCTATGACAAAAGGAACAACGTTTATTCCTTTAGGACAAACTAACAGCAATTAAGAGGCGATCCACCCACACCCTCAGACTTTTCCACTAGCAACACAATCAAGCTGACTGAATCTTGTGTACAGTCTGGAAAAAGGTGACGACTTGAAGCTGTTATTTGTTTATTTTTAAAGATTTTATTTATTTATTTTTAGAGAGGGGAAGGGAGAGAGAAAGAAAGAGAGGGAGAGAAACATCAGTGTGTGGTTGCCTCTCGAGTGCTCCCTACTGGGGACCTGGCCCGCAACCCCGCATGTGCCCTGGCTGGGAGTTGAACTGAACGAGACCCTGTAGTTCGCAGTCCAGTGCTCAATCCACTAAGCCACACCAGCCAGGACCATTACTTTTTTTTGAAAGGACTTATACTTCTACCGTTTCTGTCCCACAGAAAAAAGAGTGCCATGAGGGGTACAGGAGGAATGGGTCCTCTACGGTAGCCCTGGATATAAACTGGTTCAGCCCAAAGCTGGGAAATTCAGCGATGTGATGAACAGCTTTAAATGTTCCTCGCCTTTCACTCAATGAGCCTATGTCTGTCAATCTACTCTAGGGCAATAATCCTAAGCTCAGAAAAAGCTTCATACATGAAAGACATGTACTGCACTATTATTTATAGAATAAAATATCAGAAAAACCCAAGTTTCTATGAATAAGGGAATAGTTAATATGTCAATTACAGAGAACACTATGATAGAATATCATGTGAAAAAGCAAGACACCAAATTATACCTCAATATGAAGATACTGACATGTGAAAAGAGAAATGAGTACGCAATTTACATGCCTGAGACAAAGTCTGGGAGAAACCGGGCCAGTAAGTTGAAATAGTTATCTTTGGGTTACAGGATGATTACGTGACCTAATAAAAAGTTTTCTCCCCCACTCTCCAAATTGTCTTTAATAAACATACTTCTCTCTCCCTTTCTCTCTTTTCTAATAGCTCGACTAACATAAGGAAATATCGCCCTGTACTGCTTTCCCCAGTCTGGTGTGAATCTTCCCCATCTTTTTAAAAATTTTTTTTTTATTCCCACCCCAGGACACGTTTCCATTGATTTTAGAGAGAAGGGAATGAAGGGAGAAGAGAGAGAGAGAAACAGCGATGAGAGAAACATCGAACATCGATCGGCTACCCCGACCAGGGATCAGAACCCGCAACCTGGGCACGTGCTCTGACTGGGAACCAGAACTGCAGCCCCTCAGTGCACAGGATGACGCTCCAAGCAACTGCGCCGAGCAGTAGGGCTCCCACCTCCCTTTGTGAATGCACAGCCACATGTAAACATACACGTGCATGTTCCCACCTTCCCCTCCCTCCCTCCTCCCCGTTACCTGGGCAGCCAGTATTTCAATACTTTTCCTTGCTGCTTCTGACTAACTTCAAATGATTCTCAACTCTTTTGGAACCCCAGGTCAAGTAGCCCACCTTGGGGGGCCCCAACCCCGTCTCCCCCTCTTCCTTCAAGACACCCCTGGGAGCCAGGCTTCCCTAGCACCATGTCCTTAGCTGTAGCTGGACACTGTCTCCCTCGCTTGAAACGCAGCCCCACCAGGACGGGGACCCTATCCTTTTCTATATCCCAGTCCCCGACACATTGACAGACTGCTAGGAACTGCTCAGTGATTATCCGTTGAATGAAAAACAAGTAACCAAATACCCCATACTGTTTATGGCTGACTTGAAGCCAATAAAATATTTACTGAGAAAATTCTCAATAAAGACATTCCAAATGGAGACAAATGTACTTGAACAACAATAAAAAAATTAAATTAAATTAAAATAAAATAAATAAAAACATTTTATAGTTGGGGGAAAGCAACTGTGTTTACATTCATTTAAAAAAAGAAAAAGAAAAAGAAAAAAAAAGACATTCCAGGAACCCCAAGTGCTTACAATGAAGATGGGAAATAAGTCACATAGGTATTCAAAGGTGTGGCTCACATCAGTGGTTTCTGTTGAAATGGCGGAAATAAGGACTAAGAGGCAAAGCGTTCCTAAAGCTGAGTGTATATAATTTGAGAAATCCAAAGATGCTCGGTAGATGAGTTTATATACACAGCTCTTATAAGAAAGATTCTGGAAAAGCACCAGAACAGCTTTGGAGTGAAAATCATGTACTAACTTATTCTGGGATCCATGAGCTTGTCTTGACCTGGGCACCTGAGGCATGTTTTCTTTTTGTTTTTCCCCCATATCTGACCATCCTGAAGTCCACGTTTTGTAGTGAGAATACCATGCATTAGGTCCAGGGTTAAAAAAAAAGTGATGCAGGCGGCATTTAAACCCCAGGCAGTCACATCCCTAACCGTTGTACTCACTGCCTAAGATGCAAGACCCCAGGTTCATTGTATGGTCAATACAGATGCGTTGGAGGTTTGTAAGCAGCAGAAAGTAGTATATTAGAAAGATTTTAAAAGGGGGCCCCGGCTGGTGTGGCTCAGGGGACTGAGCGCCAGCCTGCAAACCAAAGTGCTGTTGGTTTGATTCCCAGTCAGGGCACATGCCTGGGTTGTGGGCCAGGTCCCCAGATGCAGGAGAGGCAAGACACATTGATGTTTCTCTCCCTCTCTTTCTCTAAAAACAAATAAAGTCTTTTTTTTTTAAGAAAGTTTTCAAAAAGGGATAAACTGAAAAGGGAAGAGTGGAGTCAGGGCACTACTGCAGTGAACCAGACTTGAAGTCCCCAGACGGAGGCTGTGTCCTGGAGAATCAACGGGGCCTGGGGAACAGATGGTGACTGTGGAGCAAGGGGGAAAAGGAGAAGCTGAAGACAGCAAGCGTGGGTGTCAGGACAGTGAGAAGTATGGTAGAATAGAGGAGCTGGAAGGAGAAACTTTTATAATAAGTCTTCCATTTCCACCAAAACACGGAAGCAGCACTGCCATCAAGAGGGGCAGCATAATGCAATGGTTGAGAATCCAGACTGTAGGTTTGTCAGGTTCAAAACCCAGCCTTGCTACTTACTTACGGGTAATCCCAGGCAAGGAGTTTATCTGTGCCTGAGTTTTACCAAGTGTCAAATAGGCCTTACACCAGCACATCCCTCATAGGGGGCTGCTTTAAGGACTAAAAGCCTTCATATTTGTAAAATCCTCAAAAGTGCGTGCTGCGTAGTGTTAGGTCCCACAGTCTCCCACATTTCACGGTCAGTGGTCCCTTGTGCACTCTTGGCTGGGCTCTGCTTCCTTCCCATTGGCCCTCCTTCCCATTCTCAGCACGCCTAAGCCCTAAGCCCCATTTTATTGGGGAAGCCACACCCACACACTGCTCCTCCGAGACCCTTTTCCTGCCACTCCCCAACCCCCCCCCTGCCCCCCCCTGCTCTTTGCTCCCTCCCGATCCCGCTGGGCGCTGTTCAAATACTCAACTGTTGGGCAAGTACTTCAACAACTACCTTGGATTCTTCCAGGTGAATAAAAATAAAATATTTAAAGTTTTTAATTTGGTAATTCTCAAACCTACACTAAGGTAGAGAGAAGAATATAATGAACCTGGTTAGGACCTCCCTCATGTTCCATAGCTAGTTCGTGGCTGATACCGGGGTTCATCCATCCCCATCTATTCTGAGCCCCAAACTACACTATGAAACAAATCCCAAACGGCTTCATTGGTAATTATTTCAGTGGGTGTCTCTAGAGGATAGAAATTGTAAAAATTCCTGTGGAATGATTATTTTGTCTTTGTAACTTAAAAATTCTCTATTATGAAACATCTAGTTAAGCTTTTATATTTATTTTCCTGATATTATAAATTACCCCCCCCACCTCCCAATTTACTTCAGTTAGGCTCCAAATGTGGTCCCGGCCCAGACACTCATATAGGTCTCTCTCTCTAGCCTTTTAATCTCCAGGGGGTCTCTCACTTTCGTCCTTCCCCTCCCTCTCTCTGTATTATCTGCAGAAGAAACCAAATTACTGGTTCTACAGTTTCTCTAGTCTGGATTTTGCTACTCACATCCCTATGGTGTCATCTAATATGTTCCTCTGAACTATTTATTTCTTATAAATCAATAATTAGATCTAGAGACTGATCAAATTGAACTTTAGCATTATTTTACTTTATTTGGGGGAGAGGGAACAAGACTCTTTCTCCCTCATTAGCTGGGATACTTCTGTAAAGAAAAACTTTCCTAACTATTTGGTGACCCCATGACAGAGAGCACATAGCTCAGCCAGGACAAACGTCTGATCCTTCTCTTTACCAGGTTTAAAATAATGACTTAAGTCCCTGTTACCCTCCCAAGGAAGCCAATGTTATTGCTTGTTTGGTTTTGTTTCTTAGAGCCATTATGCGCTTGAAGGTTTAAATAAACATGATGTTATTGACGCTCAAATGATTTCACCTTTCCCTCTTAGGCTGGCTCTTGCGTTGTTCTGACCTAGTGGTCCTACCACCCGAGCCCCAAGAGTGGACCAAGTCTCTCGTGGTCTTGGATCGCTTTCACACTTTCCTATGTAACAGAATACTCTAGGCTTATCTGGTACAGTAAGTCAGGGATCCCTCTTAGGAGCCCTGTTTTAAGTGGGGAACGGTATGAAGACAGCACAACCTGAGCACCAGAGTTGGTCATTGCTATGAGATTATTGTTTCTAGGCCTTTTCAGTAGTCAGAGCTAGAAAAAACTATCTTTCTACATATATACAATACAGTATGAATTTCTATTGGTCCTTCCGATTAGCATTCAGGACTAGGACAGTACAAGATTGTTTCTTAGCCTCCTTGGTCTTCCATCTGCATCTTCTTTCTCCCACATTGAAGATCCCTGTTCTCAGTGACAATAACATAATTACTCATTTATTCCCTTCATAACACATAAAGACTCAGAAAAACATCATACCATCACTAAAATGGTTAATGAAAATAGTTTAAGAGGGTTTTTTTTGGGGGGGGGCATGCACACTTTTTGTTATATTATGTCCCACTATGGATCTACAAATAATTGTGTTTGTACAACTGAGCTCTGCCTAGCTCTCCTGATTTCCAGTCTGGTTCTATCCTTGGGACTTCAGCTTGCCCTACCTATAGCTGAGGCGTGACATCCTGCCTGCGAACGTCCGGCCCCAACCCAGAGCCAGACCCAAAACCCAGGGCCAGACCTGGTGCAAACCCAGTGCAGAGAGGTGGCCCAGGCCACAGCAGACATGAGACTTCAGACTGCACTCCTCTAGAAACTCCACACGCTCAGACTGGCTTGGATCTGGGCTGGGACGAGGCCTGAGTGTGCCCTGCCCTTTTGGCAAAGACTTGGGTGGAGGGCTGCTCCTCACGGGGGCCGGGCCAAGAGCTGACTGGTTGCCCCATGGTCCTGTTCACTCCCATATTGCTCTGGGAACCTCTGAAATCCCAGCATGCCGTGAGATGACGCCTGGGTGGGCGCCTGGCGTGTGGCTACTGCACAGAAGGAAGTGGTCTGCAGTTCTTTAGGCACCGAAACACTTTCTAATAATAACTTTTCATTTAAAAGTGAAATCAAATCACTTACCTACTTCTCTGTAGTTTTTAAAAATACTGTTTTATAGAACAAACTCCATAAATAAAACTATATATTTAAAAGTAGAGGAAATAAATGGAAACACTAATGTACCCATTACTCATATTGAATAATGTAACATTTCCCCACAGTGATGTCGGCTCTCCCCTAATTTCTTTTAACAAAGAAAGAGAGTACTGCTGACATGGCGGAAGAGCCCAATATCAGCCATGCACCTTGCCACCCTCCCCAGAGGTGACCATTGTCCAAACGTGCTGTTTATCATACCTCTGCGTGTCTCTACACTTTCATTACAGATGTATATTGACAAATTACAGACTCGACCTAAGTGTTTTCTCCAATTTTTTATTTTTTTAAAACTCCAACTTTATTGGACAGTTATAGAACAATGAAAACTCATCTGTCTTTCAACCAGACTTACCATCATCATGGTCCCAAATTTGCTTTATGTTTACTTCCCCCCCCCAACACACATGCACTTTTATTTTGGTGAGCCATTTGAAAGTAATTTGTGGATATTGTGAAACCCTACACTCCGCTACATAAGTACCAGAACATTCTCCTGTATGACCACAATACAACTATTTCCTTGAGAGTTTTAAACATTCATATGGTGACACATTAGATATTCTTTAGGAACTTGCTTTTTCCATTATAGTTACACTGACTTTTAAAATATATTCATGTTAACACACATAAATCTGATTAATTCACTGTATTCTACTATGTGGCTGTATTGATTTGCCTATTTACGTTAATATACTGCTGGCCACAAACGTTGTTCCAGTTTAGGCCACTGTGTGCAGTGCAGCAATGACTATTCTGGTTCATGGCCCTGTGCCACGTGTAGATTTGCTGGGTCATAAGATATGCACATCTTCAATTTTACCAGATACCGCTAAATCTTTCCTCAAAGCAGGAAGCCTAAGTTAGGCATCGCCAACACCTGTACTCTCAGACTTTAAATTTCACAATCTCATTGCTCTTTAAATTAGCATTTCCCTGAAATAGAGAACACATTTAACCTTTTCTAAACACCCTAGGTCAGCGTCATGACCCTCCATTATAGAGCAGCCTTCCGAGTTGTTACTTCATGTCGTTCCCTCATCCTAGATGGGCAGCTGCTGCTCAATCTGCAGGTGACCAGGCCATCCGATAACCGAATAGCCTAAAGCCAGCCCGTCTATCCTTGTCATAGGTTCAGGGACCCCTCCTATAAAGAGCAAGAACTCTAATAGAGGACCAAATGACCAATTTTTTCAGTTGCTAGTTCTGTATTTTAATATGCATGTTTGAAACCGTTATAAGTCTAATACCTAGATAAGTAGCACAATCTCTCAACTCTGGGAACCAGAAAAAATGAACCAGACAGAGGTCGCACCTTCGCTCAAGAAAAAGGTGAGCAGCTCCCCAGCACCACGTCGGTCAACTGCAGGTGAAACAAGGCAGCCTTACTTCGTTAGTAAAGAAGTGGACAGGATGGAGGGAGAAGGTGGGCAGAGGGCATGTGATGAGGGGAAACAGACCCAGCTGGAAGTTAGACCTGGCTGTTGGTTCCAGCTCACTTTCTTGCTCTGGAAAAGGAGCTAAACTGACATTTTTTGTTCTTTCAACTCGAACATTTAATAGTTTTACAACACCATAAAAGCCTGTGAAAATTCATTTCATTTCATTCCTATACAAATTGGGGTTCAAAAGCTGACCCTGGTTATCAACAACAAAATGACACCAAACCAAAAAAAAAGACACTTACTTCATTATTCAAGAAGTTAGAAAAGTGTAAGTTGCACTTTAGAATATTTCCACCCAAAAAGTGGCTAAAGTTAATTTTAGTACTTGCAAAAGGGAGCATTTATTGTCTGGAAAGCCAAATTTCTTAAGGGATAAATGACACATACGTGAAATTGCTTCCCCATAAATACAACAGGGAACATTCTCAGGTACTCTTTTAGGCTTGGGGCAAGAAAAGCACCATTTCTGATCCCAAGGGATTCATGATCTAATAGAGGAGACAAACAAGAAAACATGTGTCTTAATATAAACTGGTTGGTGTGAACTTAATGCCAGTGTCGGGCTCTGCGGGGAGGGCCGCATGACTCAATCATGGTCAAGAACAGGAAGTTCACAGGCTCCCTTGGTCAAGTCATTTAGGAACATTTACTACTGAGTGGAAATGCCCACAATGCACAAGTGTGTCCCAAGTTGAAGACATCAGTGTCTGGACATGGTTAGGGCAGGAGGTGTCTGCATCATGCTCCACACACTTGGGAGCTCACCTTCTGAATAGAGGATGGTTAGCCTCTCAAGACCTCTGGGACAATGGGGCCGTTGGGAAGGCATCTCCCCGCCCCAGGGGGCTTCCAGTCACAGGAATTAAGGCAGGCTAGTGATTCTCTCCTAAGGTGAGGCTCAAACACCTTCTTGCCAGGGCCTCCCCTCAATCTGCTGGGCTAGAGCTACTCTTTTTTCTCAGGTATTCCAGGTGAGGTTCTATTCTGCTTTATTAGCCACTTGTCACATGTCATGTAAGTACTGCTTCTCCTGTTTGCTCCCCCACATTTTTAGCTCCTGAGGGCCAAGACCCTATCATATTCTACTTGGTAAACACAGAAGGTGTTCAGTAACTGTTCACTGGACGGACGATGCATGCGCATCAGGCATTCTTCCAAGGCAGCAGACAGGGAGGGAGGGGGCTCATAATGTTGGTCTGATTAATTTCACAACATGGAGGCATTCTGGAAGAAGAAAAAAAAAGCATGGAAAATGTGGGCTGGTATGTTTGTTTTGTTTTATTTTCTGAGGCAAAATGAAGAGCGTAGGATGAACCGAGTTAATTTAACATCACTAACCACTCACTGAAAGTTGTTTGGAATCCAGTTTCCAAAAACTCCAAACACAGCAGGGCGCAAGGTTCCCAGATGGCAAGTGGGCTATTGGGACTTCATGGGCAATGGAAACAGGCAAATTGCATTTTGTACAGTCACATACCTCCTCAACTGATCCCAACTATTATTTCTGCACCAGTCAAGTAATTCGGGGGTGGGAGTGGGGGTGGATAAAGGTGCCTGGAGCCAAGGTGAGGGGAGGCTGGGCAGAGGGGCCCCAACGTGTGCAGACTTTGTTAGCCTGCTTTCATCCTTTTTGAATAAAATCTGCATTCCTTCTCTCAGAGAAGGGCAGCCCTGAATGTGGTGGACTCAGAGCCCCTCAAGCCAGGCTCCCGCAAGGCAGCTGAACCCAGGCCAGCATCAGCACAGGAGAAAAAGGGAGATTGTCCCCTTTGCCCAGCTCAAACATTTCATTCTCTTCCTAGGCCTCAAAACCCTAATTTGACCACAAAAACCTGGCCTCTGGTGTTTCTGTTATGAGTATCAGATTCCTTGGCTGAACTTGGCTGTTCACTGCCTGAACAAATTACATTAACAATACAGAGAAATGTATACAGGGCCTTAAAAACACTGCTGAGCAGGGACCAAAACAAAGGCAGCGGTGTCCTAGCAACAAACCTACCCGGCCCCCCCCCCAGCCCGCCCCCCCAGCAGCCTCCAGCCCTGCCAGGGATTGTGAGCCATTGAGCTCCTCTCTTCTCTGCAAACAATTAGGGACAGAGAAGTCACAATTACAGATGGGATTTACAGCCAGAGGAGCAATCTATAAATCACGGAGCTCCCACCCCCAGCCATTCCCAGCCAGATAATCAGAGCCAGATGTTCACCACAGCTGCTTTAACGTGGGTACACTGTTGTCCAACTTGACCATGCCCCTACTCTGAGAACCAGCAGAGGCTCCAGCCAAAGCGTCCTGCCAAGTCCGAGGGGGCCTCTGCACCCTGGAGCCAGCCCAACTGCAGGAAAAGTTGGGTCGTGTGGGAACTGCGGTGTTAGAGCCACTGCGGAGGTGCGAGGCGCTACCACTGGTGAGCCTCGTGGACCCTGGGTCCCCTCGAACCCTGCACAATTTGGAACAGTGACAAGCATCGCCAACACCTGTTGCGAGGTCCTAAGCACTGAGCTGAGCACAGGTACTCCCTCGCTGAAGAACACTTTTAAGATATAACCCAGTTCACAAAGAAACAGCCTTATTTAGCGAGGTCAACGGTTTTCTGGAAGGTCAGTGAGGGTAAGCGGCAGAGCAGCAACTCAAAGCTGGGTCAGCCTGACCTTGATGCCCCAGTAATCTCATAATAATTAAACTGTGGAACGGAGAGACTCAGATTTAGGACGTGGGGCTCGCAGTTTCCAAATAGCTCTCACGGCCAGACTTGGAGAAGACTTCTCATTCATTTATTTCTCCATAGGTGGCTGGCCTTTTAAATTTCTGGACTGACCAAGTCCGAGTTTTAGGACCTGGGGCCCATGGGACACCAAACTCCAAGCGTGGCAATATCTAGGCTGTTCAAATACTGCCAAGGGGTTTCTCTTTACAGACCACCTTATTATGCATATGAGTTCTTTATATTTATTTACTGATATAACATACAATGCATGCACACATCTAAACATACAGCTCCATTAACTTTTACACATGTATAGACCCGTGTCAGATCAAGATATGGAACATTCTAGAGGGTCCTTGCATGTGTCCTCCCTTGCCCCTCAGGTATCCACTATTCTAACCTGTTTCACCCCAGACAGTGTTGCTTGTTTTTGAGTGAAACGAATCACACAGTGTGTTGTTGGCATGAAGACATGTTTGTGCAGCTTTGGTTAACTGCACTGTCAAACCAAGGCTCTCGTTTCAGAACTACAAACAACGACAACGTGAGATACCACAACTAGTCCTGCCGGCTACATCAGCTTTGTGAGACTACTCCACGGCCGCTAACTCCTCTCCGCAGGCCCCTGTTCGTGGTGTCGGGGACACCCTGTCCTCAAGGGGTGGACAAGGCCCTGGCCATCTGTCTTCGAGCACTGCCTGGTAACGGAGCCTGGGAGTAACAAGCTGTGTTTACCCCACTTGTCACCCTCATCCTTTACCCGCTGACAGCCGCCATCTTTCACTCCTCAGGAAGGGCAGCAGGGCACGGTGGAGGATGTGACGAGGCTCTTCAGGGGACGAGGAGGATTACACAGGCTGGAATGAACGCCTGGGCTCCAGTGCTCTCCAGGTTCAGGTTCAGGTTCAGGCTGCTGAGGCAAAGTGCTGCGCTATTGCCCCTCACACCTCTCACCACCCTGGGAGGTCCTCACTGGGAGGACCCCGCCCTGGCAAGGGGAGGCCACCCACTCACCATCCACGCACAGCAGGGCCCCCTGTTGCACTGGGCCTTTCACTCAGAGATCTGGGCAGAAAGCTGTGCGAGGTGGAGGTGAGTGGAGTCCCAACAAATTTCAGTTGAGATGGTGAAAAACAAACAAACAAACAAACCAGCAAAATAGGAAGCGATTCTGAGAAAAGCAAACCTGCTCCTGATACTGGGAGGGGCTCCCCCTAAAGCACAGAGCTGCTCACCGGACCTCCCTGGCACTGCCCCAATTTCACTTCCCAGGGTGGCTATTTTTAGCTGCACCCAGCACCTGTTTGTTTCCATGACTGTCTTAAAATTCTAAATCTGTTGGCATATTATGACACCGGACACCTCCAAAGGATCTAATGCTACCAGCCGGAAGTGGCAGATCCTCAGGAATTTATACTCTCATCTAAGTGTTTATGACCGACACATAAATACAGTGACCCTACCTCCCAAACATGACACTGGGGCATGAGATTCCAGAGATTATTTTTGGGTATGACTTCTGTGTGTGAGAGACCATCGAAGAGGTGTTATTTAGATGTGGAAAGGGTGGAATTAGAGCAAATTCTTGATTCTTGGGGTTATATTTGTGATGAGAACTCCCAGAAAATCTCAGAACTTGACATTGACGTAGGCACAGGCCATGCCCAAGTTCAGCATTTCAACCAACGCAGCCTCCCATCATTGCCGCTAGGGTTCCCAAAGGAGCTGGGGTCCGCTCTCACAGCCAGCCCTAAAAGCCTGCTCATGCCCTACATACCCGGAAGCCCTGGACACTGGGAAGCTGGGGGCCTCTCCTTCCTTCTCTACATTCTCCAGTTCAAGGATTCTTCTGGGCTCTCGTTGGGTCACCCCATTTCCCCAGTCTCAGCCTGTGTATCCCCTTCTCACCTCACTACCTACACCTCACCAACTACTAGGACTCTTCCATTCAAATAGGGGAGGGGTTTTGACTACTCTAGTCCTGAGGGGTTCTAAAGGGCAGCCTATTTTATTTTTTAAAATATATTTTATTGATTATGCTATTACAGTTGTCCCACTCCCCTCCCCTTTATTCCCTTCAGCCCTGCACACCACCACCCACCCACATTCCCCCCCGCCTTTAGATCATGTCCATGGGTCACACATAAGTTCTTTAGCTTCTATATTTCCTATACTATTCTTAACCTCCCCTTATTTTCTACCTACCATTTATGCTACTTATTCTCTGTACCTTTCCCCCTCCTTCTCCTCCTCCCACTCCCCTGGTGCTAACCCTCCATATGATCTCCATTTCTGTGATTCTGTTCCTGTTTTATTTGTTTGCTTACTTTGTTTTTGTTTTAGTTTTAGGTATGGTTGTTAATAATTGTGAGTTTGCTGTCATTTTACTGTTCATATTTTTTATCTTCTTTTTCTTAGATAAGTCACTTTCACATTTCATATAATAAGAGCTTGGGGATGATGAACTCCTTTAACTTGACCATATCTGAGAAGCACTTTATCTGCCCTCCCATTCTAAATGAAAGCTTTGCTGGATAGAGCAATCTTGGATGTAGGTCCTTGCCTTTCATGACTTGGAGTACTTCTTTCCAGCCCCTTCTTGCCTGCAAGGTCTCTTTTGAGAAATCAGCTGACAGTCTGATGGGAACTCCTTTGTAGGTAACTGTCTCCTTTTCCCTTGCTGCTTCTAAGACTCTCCTTATCTGTAATCTTGGCTAATGTAATTATGATGTGCCTTGGTGTGTTCCTCCTTGGGTCCAACTTCTTTGGGACTCTCTGAGCTTCCTGAACTTTCTGGAAGTCTATTTCCTTTGCCAGAATGGGGAGGTTCTCCTTTATTATTTGTTCAAATAACTTTTCAATTTCTTGCTCTTTTTCTTCTCCTTCTGGCACCCCTATGATTCAGATGTGGGAATGTTTAAAGATGTCCTGGAAGTTCCTAAGTCTCTCCTCATTTTTTTTTTTTTGAATTCTTGTTTCTTCATTCTTTTCTGGCTGGATGTTTCTTTCTTCCTTCTCGTCCACATAATTAATTTGAGTCCCAGTTTCCTTCCCGTCACTGTTGGTTCCCTGTACATTTTCCTTTATTTCGCTTAGCATAGCCTTTATTTTTTCATGTAATTTGCGACCAAATTCAACCAATTCTGTGAGCAGCCTGATCACCAGTGTTTTGAACTGTGCATCTGATAGGTTGACCCTATCTTGGTCACTTAGTTGTATTTTTTCTGGAACTTTGATCTGTTCTTTCATTTGGGCCATTTTTTTTTGGACTTGGTGGGCCTGTTACTTAGTAAGGGGCGGAGCCTTAGGTGTTCACCAGGGTGGGGCAACCTACAGCACTAGGTTGTGACTCTGTATGTGGGGGAGCAGTTCGAGAGGGAACAATGCCGCTTGCTCCACTCTCTGCTGGATTTCAGGCACTTCCCCCACCTACCCACAAACAAATTGGGCCCTTCTGGTGCTGATCCCCAGGCGGGGGGATTGCGTATGTTCTAGGACCCTGTGGGTCTCTCCAGTGAACTCTCTCCTGTGAGGCTGGGAGTTTCTCCTGCTGCTGCTTTAACCCCCACAGGTGTTTTCAGTGAGAGGTTTGAGGTTTTATTTCCCTGCGCTAGAGCCCTGGACTGCATGGTCTGCCTTGCTCCCCAGTTGTTCCTCCTGGTTTATCCACACAGGAATGTGGGACTGACCAGTTTGTAATTTGCCGCCTCCTTGGGTCTGCCAGCCTCTGCCTTGTCCGCCCCAGTCCTCTACCACTGTTGTGCCGTGAGTCTGCTCTGCCTGGCTGCCCGTCTCTGCCCCTTCTACAGGTCTGAGTGAATATTTCTTCTTTAACTCCTTGGTTGTAGAACTTCTATACAATTCGATTTTCTGTCAGTTCTGGTTGTTTTTTTGTTTTTAAATTATCGTTGTCCTCCTTTTGGTTGTGCAAGGAGGCACAGTGTGTCTACCTATGCCTCCATCTTGGCTGGAAGCCCGGCAGTCTATTTTCTGATCCTGTAAATGACACAGGAAGGTCTTCTGACCCTTCCCATGACTCTGTTTGGACCCCACAGTGACCCCAACCACAGTGACTGCTGCCTGCTCAGCAGGGTAGTGCTGTGGTCCAGAGACCTGTATGTGCCCAACCTCGAAGTGAGCTTGTCTTTCCACAGGGGCCGGAGATAGTGCACACTGGGGCCCAAAGCTATCTGCAACTCACGCCAAAGCATCTGGGTAGAAAACTCTCAACCAGTGATAAGAAGAGTGAAAATGTTTGCAGCCACTTAAAGTACCTCACACTTTTCTATGTCCCAGCTTTGCTGTTGCTGTTCCCTCTTCCTGGCTTTCTCTCTTCCCTCTGCTAGATCAGGTCCGATTCAAAATAAAAACATCAAGACCCCAGACTGTGATGAGCCTTCCTTCCTGGGTACCACAGTAAAAGACGTGAATGCTTCCCAGGGCCAGACAGAGAATACTCGTGACAGTAATAGCAGTACAGTAATACCTGTATGCTTCCTAAGAGGTGGGCCCTCTACCCAGGCCTTTGCATGGGCTCACCTGTGAGACAGGCACTGTCACCGCCCAGACCATATGGAGGTCAGGTGCCTGCTCAGAGTCATGCCCACTGCTGAGTGGCTGGGCCACCAGGGTTTGAACCTGGCCCTTCTCTTTGTCCCAATAGGACACAGCTCTCCAGACAGGGACAGTGCCGCCCATGGAGGGACCGCTGTTACCACACAGGAATTTGAGTCCAACTTTGCTACACCTCTGGTTTTTTTTAAGAGAAGCTGGAAGTCTGGATTTTACATGACCTTTTCTAACTTTGTAAAAATCACTACTCCAGCCCGAAACCACATCTAAAAGGGGCGTTGGCCAGTGGGCCCAAGTCATGCCCGCAATGAATAATGCATCACGTACCTGACCAGGCACTGCTAAGTGGGGTCTCTCCTTCTGTGGCCTGGAATTATGATTTAAATGTCTGTGATTTCAGGCAGTCCTAAAATTATAAGCTAAGTGAGGACATGGAGCAGGTCTTAGAATCCATCATGTTTGTGAAATCCTGCATAGCCTCTTGGCCCCCTGCGAAGAATGGGAGAGACTCACCTTCACATAGGAGACCCTACTACATGGCAGCACTGTTCTAGAACTTGCCATCTATCAGCTCCTTTAACCCTCACTTGCTGGGGTCAGTAGTATTGACCTAGCTTCTTTTTAAACAAATGAAGGCAGTGAAGGGTTAAGTGGAGTTAAGTCTCTTCCTTAAGTCACGGACTTTGGAGGTAGCACCATGCACACTCCTTTCAGCTTACGGAGCCATTGTAAATAATTGTTGATACGCTCTATCTCAACAGTTCCAGGCAGGAAAATCAATGCTTAAATTAATTAATGAGGGAGCTGTTTATGTGTGAAAGGCTCTCAGTAAATAATAAAGCACTTGGATCCCTGGATACCTAAACTCACAGAGCTCTCAGGGCTCTGTTGTCTGCTTGAAGACTGAGCGCTGCCCTAGAGATAAAGCTTATCCGGCAATGTTTACCGAGCCCCTGCTGCAGGTGGGGGTGAGGGGCAGGGGCTGCAGGGAGGCAAAGGTGAAGGCAGTGCTGGTCGTAAAGTGGAAAAAGCAAAGCTGTCTCGGGGGACTGCCTGGCATGCTGGGTGGCAAGAGGCAGTAGAGCATCGGTGGGACTGGTGCGGACTCCTGGGCTCCACCGCTCACAAACTGTGTGACCTTTGGGCCAGGTTCTTGCTTCTCCACATTTGGGTTTCCCTTCCTGTAAGATGGGAAAGATGAGTACGGTACTAACAGATGTCACTACCTCCCAGGGCTGCGGGGAGGATTAAATTAGCTGACATACGCTGGCCCACAGCAAGCATGCTGTGAGTGGTATTATTTAGAACCCCAAGCTCTGGCTCCGTTGTCTTTTCCCCTTTAAAGGATGAGGTCCTAACAGACAAAGACACAGAGCCAGGAACAGCCTGGATGAACCAAACCTCTACACTGTCACCTGAGCTTCCACCACTGGCCTGATGAAAACCATCCCTGCCTTGGAGGAGCCTCAGGATGTCTCACTGTTTACGGTGGGTTTTCACTGGAACCTCTTGGGTTTTCCCAAGAGTAGACAATACTCTGGGAAAATACTTGGGTAGACAATATACAATGATTGTTTTTCCTCTTCCAATCTTTGCCTTGGCTACTGAGAAAATGCAAACACCCTTGCCCCTTTCCTAGTCCTCTGCATTTGTCCTTTGCTGAAAAGAGAAGGCCCATCCATCTTGTCTACCTGGCAATGACCTTGAAGCATTGCTAAAAATGCCTGCCAAGGGGAGAAACTGTAGGGCTCCAGCAGGGACTGCAGCTGTGCTAGGCAAGGCCTCCCCAGCATGGCTGGTAGCACCCAAGAGAAGCTAGAATGGAGACAGTGACACTCAGCAGGTATGGGAAAGGGAGCAGGTGGGAGAGAGGGCCTCTCAAGGGGTAAGGGGAGAGAGGTAGAGCTAGGGTCACTCTGAGGAACCAGAAATGGTCATATTATTGGGAGTGACCCCCATGAGGCCTCACACAAGGCTGGAACTAAAGAACTATCAGAGTTGGCCTGTGAAGATCATGTCCTGTCCCCACAGGTACAACCTAGGACAGGCTCTTCTAGGTCCTCCTCCAGGACTTTACGTATATGGAGCACCAAATGCTGGACTTTCTTACCAAGAGACACCCATGTCTCAGAAGGAGGTCGCTTCAAGAAAGTAAACAGTTTACTGATTCATTAATTTTCTGACTGAATTCCCTGTCTGGAACCACTCTGCATCGGCTAAATTAGACTCCTTGGTAGTAGTCATACAGGATGCATCTTGGGGTGGGAATTGCCCCATAATCTGAAGTGCAATATTTGCAGCAGTAGGTTTCTATGCAGAGGTGCTGCCCCCATTTGCAGGGCCTGCTCCCCTGGGAGACAGCCCTTCAGTCCCAATGCTGCACTTCTCCTCGGGAGGACCCAGCATTGTGTATTTCTATGAGCACCTGGGGAGATTCTGAAGCAGAGCTCTATAGAGCACTCGTTGAGACTCACTGCCCTAACACACTTTGAAGCTTCTGAGCCTCCTCCTTGTAGTCCCCCTCTTCCCCTTCTGACCCAAGAAACCTCTCTGGACATTCGGGGCTTAAGCAGCTCCTTTTAGGAGCACCAGCAATGGCAGCCACAGGACAAGCAGCAGGCTTGCCAGCCACCCCTGGCACTGTACCCCCTTGCCCGACCGTGGAGGATGGGAAGGGGCTGCAGAACATCCAGTTGAGCCCCCGTTTCATTCATGTACCCAAATAAGACAAGTGCCAATGTCCTCATGGGTATCTGTGTTCACGCCTCCAGCAACGGAAGGTGAAGATGTCACTTGGGCCCCTACACCCCATGGGCCCTTCACTGCAGTCCCCAATCCCTTTCCTCCTTCGGGCTGCTCCTGGGATGTACTCCTTATTCACGATCTAGATCGGCCCTTCGTGGGCGGCCCGCCTGCTCTCTGACCTGGATGTGGGTGTTCACCTGCCCCACTTGGAGAAACTCTCGACACCAGACTACCCTGTCTTAATGTGGCAACTTTTAGATTAAGAGAAATATTTGACCCTGTCATTCAATGAGAACTGTAAAACTCTAGAAAAGATGCACAGCAAAAAGATGATTGACATGCAAATATGGATAAACCTGCCAAGCCCAGAATATTCTAAAATGTAACTTTGCTCTTCTTAATTTCATATTGACTCCTAAGGAAAAGAAAATCAATTTTTTATGATTCGTCAGTTCCTCAAGATAAGACAAACGGAACTGAAGATACAAAAACTGTGAACATCCTTTTCTTTTCTCCCTAGAAGTGTCCCTTCCACAAAAAAGGCAGCTCCTACCAGTCCAAAGGCACCCCCTCCAGTGGACTTGGAGTATTCAGCTCCAGATGTGTGGCAAAAACAAAAACTGTGCATATGACAAGATAAGCACATACCTAGAAATCAGCATGAAAACATGGAATGGCAAGAATTTAGCTTTTCCGCCATGAATTAGATATGGCTCACTCCCTGACTTCCTCCAGGTCGCTGCTCAGACCATGAGGCCTTTCCTGACACCCACGTACAACAGCCCGCCTTTGCCTCTCTGTACCCCTTGCTCTGATTTATTCTCTGCCTCGCCCCCCAACACATTGTCTCTCCCCAACCAGAGGGTACGCAGCTTGAGAACTGACATTTTACTCGTGACCATCTACCCAGTAGTTTGAAAACACCTGTCATATCATTGCACTCAAGTATTGTTCAGTGAAGGAGCCCATCCACCTGCCCATCCGTCTGTCAGTCCATAAACCCACCCAAATTTCTACCTAGAATTTAGTAAATGCTAACCATGATCTAGCCACCATGATGGATGTTCTATAAATGGGTAGAAGACAATGGACGTGGCTTTTGCTCTTGGAGAGACAGATACCAGGAGAATGTGTGTACACAAAATGCAAAGCTATGTTCGAGCTGAGGAGAATGGGCAGAATGCTGTGAGAAAGGAAAGGGAAGGCCTGTTTAAGATTAGGGGCAAACGGCAGTTCTCCTGAGTAAGGGACATTTAAGCTGAGGCCTAGGGGCTGAGAAGGAGTTTCAAGACGAAAAGTGGAGCAGACAGGAAACAGGCGGGCAGGCCCAAGGAGGGAAGAGCTGGGTAGTCGGGAATGAGGGTGAAAGCAGCATGAAAGACAAAGAGTAGGCAGACCACACTTGGCTTCCTATCACCACGGTGATGAGCACCCAGCAGACAGGCAAGTAACCTGACATTGAATCAGTGACAATCCAGCATAGACTTTGTTTACAAGATTTATAGACTCAAGGGACAGACAACTTGAATGTCTACTCCCATACCAATTACAGGAGTACTAAGAATAATTATTAAAATATGGATTAAAATTCCCACTAGTTTCTTTATGGATGAACAGGCTTCTATTAACGTCTGAGAAAACCTTGGTAGGAGTAAGTATTGCCAAAACATCTTTTGGTGGCAGAACCCCTACCACACAGCCCCCTGACACTGTCATTCAGAACATTTCTGACTAGAGTCAGCATTCACCTTCAGGGGCCTGGATTTAATGTGCATTGTCCTTAAGACAAATCCTTAGGGGACTGAATTTTCTATTAGAGCACTAGATCTCCTATAAGTTTGTTTCTTGGGATTTATTTTCTCCTCTCAAACTTACAATACAGGAAACAATTTTATGCTGCATGAAACAAATGAGGGTCTCCCTGTTGAACTCTAAGCTCTTTGAAAGGAGGCACCGTCTCTGGATTCTCAGCACTAAGGGCAGTGGCCAGCCCGTAAGAGATCCTCAAAACGAGTTTTAACGAAACAATGGGGGCTCAATTTAAAGGTTTTGCTAGTTTAGTTTATCACAAGTCCCACCATCAACCCCGTGTCCTCCATAGGCTACCTGTAGGATTACACGCTCTGGAACTGAAAATTTTCCAGAAAATTAAGTAAAATGATGACTTATGAAGAGTAGCCGTTCTGAAGCACAGGACTTGGCAGTCAGTCAGCAAGTGGCTGGTATTACCGGTTTGTCTCTAAAATGCAAGCAAAACCTTCATTGTTCATGTAGATTTTGCAGTTATCTTAACTGTCTTTTTTTTTCTTCACAGTTTGGTGTTCAGTCCACTAAGCCACACCAGCCAGGGCATTACTGTCTTTTATCAGAATCTTAACTTGGCATAAAGCCACTACCCCACTGACACATTCTGTGGTCACTCAGCCCCACAGGGCCAAGGAAAACTGCAGAGCCCACCTGTCAAAAACCAACACAAGGGGTCTTAGGAATAAAAGGGCCATCAACAAGGCAAGGTCAGTGTTGTGTGGGTGGAAGAATAGCCACCAACCAACTTCTCCACAAGGTAGGTGGCAACCCAGCAGGGCAGGCACTGCCCTAGGCATGGCCACTGCCCCAACCCTTCAGGCAGGGAACAGGGGCCCAGCAGGAGGGAGTTAATGCCCCCACTGTGGCTGAACACTCGGCACCATCTTTCTATGTCAATAATAAAAGGTCAGCCCGTGAGTTACAGATGGACATCACACCAAGAAAAGAAGTGCCAGTCAGATCTTGGTAATAAGGCTCTGAAGAAAATATCCAAGGAGATGACAGTCCTTATCCATGACCTATTCAAATGGTAACATTGAATTTTCACACTATGTGTACTATTTTAAAAGTGTACAGGAGTGGAGAAAACCACTTGGAGATTATTATACGGACAAACGTAAGCAAAGGCCGTTAGCTGACAGGCACTCCCGCCTGCTGCCCCAGAGTCTTCTATCAGTATATCAGTCTCCCCAGGTGCACACAACAACCTATCGGCACATGAATCCATCATTTCAAGACTCCAAACACTTGCCCTTTAGTTGACCACAGGCCTTACAGGTGTGGTGTCACTACTTCAGGAAAACAAAAGCTTGTAATATACACCTCACGTAGGCCAGCTCTGTACTGTGCGAGATCGGGACGTATAATGAACTACCCTTCAGGGATGTGTGTGTGTGTGTGTGTGTGTGTTTAAGATTTTCTTAAAAAATACTGTTTTTCAATTTACAAAATCAATATATATTTATTATTTTAAAATAATCCAAAACACGATAGTAAAGGGTAAAGGGGGCCAAAATCTATGGTGACAGAAGATGATTTGACTTTGGGTGGTGGGTACACAGTGCAATGATGTACAGATCGTGTATCATAAAAATGTACACTTGAAACCTATATGATCTTTTTAATCAATGTCACTTCAGTAAATTTTTAAAAAGAAAAAAAAAAACAAGCCAAAAGTTACTCAAATTAGAAAATGAAAAGTTCTCCTAAAACCATTCCACATTTAGTTTTCTATGCAGAGATTAAAGAAAAAAACCTAGGTAAAACCTTTCTTACAAAGCTTTTATTCTGCTTATAAAGCAAAGCAAAAAATGAGGTATAATTTCTGCCCATTGCATTAGTTTAAACAGAAAAAGGCCGGTAAGGGTGCAGTTGACGGTGTCACACCTGAGGACTACCCAATCCTACATTATGAGAATTTATGACTATGCTTCCTCCTAAGAGTTTTGTAGTTTTACCTCTTACATTGTAGGTCTTTGATCAATTTTAGGTTAATTTTTGTATACAACATGAAGTAGATTTCAATACCCCCCAAAATTAGGGGTCCAACTTCATTCTGTGCAAGATAATTTTATAATCTTAGCAGGTTATGAGATGTGGGGGCTGCAGCCCACTTACTGTCATGGTAAAGAAGTTGAGATACTCCATGGTTTCAACTGAGGGGCAAACACTGACCCTACAGAACAACAGGAACCTAAAATACTTCTCTCGTGAAAGGTTTGAGTGGGTTCTCCATGGTGTCAGTGAATTGTAATAGCATTTCTAACATCTGAAAGCTAGAACTTATCTCTTACATATTATGTAGATTTTAACACCAGATCAGCTAAAATGACAAGAATACTGAATGTCTCCACTACAGATGAAATGCCACCTCAGTATCATATTTTTAAAGACACTAAATTTTGAATAGACAGTTGAGTATTTGAAATGTGAGTTGAGGCCCTGGATGGCGTAGCTCAGTGGATTGAGTGCGGGCTGGGAACCAAAGTGTCCCAGGTTCGATTCCCAGCCAGGGTACATGCCTGTGTTGCAGGCCAGAACTCCCGGCAACCGCACATTGATGTTTCTCTCCCTCTCCCTCTCCCTCTCTCTCTCTCTCTCTCTCTCTCTCTCTCTCTCTCGTTCTCTCTCTCTCTCTCTCTCCCCCCTCCCCCTCCCTTCCCTCTCTAAAAATAAGTAAATAAAATCTCTGAAGAAAACAAGAGGAAAAAAAAAGAATAGATTTCCTCAACTTTAAAAAAAAAAAAGAAATGTGAGTTGAGATGATGTATATATATCAGATTCAAACTAAATGGAAAATTGCCATGAAAGAAAATTAATTCCAAATGTATTCAAAAGTTAGGAGGTTAGAAAAAATTAAAAGACACCTTTAAAAGTTTGGTTAGAGTATTGTCCCGATCATCAAGGCTGGAGGTGTGAGCCCAGGTCAGGGCACACATAAAAATTCTTGTATGAATGCATAAATAAGTGGAACAACAAATCGATATTTCTCCCTCTCTCTTCCTTCCTCTCTCTAAAATGAATCAATAAATTTATTTTTAAAGATGCTAAAGCATCCTATAAAGCCCCCAAAAGGAAGATGATGCTATAATAGACCAAAGGAACAGAACAAGAGAACTCAAACGAGCTCAAGCATATAGAGAGGAAGTGGGTTTGGAAGTGGGGAGTTTGACCCTTCCTCGTGCCATACTCAAGTTCATCAACTGGATTAAAGATTTTATTTCATCCCTCTTTTTACACTTACTAGAAATGCATGCTAACTATTGTTAAACATTCCAACAATACAATGAAATTCTATCTTTAAAAAATATTTTATTTATTTATTTTTACAGAGAAGGGAAGGGAAGGAGAGAGGGAAACATCAATGTGTGGTTACCTCTTGCACGTCCCCCACTGGGTACCTGGCCTACAACCAGGCATGTGCCCTTGCCCAACCTGCGACCTTTTGCCTTGCAGTCCAGCACCCAACCAACTGAGCCACAGCAATCAGGGCTAAAAACCCAATTTTAAAATATCAAAGACTTGCTGTGGCTCAGTGGATTGAGTGCCAGCCTGAGAACCAAAATGCTATGGCTTTGATTCCCCGTTAGGGTACATACACAGGTTGTGGGGGTTGTGAGAGTCAGCCAATCCATGTTCCATGCCCTCTCTTTCTCCCTCCCTTCCCGTCTTTCTAAGAATAAATAAATATTTTAAAAAATATATCAAAGACTTGAATCAACATTTTTCTAAAGAAGACATACCCATGGCCAATAAACACATAAAAAATGCTGAGAACATCATCAGCCATCAGAAAAATGAAAATCAAAACCACAGTGAGACACTGGTTTATACCCACTAGGATGGCTACAAGCAAAAGGACAGACAAAAATAAGTGTGAACAAAGGTGTAGAAACAGGAATCCTCACACACTGCTAGTAGCAACATAAAATGATGCACTCACTTTGGAATATAGCCTGGCAGTTTCTCAAACATTCAGTTACTCCACGACCCAGCAATTCTTGTCCTAGTTACATACTCAAGATAACAGAAAATGTATGTGCATATAACAGCATTATTCATATTAGCCAAAACATGATAACAACCCAAATGTCCACTGACTAATGAATGGATAAATAAGTGGTATATCCACATAATGAAATATTTATTCAGCCATGAAAAGAAATGTGTGCTGCCCTGGCTGGGTAGCTCAGTTGGTTGGAGCATCATCTGTAGACCACAAAAGGTTTGTGGGTTCAATTCCCAGTCAGGACACATACGTAGGTTGTGGGTTATATCCCTGGTCAGGGCACGTACAGGAGGCAACCAATCAATGTTTCTCTTTCTCTCTCACTCCCTCCCACCCTTTCTCTATCTCTAAAATCAATAAACATACCCTTGGGTGAGGATTTAAAAAAATAGAAATGTGTGCTGATTCATAAAGCAGTATGACTAAACCTTGAAAACTGTATGCTAAGTGAAAGAAACCAGCCACAAAAGGTTACGTGTTGTACGCTTCCATTACACGAGATGTTCAGAATAGGCAACTCCAGAGACGGAAAGACCAGTGGTTGCAGAAGTTGGAGGGAGGAGGAGCCCAGGGAGAGTGACAGCTGATGGGTAAGAGCTTCCTTCTGGAGTGATGAAATGTTTTCGGATTAGAGTGGTGATGGTAGCAGAACTGTGAGTACCCTAAAACCACTGAATTGTTTAGTTTAACAAAAGGGTGAATTTTATGTATGTACAGTATATTTATTTATAATGTACATTATATTTATTTATCTGAGATAAATAAAGTATATCTTTAGCCACTAAAGAATAGGGAAAAAATGATTGCACAGTATTTCTGGAAATAAGCCTGAATCTCGACTCCAACTGGCATGCCCTAAACAGGGCTTCCAACCCTGGCTGCCCTGTGGAATCGCCCCGGGAACTTTTAAAAACACGCAGCTGCCTGGACCTCCTTCCCTGAGATTATGATTTAACTGGTCTGGGGTGGGGCTTGGGGACTCGTGTTTTTCAAAAGTTCCCCGGTTGATGCTCATGTGCAGCCAGAATTGAGAACTGCTGCCCTAGAATTTGAGCTTTTAAAAGAGTCCCTGGTGTTGATTTAGATATCTGTTATTTTATCCTTTCTCATAAACATGAGACAAACACAATTTTAACCGGCTCACAGTTTCTGGCTGTTAGAACTGGGATTTTATTTTATTGTTTCTTCCACATTTTTTTACAAAAAGATCAGCAGGTTGCCATTTTATACACGGAGCATCTGAAGTACAAAATGGCCAAGACGCACACCGAGGTCACCGCAGTTAGCTGGGGGGAGGATCGGATTACACTTAGCCCCTGGGAACCTAACTCACTTCTCCCTCTGGTTCCTTCAGCTGAACCACTGGGAACATCCACGCAGCAGCAGCAGCAGCAGCAACACAAGTGGTGGGAAGCGGCCATGGGCCCAACAGGCAGAAAGGCTGGGTGGAGCCTCAGTCAGGGAAACGGCAACATCTCAGGCCCACAAGCTTCCCCTTAGACTTGGTAAAATGGGACCACCCCTCCACCTCCCCTCAACTTGCAAATAACAAACCTGTTTTCCTGACAGGGCTGGAAAGCCAAGGTTGATTTTGCCTCCTGTCTCAGGTAAGCCACCCCCCAAAGTGCTCACTCATCTAGAACACCGCTTGTCTGATTTTCACCATTTTCCTCTAAGCTGGTGAAACCCACATGGGGTCTGCATTAGCATCCACAATCATTTCGGAGCCCCGAAGCTGTTTCCAATTGGCAAAGTCACGGCCAGTGCATGTTGTTCATTAGTGTATTTGCGGGAGGCTGTCCGAGCCCCAATCCAGCCGCTGCCTGTGGGAAACTTTCCCCCAGACCAGAGGACCCAGAAGGCCCCTAAGACCAGAAGTGAGGGAGCTACCAACACCTCTCCCCCGCCCCTGCCCGCACGCCTTCCCGCGGCACTTGAACACACACAGGCAGCGTTGTTCGGGTTCTGGTTTTGTTGCGTAATCGCTCAAAGATTTTCTATGCAGTTCCCTGGCTCCTCAACTCCACTTTCTCTCTCACTCAGCTGTTTTATAAGTTGAATTCTAATCTGGGTTTCTTCACAAAGTCGCCTTTGACTAAAAGCTAATAAAACCCCAAGCGGGAAATTCAGGAGTAGTGGAGATGCCACGTGACTGTAACCTAAGGTTGTTGGTCAACTGGATTTGGTTTTCAAGCTTGTATACCACCTGGGGGCTTCAGTCCCACCCGCCTTTCTGGTAAGAAAGACGGTCTTTGTCTTTCTTCACACTGAATATGCGCAGCCCGAACCTTTAGGAGGAGCCTGGAAGACAGCCTTACATCGCTCTATAGAACAGCTGCAGGCCAGGCCCTGGGCAGAGGCACCCAGCCCTGCTCACCAAAGTGGCTGCTCAGGCCCCAGGCAGACTCCCTCACAGAGCTCTGCTTGTACCTGGCTCCCTAACCAGGCCAGGGCCCAGCGCTGCATAACCAGGAGGCTTCTCAAACCCTCCATGCAGGAAACCTTTCTATTAATGAGCATACAAATCCTTGACATAAAAATCTGATAAACCAACGAGAAGAACAAAAAGGTGTTTTGCTGTATCCTGAAACCTGTGGTTGTGGTTGAGGACTGTCTCATATCAGCCACATCATCTAGTAATTGATTCCTGAATTTTGTTTTTAACTGCAGAGAACTGAGAAAAATCTTGATTTCCACAGGTAAATGGTGGCAAATGCTTACAGGCTTTTGGGATACTGCCTTTTTATCTTTGGATGGTCTCTAGTTAAATTGGCATTTCTTGCCTTTCTTTCAGTACTGCCCTCACCAGGAGCCTTGGTAAACATTTTTGCCTAACTCTGCTCTCCCCCCACCGTCAAATCTTAATACCACAGGTATCCTGTGTCTGGACAGTGACCTCCTGTAGGGCCGCACACCACTGTCATGGCTACTCTTTGGGCCCCCTTTGGGGACAGTACCACTCTGGTTGAGAATGCATGAGATCAATGGATCCAAAGCTTGAAATAGTTGTAGAAAATTTTCGTTTCAAAGTAGAATCATTAACATAATGATTAGAAACAAGAATGGAAAATTCTTAGTGGTAATTATTTGTCAGAGACCTTTCTAAGCATTTTACCTATGTTGACTTGCATAAGCCTCTCAGAACTATTATTACCCTCATTTTAAAAAGAGGCGCAGAACAATGATTAAAATAAAAAAAAATTAAAAAAAAAAAAAAAGGCGCAGAGAGGTGAGATGACGTGACCAAGCCCACACAGGTGGCACGTGACAGAGCTGGGAATCAGGCCCACAAGCCACACCCACACCGCTAGGCAACACCACCTTCCCATGCTGCCGAATAACTGACGGCTCATTTTCCTACCACAAATACAAAAATCAAGCAAGATGCACCCAAAACTTGTGATAAGCCTAAAACCAGCCATCCTAACACAGTTCCACAAAGCACAACATTAGCAAACTGGCCACCGAGTCATGAAGACACCCCAAACCAGGCCCACAGGGGCACACACGAACATCTGGATAATGGCATGAGAGACTATGAATGCCTGAATGTGTAGCAAAACTGATGCTTGGCTACGAGCTTCCTAACCAGTGCCACAAGGACACAAAATGCCAACCCAGGCAGAAAGTGTCGGGGGACTTCCTCACACCTCAGTGTGAGCCACCCTGGCAGCTCCAGTTAGGTCTCCAGTACGTTGAAATGTGGGACATTAAATCAGACATGTTTTATTTTGGTTGCACGTTTTTACACTGTGAAAAGAGAATTAAAAACAAAATCAAGTCCAACATTTGAGAAACCCCCAAAGCGCTGGACCCATAGTAGAGCATCACCCAATGACCTTTCCGGGCTCCTTGTCCTGAGGGTGCCACCCCCACAGTTGAGACAGCCTCAATCCAGCCTCCCGCAGGGTCCCAGCACCTGGCTCCTGCTGCAGCCTCCCACCCCTGCCCCTGACCTTCTGGCCCACGTCCCTCAGCCTTACCCCCGCCTCCCAGAGACCCAGTCGACCCAGTTGGCACTGGCCCTTTGGCTCCCTGGGTGATGCCGGTGTGCAGAGGCCTTGAGGCTGCTGTCTAGGCCTGTTTGCCATCCCCGCTGTGAGAAGGCAGCCCCAGCTCTGGGCAGAGTCACGCCCAGCCACAAGCCCCTGACTTGCACCTGAAAAACACGCCGCTTTTATGTCTGTTCTTTCTCCCCGCCACTCTCAAAGAAGGGAGCGCTCCTGACTTCCGCGTATACATGCGAACTGTTACTTTCTTCTCATTCGTCTCTTCCTTACCGCGTGCCTACTGTGTGCCAGCAACTGGGGAATAGGAGCAGATAAATACCGAACACATGCTGTTTCTAGTATTTCAAAGCAAAAAAGAACAGGGGCCCAATTTAAGGCAGGGCAGGCGAGTGGAAACTGAGGCGTGAACATTCTAGCAACATTCCAGGCAGGGCAAACCCCAAGCAGGGCACCCGGAGAGAGTGGACTTGGGGCCACCTGAAAGCAGGCCCCGAGGAAGAGGCAGGGGCTTGCTTCCCCCTCCCAATCGGGGGGGGGGGGCGGGTAGCAGTGCTATCACTGCAGTTAGGGGAGCGGGCAGGGAGGTGAGAGTGCCTCCCTCACTGCGACTTGGTTTCCTATCTGTAAATCAGGAGCAATCAGAAATAACTACAATCCCTACGCCAGGTGGGGGTGGGGATGAACACAGCTGTCCTCTGATGCCGTGCTGCTTGCCCCTGCCTATAGGCTGGACATCCACCCGACTGGCAAAGCTCCCCAGGTGATTCTGGTGCACAGCGGAGGTGACAGCCACTACCGCTGAACATGGGCAGAATGACGGGCTCAAAAAAAAATGAGCTGTTACCAACAGTGGTGTCTCCAGTCCTCCCTCCCAACCATCTTTTTAAAAAATATATGTTTATTGATTTTAGAGAGACAGGAAGGGGGAGGGGGAGAGGGGGAGAAAGATTCATTGATGTGAGAAAGAAACATCAATTGCTTGCCTTCCAGACACGCCCCGGCCAGGGATCGAACCGCTAGCCTTGTGGTGTACAGGATGACACTCCAATTAATTGAACCACAGCAGCAAGGGCCCTCCCACCCATCTCTGCAAACGCTCAAGCTCTCGGTCAAAATCATCTCTTAGCCCTTCTACCGCATGCCCACACAGGCAACTTCTGTGACAAAACTATAAAACATGCTTGACAGTGAAATTCATACAGATACAAAGAAGGAGAAATGGAGAATTACTGCTTTTTTTGAAAGAAAAATATTATTGTTTTAGAGAGAGAGTGAGATGGAGGGAGGATGGGTGGGAAGGAAAAGGAGAGAAAGAAACATCGATTTGTTGTTTCGATACACTTATTTATGTATTATCCACAGGCTGATTCTTGTTTGTGCCTTGACCAGGGATCAAACCCATAACCTTGGTATATCAGGATGATGCTCCAACCAACTGAGCTACCTGGCCAGGGCAGGAGTTACTGTTTAATGCATACAGAACTTTAGTCTGGGAAGGTAAAGCCCTGGGTATGGATTGTGGTGAGAGTCTCATAATGATATGCATGTACTTAACTGAATGGTACACTTAAGAATGGTGAAGATGGTAAATTTTATGTTGTGTCTATTTTGCCACATTTTTTTAAAAAGCTGCTAAAAGTACTGTTTATTTATATTCAAAATGTCTTTCAGTTTCCACATTGAAACAGGCATACCTCGGAGACTGCAATAAAGCCAGAGGTAATCTTTTTGCTGGTGGAGGGTCTTCTGTGAAGCACAATAAAGCAGAGCAACAAAATGGGGTATGCAAGTAGAAGAAACAATGTTAACCTGAAAAATAATTAAAAGAATACATTGACATTCTTCCATTTCTAAGAATCTATTCAACAGAAACACCACATCTGTATAGAGATACATGTGTGTAAGTATGTTCAGTGAGGCAGGTTGAAATGGGACAAAAAGCATAAATGACCTACAAGTTCATCACTGGGGAAGTAGTTAAAAGTCAAGGTCCACCTTAGGAATCCTCTGTGACCACAAAGAGTGGGACAGCCTGTTTCTGCAGACACTGCCGGCTCACAGGAAGAACATCCTGCCTCAGGGAGAATTAGGCCCTGGGGCGCTGGGACTCCTTCCCTGGGAGTCGTGCCCCTGTGGGTCCTGGTGGGAGGTAGGGGCCGCCTCCCTCTCTGAAGCTGCAAACAGGGCGGCAGCTCTCTCACCAATCTGGTTCTGTGGCACAGTTGCCGCCAGGGTCTGGGCTGCTGCCTGGATCCCACTGTCTGAGTTCACAGCCTTCCCAGAGTCTGGGAGCCCACCCTTGTGTCCCTTCAAGGAATTCCTTTTCTGCTGCTATCAGTCAGCTGACATCTGTGGCTTACAACCAAGGACCCTACTGATAAAGCTGTTCTGATCTCGACTCTGGCTGTTAAAGAGAAAACAGGCCCTTATATGTCAATGGATCACGATAGCTAACATTTCCTGAGTACACGCTGTGTGCAGGCACTGTGCTAAGCTCTTTTCTGTGCCAACTCATTTGGTCTCCACAACCCTACCAGGCCTGTATGATCATTTCCATTTTACAGATGAGAAACTGAAGGCACAGAAAAGGGTAGATAGCTTGTCCAAAGTTATTAAGTTTGTATGTAGTGGAAGTGGTTCCAGAACCCAGGAAGTCTGGTTCCAGAACCCACAATCCCAGCTACAGCAAAGGGGATAATGCAAACACTTGGGAAAAAGACTCAGGGAGACCAACTGTCCACTCCCATCCCCTCTGGGGTGGGGCTGGGACTGAAGGAGGCCTCTGATATTTGAATATTTTGCAACAAGAACCATTCATGGGATTTCAGATAAAGCTGTGTTTTTGTAGGATTGAACTTGAACCTGGGTGCTGGCAAACTAAAGGCCCTTGTAGTTGAGACTCCACTACCCCTGCCCAGGCTTCCTGCTGCCACTGCCCCTTCCCCCACCCCCTGAAAGACTTGAGGATCCAGCTCAAGTCTGTCCTCATGCCTGGGGTTTCCTCCCGGTCCACTCCTGGGGTGTCTACTGTGATGCGGCTCACTCAGCTGGGTGAGGAAACCACAGGAGCTATCACCCTGCTGCGCTCACAGGCACCTGGGAGCCCACACTCCCTCAGTCTGACTGGCCTAAAGCGCCCTGCGGTCCTGCTCATCCTCATAAGCTCCTCTTACCTCTCCACCCACCCATTTCCACTCTCCAAGGCCCTAAGTAGAGGTATTTCTCCTGGCAGCCTGGGTTCCTCTCTTTTCTGTCCTCCTAGTTTCCGCAGAGTAATCCGTTGTAGGTGGAAAGGTACCTCCCCTGCCAGGGGCCATTTCTTTCTCATCCATTCACCCTTTCCTCTTTTACTCAGCAGGTCTTCATCCCTCTACTCCTCAGGTCACTCCTGGGCGCTCACCCCGACCTCTCACGCTAATCCCGCCCCCGCCCCCACCCCCCCACGCTCAGGGGCAAGTCTTTCTGGAAACACCGCCTCAATGACCAGTTTATTCTGCTGTAACTCTGATGACCAACTGTTCTTTTCACATGAGCCATAGCCACATGAGGATTTTTAAAAATCTTTTTAATTTGAAACAATTTCAAACCTACAGAAAAGTTCCAATAGTAAAATGAACTGCCTTCACCTAAGTACCTCAAATGTTCACATTTAATTTGCTTTAAACTTCTCCCTCCATAGTTTTTTTCCTCAACCATTTGAGATTACACTGCACACAAGATATCCCTTTACCTATAAATGCTTCAGTGCACACTTCCTAAAAAAGAGACTCTCTTACATTACCGGTTTAATTACCTGATCAGGAAATTAACATCAATACAATAATATCATCCAACCTACAGACTTTATTCAAATGATGCCAATGGCGCAGGAGCCAATCCAGCTGAACACTGCTTAGATGGAATCTCCCAGCTGCCAGTCATGTCTGGAACCCTTGATCTCCTCTGTGGATAGAATCCTGGATAGAGAACCACCTCATCTACCAAGAGTGGACCAGTCGCTCCCCTCTCTGGGCTGCACCCACCATCACCCATGAGGACAAAAGGACAGAACAGCCCGACTATTCTGTATCGAAGTATGGCATAGCCACTGGGGTTACAGCTACTGTGGCAACGGGCTTCCCCCAGGCACAGTCACACTCATTCCGCTGGAAACAGGAGCTCATTTCACTGTGTGATTACCAGGTGTCAGAGCCCTACATGTTCTATATATGTCACCTCATTAAAGTCCCACAGTTTCCAATGTTATCTCATTTTGCAGATGAAGAAACTGAGTCTTCGGGGGTTAATTTGCTCAAGGTCTCTCCAAGGTCTCTCCAATGCTTACATTCAGGATTAGAAATGAGGGTAGAAAACACACCTTGTCATCACAGTCCTGCCAGTCTCCTCTAGGCTGAAATAAGGCCCCTAGATCAGAAGGAAACAGAAGCTCCAAAAGAGACCACTGAGCCACAGTGGCCACCAGGCACAGGGCCCACATGGCTGTGTGACCCTGGACACTCTGGTCTTATGTAGCACAGTCCCCTCAGTAGAAAAGTGGATTCTGCAACCACAGTGGAAGCAAACCTGCAGTGCAGGGTTAGTGCAGTCGACCTCTCATGCACTAAATAACTGAGTACTAAGCACACACTATGTGTGAAGAGCCAACTAACCCTCTACAGGGTGACATCCCATTTTACCACTGAGTTCTGTGACCGGCCCAGGTCTGCACGACCTTATGTGGTGTGTGAACCTTATCAGAGAAGCTGCAGGGACCGGATGCTTTAAAGTCAGCATCTTGTTAAGCAGCTCCTCATCCCTCCATGGAGCAAATTGACTCCTGCCTTGTGGGTTGCGACCACCTCCCCAGGTTACATGACACTGGGAAAGCTCTGGCCTTCTGTCCTCTTTACAGAGGCTGCCGCCACTCTGGAAACTGCCTCTGTGTTTGTGTGTTATGTTTCCCCAACTAAACTGTGAGGCTCTCAAAGACTTCTTAAGATGTCTACTTTTTGAATGCCGTGGTCCCAATGAGGGTGTGTTTCCTTTTCTTCCTTCGTTCTTAACACTTAAAACTGAGGTAGAAATTAGGACAACTTGGTTCGCTACACCAGCGTTGGTAGCAGCCCTCACTTTAGCCACTCAGAGCTTGGGCCCTTCTCCCCACTGAAGCTCTGCCGCTCACCTTGGGAAGCCACTCAAGCATTCCACTGGTGAATAATTCTTCCCACTGTACAGTGCTTAAGGCACTTGTACTGCATATGTGCATACATTCATTGTACAAATATGTGTGTGTACAACAGTCTATAGCTTAAGTCCAACGAAGTGAGGACACAAGCCAGAGCTGAGAGCCAGAGGCTTCAAGGGTACCGGCTGCCGGACGACACAAGGAGCCATGTCCATGCTCCCAAATCCACACCCTCCACCAAGTGGTTCCGACTCAGCCCGAGGCACTGACCTTCCTGCAAATGTAAGGCCGAGCTCTGCAGGGCCTCAGGCACTACCCACATAGCCTTTCACATTCCAGATGTGGGACCCTGGCCCCACAAAAGGCCACTCCATGGCCACTTCCCACCTTGGAAATGTGCTCTGCCCCTTCAGGGTCAAATCTATTGTCCTTCCGAACATGAGGTGACCCCACTTTTTTCAGTAGGCTGCCTGACCCTCAGAGGGGCCCACACCCCAGAAGCAAAATACACTATATCCCCTTCGAAGGAATAATAAAGCACATCGGTGCACCCTGGGCCTAAGGGGGAGGTGCAGCAACTTAGTTCACTCAGTCACCAGCACTGAGTGCCCCAGGTATGCAGGACTATGAAGATAAAAAAGACAAGATCTCTGCTCTTAAGCAGGGCATCAGATGGGTGGTACGCAAAGCTGGAAGCTGAAGGTCAGAATCAAAGATAAGCTGGTGCAGGCCCAAGCTTGCACATTCCTTCCTCCCTGTATGGCATTCCCATCCTTCCCTTCCAGAGCCCCCAAGTGCATGGAATGAAGGAGCCCCAAGTGACTGTCCGGAGTCACCCCTCTGGGCTCACTCCTAGGCCCCGAGCTCTGCCAAACAATTGGGGGCTTCTGGAAGCAGGCCGAGCAGGCACATTCTCATGTGCGGGGCCCGCAACACCCCTCTCAGCTGATTGTGTCCAGGCGGCCGGGGTCTCTGAGGCGCATGAATGCTCCTGAATGGGCCCATTCAGGCTGATGGACAGGAGCTGAAAGCTGCACACACACAAAAGGCACTGGGCAGCAGGGAGGGCTCCAGCCCGGGGTTCGCCCACGGGAAGGGAGGCTGTCCCACCACAAAGGGCAGTGTGAAGGCTTCTCTGCGCATTCAGTGGCATCCCCTGGGTGCCAACTGCACAGCACCCCATACCCCAAAGCAGGAAACAGCAGCAGACAGTGGCACTACATGCAGAAGGCTGAGAGGACCAGAGGCAATTAAAATCCAACAAACAACACACAAGCAGAATACCTTTATCTTTCCAGTAAGACACGGCTCTGGCCAAGGAGCTGATGGGTGCCTCCGTGTGCCTATCCAGTACATGATTAGGGCTGCATTCCTGACACCCATGGTGACCTGTAAGGACTCCGACTGACCTGAGATTGTTTAACATGCCACCAAGAAAAATGATCTCGAAAGGACACGGCCAATATTTAAATGAGGGTTGGAGAGACATGGTCGCATTCTTATGTCACTCAGTATTTTCCAGGAAAAAAAAATCTCTGAAACGACATTTGTATTTTTAAATAGAACCAGGAAGGGGAGAACCACCCACCTGGAATTGTTTTAACTGCTTCAAGGGGAGGGCAGGCTCTGCTGGTCAGAGGAGCAGAGAAGTCTATTTACACTGTTGCACACAAATATTTTAAGCTCACAGTCAGACGGCTACTTTGGAAAGGATGTTCTCAGCTCCCAAGATCACACTACTTGAGAAACACCGCCCCCCAAAAGATAATTAAAGATAGTTCCTCCTCATAATGCAACACTATAATGAGCAATTAAAGTTAAATTAGTTTGTCATAATAAAAAAGATGGATTAGGTTCTTAGGCTTCCCAGCCCAGAGTCAGTAATTCATGGGGAGAAGCCTGTGCCTGCGCACCAGCTCTACTGAAGAAATACTAACTGTCCCGAGCAATTCTGTGAGCAGATCAAGAGAGCATGGAGACACACATGTACCCTGGCACAATTATTAGTTTTGTGTATATTTATTTTATTTTAAACAGAACAATTTAAGCATATAAAGAAGGACAGGAAAAAGTATAAACATCAATAAATCCATCGTTCACAAATGCTAACCTTCTGTCCTATTTGCTTCGGGCCCTGTTCTTTTCAAAGAAACTGTTATGGAACAAGAAGAAGCCACTGCCCCCTTATACGGAGGCAACCACATATCCACAAATAGGTTTGCCATTATTACTGTGACATAAATAGACTATAATGCTATTTTGTGTTGTATAAATTCTTTTATTTTGAAATAACCATAGATTCACAGGAAACTGAAAAGAATGTACAGAGAGGTCCCACGAAGCCTTTACCCAGCCTCCCCTAGTGTTACCATTTTACGTTTCTATCAAAAACTACACTACAGACATCGGCACAACCCACACAGCTCATTCAGATTTTACCAGTTTTTCAAGCACTCCTGTGTGTGCGTGCACGTGCACGCACGTGTGCAATTTTATCTCATGTGGAGCTCTGTGTAACTACTCTAGTCAAGATACTAAACTGTCCTCTCTCCACCAGGCTCCCTCATACTGCCCTTTTATAGTAACACTGGCAACTGCTAATTTCTTTCCCACCTCTACAATCTTATTATTTCAAGACTGTTACATATACGGAATAGTGCAATGTGTAACCACTGGAGAGTGGCTTTCTTACTGAGCATAATTTCCTCAAGGCTCATTCATGTTGTTGTGTGTACTGGTGCTATGCTCCTTTTTCACTGCTGAGTAGTATTCCATGGTGTGGGTACACCAGTTTGTTCAACCATTCACCACTGAAGGGCCTCTGGGTAGTTCCTAGTTTGCAGCTATTTTGAATATGCTATAAAAAGCCCACATAATTATGAAAAATAAAGGAATCTTTCCTTCCAATGTTAAGATTATATAGCTTCAGTTATTCTGGCAGCATGGTGATGATAAAGGGATAAATAACACACAGAACGAAGACACCTGATTTCTACAATTCACAGAACACCAGGGAGAGCCTTTTAACACATCTTCTCCTCTGGTCTGTCCCACATGACTGAAATTCCACTAGGAGACAGTAATACCTTTGGCTCAGGGTCTCATCCAGAAAATGCCTTTGGGAGAGATAAGAAATGAAGTTTAAATCTTGCGGTGAATCTGAGTATCAAGGCCTACTCCTCTCCAGCTGATAGCTGAGAGGAGGCAAGTAAAAGAAAAAGACACTAAGCATGTGGAGAGTAGGAGGGTGAAAAGGAGTAAGGGGAAAACATAACATTCTCACGAGTTCCACCTACTTGATAATGCCGAGGTCCACTCTTTTGAAACTTCTAATTGGTTCAGTACCACTGGTAGTGGTGGTGGTGATGGGGTTTCACCAAACTACCCCACCCGCCACAAGCAGACAGTCACACAGCTGCTGACAGACCCACACGCAAAGACGAGGACATTGTGTGCGGAGGTCTAAGAGGGTGCAAGGCTGCCGGCGCTTCTTCATCAGTATCTAGCTCAAAATGAAGAGTTTATATTCCAAACAGGTGAATAGTATGAACAATGTATTTACTACCTACCTAACCTTTTCCTTCCTGGGTTTATTATTTTTTTTATGTGACTATTTTATGGACTACTTAGGCAAACGCCTTTTTTGAAACTTGTTTTTAACTCTGTGCAGCATGGTTGAGGAATGGAGTATTCTAGTTACAGACATATTGTGCATATTATCAACTTGCAAAGAATCAAAACCAATTAAGGGCTTTTAACCCTAAAACTTTGTAGAAACAAATTCATCTATGCTAACTGGGAAGGTGCAATGGAAGCCACGTGGTCAAATTTACCAAACTATAAATCTGTGTCATGTAATCTGAGAAATAAGCATCATGGGAACAACTGGAGTGAAAATTTTAGATCCAGGAAGTGTGGTCCCAAGATGTCTATGCTTGGTTTTCCCCATCCACAGAGCCAGGTTCAGAGAGGAGTCTCCACAGCACCCCCTGAGGGCACGGAGGAGCCACAGCAGCTTAGAGCAGCCCTCAGCCTTTCTGTGTTTTCAGTGAGCCCTGAAAAAAATTTCCCATGTTTTCTCTTGACTGGGAGCTAAACCTTTACCTACTGGATGGGCTGCTCAGAGTTAAAACGAGGCTACAGAACACACGAACATAGCAGGAGGCAGGGCCTCAAGCAATCTGGGCCACACGTACAATGAGGGCCCCCCCCAGTTCTGACAATCTTCCTTTTTACCAGCTTGTCACAAAACCCACCACAGCCTTCGTTCAGGGTGGCACGTCAGGCTGAGACAGTCATTCTCCCACTGAAGGCAGCCTCCTGAGAAAACTCAAAAGCACAGAAGAGAACCACTCTCCCCAGAGCTGAAGCCATACTGAGCCAGGACGTGAGCTCCTGAGAGGTACACAGCTGCCCCACGGTTAAGTGTAAGGGCTCCATCGTCTGCCTCCTGCTTGGGACTGGCAGCCCACTTAGCCTTTCCAGGCCACACAGCTGCCTCTTCTGTAAAATGCAGTGGCACAAACTCAGGAGGAGTCCATCGGCAGGCCTGGCAGGGTAGACCTTCGGTACAGGCTGTTGTTACATGATTGCAGTTCTCGTTCCCAGTGCACAGTTACCTAAAGCCAACTTCCTGATTGTCCCTGTGCAGGTGGTCACATTCTTAAGGAACACAGAATTCTTTACCCAGAGCTATGTAAGATCCTGTATGCTGCAATGAGCTCCAGATGTGAAGTCAGAAAACAGACACGGGCAGAACCTGTCACTCAACTTCATGGTGACACCTTGGGGCAGGCCCTCGACCTCTCTGAGATGGTAAGAGTCTTTTGCCTCGCAGGGGTGCTGAGAGGATCAGAAAGGAGGACTCACGTGAGAGCCCAGCGCAGCTGGCTATAACAGGAGCTCACGGCCGATCAAACAGTGAAGGCCACGGGCAGGCCGGGCAGAACAGCAGTCTGGGCTCTCAGATGGAGGGGAGTGCAATCCCTGAGCCCATCTTGCCCCACCCCACCCCCATCCACAAGGGCATGTTCTCTCCTGACTGGGAAACAACAGGACCACCCTCTCATTCCAGGCTGAGCAGCAACTACTGGGAGAGGGTTCAAGCTCTGCAGTCTAGTCCTTACACTCAGCAAGTCAGGCCCAGAAGGGGATGGGCTGATGAGGTCCTCCTCCACTGCGATCGCCAGGTAAGGAGGCTCGGCTCCAGCCCTCAGGCTCTGAGGCTTGGGGTTGCATGGAGGCCTCCTCACAGTCTCCACCACACGGGTGCCGGAACTACCAAGGACTTCACAGTCAGGGGACCTTCCTCCCACAAGCTGGCTCTTAAGTGTGACCCTTGTCCCACTCATTCTCCTCCAGCACCCGGTCGGGGCACCCACCACCGAACTTCTAAAACCACCTCCAGGTCACCTTCACCCTGGAAGGTCCCACAGCCCTCAGCCAGACTCCTTTCCAGAATGCTGCCTCTGCCAGGCCTGGTCCAGGCCCTTTCCCTGGCTGCCAAGGCTTTACTCAGGCCTGTTCCTCAGGCCTCTCCACA
Source organism: Phyllostomus discolor (assembly GCF_004126475.2). NCBI lineage: Eukaryota > Metazoa > Chordata > Mammalia > Chiroptera > Phyllostomidae > Phyllostomus > Phyllostomus discolor. The sequence continues at coordinate 61,257,820 of NC_040908.2, read as the reverse complement.
GTGCCCCGCTCTCAGTGCTGCCGAGGACGGGGGTGCCTTCCCCTGCTCTTATTCTCCCCAGCTACGTTAGACATAATCAACACACCGCACTCTGTAGGTGGGGTGTGGAGCCTGATGGTAAATGCACATTTATATTACAAACCCTCCCCTCCTTCAATCCACACAGGTCCAGCCTCATCCTCACAGCCTGGCTGAAGACCTGTTCCACACGAAAGGCCCTCCCAGACCACTCACCCACAGAGACCCCCTAGTTGATTTCTTCCTGTCAATTTCTCTCCCAAAGACACGGCTGGCCTTAACATGGAAACGGCCAAACTCGGGTGACTAGTTCTGGGACCCGAGCAAGGCAGGCGTGCACTGTGCTTTCGGAATGTCAAAACACTTCCAAAGTTCTCCTTCTGTACCGCCAGTCAAAGACCCGGCTCAGTCCCTCTAACAGTATCCCCACCCCGGGAACCACACACTACCTCGACTCTCTTCCCACACCCACAGCCAACTTTGCAGAGGTCATGATGGCTGACACACCCCATCGGCCCCCCTTCTCCAGTGCAGGGCCCCCCACAGACCACTCACTATCGTGTATGTGTCTGTGTGTGTGTGTTTAGTCCTGGTGACACTGCAGCTGCCAGAGCTAGGCCTAAAGCTCCAGAAGTGGGCTGAGTAGTACAGTTGTCAGGGCAACTCTATCTTGAGCTAGGCTCTATAATTTGACAACTGGCGAAAACACTTGCAGTCTTTACTCAGCCCTCACGTGGGTTGCCTTGGCCTCTGTGACTAGATAAGTTCACTGAAAATGGCCTGGAGCTGTGTTGTCTTGAAGCTTCTGAATGCTGAAAGCAGACAGGTAGGCATAAGGTGTCTGCTGACTGACCTACTGATTTTGCCCCAAGTCAGTCCTGAATTATATCACATTCCTATTCACCACGGCCACAATTCTGATGTCCTACGTCAGTAGGCAGGGTTATCAGGCAACGAAGTTGAAGAAGGACACCACCAATAAGGAACTGGGAACACCCAAAGCAAAGTCCAGCACGCACAACAATTATCTGACTACTGTTTGCAGCTTTCTTCCCTAGGCCCAAGACACAAGGCTGGACCAGAGATACCATGGACCATCTATCACAGCAACCTGAGTCTCAAATGACTGCATCTGAACTACATGGGGGGACAAGCTGGAAATAGAGTAATGAGCTCCATTAAGGTCCCGCCTTCCTGAAAGGCACATCATGAGTAAATGCAAATCCTGGTTAACTTCCTCCACACATTTGGAATCTAGGATTTCAGGCAGAAATCAGGTGTGACTGGGATCTGTGCTGCCTCGTTTCACTGTGGCAGAGATGATGCCACTGTATCTTCCTCCTGGGCCGGCAAGAGGTTCCCTGGGAGTCAGGTGGAGCCACTGTGACTGACGTCTGCCCTCGGTCATCCCTCATCTCCTGCTGGACGAAGCAGCGCCTGTGGAGAACTACAATGCCCCAGTACAGTGGGATTCACAGTGCAGCCCCTGGACCAGTGGCATCGGCAGCGGCTGGACCTGTTAGAAATGCAGTATCTCAGGCCGACCACCGTGAGAGTGGGGCCCTGCAATCTGTGTTTTAATAAGCCCTCGGGTGATTCAGACACCCACTCAACACTGGGAACCACTGCTCCAGAAGATGGCAGAAGTCCTGGATAGAAAGATCTGGGTCCCCGAATGAATGGGGCAAGCGTTATGGACCTTCACTAAAGACAGAAGTAAACTATTATGCTCAGCCATTTGAGGGTTATTTTGGAAAGCAGGTACTCTGTCCCAGCTGAAACACTAATAACCACTGGGCTTCAGGTCTAGTCCACTCTCCATGGCCATTTCCCACCTGGGATTTTCCTAATGTCAAAGGCTGGCAGGGCAAGCTGTCTGGAGAGCTGTGAGCTGGGGTTATTTCATTCTGGCTGTGACGGCCTGCACAGGAACCCTTTCTACCCACTCATTCATTCGTTCACAGTCTGGTTGGTATGTTAACAATGGGGGAAGCGGAAGTCACCGCGGGGCCAGGATCGGGTAGCAGCCAGCTGCTGGTGTTAACACATTCCTGCCGCCCTCTAGCACTCCCTCCCGCCTGCCGCAGGCTGCCAGGCCAGCACCTGCCTGCTTGTCAGTTAAGGGCGTCCAGAGCTGGCATCTGGGCCCAAACTCAGAATATCAGGGATCCTGTGCCTGAAGCTCCCACAGGGCAGCAGCTCTGGCTACAAAACAAATCAAGTCCCAGGCTGTCCTAATATGTCCTAACGTCCATCTTTCCATCTGTGACCCGCAGGTCCAGTTGTGAGGGCCTTGTCTCTCCTTGCCATCTTTCCCTTTCCTCTCCAAATGAAACCCCACTTATCTCCCCAGCACCACACCCTGCCTCTTCCACAGCCCACTGACTGCTCCCTTCTCCTGTGTCCTCAGGCGCTCTCGGTCTGAGACTCTCAGTGTGGCTGGACATCACAGGGCCCACCCCATGCGGGTTAATGGCTTTACGCAAAGGTATGGGCCTCCCATTAAAACATAGCTCTTAAGGGCGGGGCCATGTTTTACACGCCCTCCACACCCCCCTAGCCTTGGCAGCAGACACAGGCACTCGCTACACTGGCACTCACTAAACACTTGCTTACTGACTGGTGAGTGAGGGGCCTGAGAGGCCGCCGGCAGCACCCAGTGAGCACCCTAATGATCCTGTACGCACACCAGCAGGGCCAGTGGACCAAGATCTAAAATACAGAGACACAGACCATCTTTGCTGGGCACACACTTGGGCCCCAGACTCCCTCCTCCAAGCAGAGTTCCCTTCCCTCTCCTCCAGTGGCCTATTGCTCCCCCTATGATTATTTGGGCACAAGAAAGAACACTTCCCCTAGGCTCTGGGAGCACCTGGGTTGCCTTGCTGTGTTGAACTCTCTTCCCACCACGTATTCTTTTGCCATGGGCTATTATTCCCTTTGCTGCTGTCCCCAGCAAGTGGGGCCCAGGGCCAGCACAGAAGCACAGCAAGGCTCTGTGAGCCTCCCACACCTTCCAAAGCAGGGCCTTTCCCTGGGCAGTTTTAAAGACGTGGCTGACTTAAACTTAGTTCTTGGCCACACGCCTAACTGGACAAGGAACGAATATACCCCCTCCCCATGCTCTCCTGCCCCAGGCCATGCTGGCCACTCCTGTGAGGGAGGTCTGCCCACCAGGTGATCTGGCCCTCTCTCAGATGCCTCCTGCTCATTGCTCCTCTCCCTTTTGTTCATCTCTTCCCCAACCCCTCAAAGAAGCCCCAAGGCTTGAAACCACCAGCCTCCCCTTCTCTTCTTTCAGCGGAAGGTGCACATCTGTCAGGAGCCCCCAGCAAACTGGGACCTGGGCTGGCCCAGGGACCCTGTGCTTTATACCAGCAAGATTGGAGGCAGTGTAGCTAGCTACTTGTTACTTGTTACCCATGTGGTGTTTAGCAAATCACAAAAACTGCACAGTGCCTCAGTTTCCCCACCTGTAAACAGGGCTAATAGGTACTAACCTCCTAGGGCTGCTGTGAAGATGGGAAGAGCAAATAACCACAGACGCTGGGAACACGCCCAGGTGCACAGGAAACACTCACTCCCCAGGGGTCAGCTCTTGCTATTATTATGGAGGTTAGTTCTCCCAGCCGCACTTCGGGAGGTCCCTAACATCTGAAGAATGTGCAAGACCAGAAGCACAGACCATTGTGAGTTAGAAGATACCCGCCTAGGGGAGCTCAGGGCCACAGAAACTTCCCGAGCCCAAGACCTCCATGGAAGAGCATCGGGAAACCTTCATGATTACGCCATGGGGCAGAGCCCAGTGCTACTGAGTCCCTCGCTGGGACCAAGTACAGTACTGATAGACTATGCTCAAAAATATATATGTATGAACATATACACATACATTTTTAAAAATACAAAGATGTGCAACATTGAATGAGTAAGTATTTAATCAAATCTAATGTTTCCTTAAATGGCTTCTAAGTGTGAGGCCATCGTTGCCAGCGTAGTCAGTACTGTACTCAGTCCCGGCGAGGGACTCAGTAGCACTGGGCTCTGCCCCATGGCGTAATCATGAAGGTTTCCCGATGCTCTTCCATGGAGGTCTTGGGCTCGGGAAGTTTCTGTGGCCCTGAGCTCCCCTAGGCGGGTATCTTCTAACTCACAATGGTCTGTGTTCCTTGTCTTAGATGCTAAAGAATGCTGCAGTCTGAGAGAAACCAAAGGACCTGTCTCCTTTGCTGGGGACACAGGGGACAGGATTTTGAGGAAGGCCCGTTGAAGTGGTCAGCACATGTGATGGGTGGGCTAGAAGGGTTGCTGGCATCTAGCAGAGCCCCTCACATTGTCAATGTGCAACAAGAACACGAACCTTTTGCAGCAGGAAAAGCAGAGGAATGGGCCAGGCTGAGGAAACAGAGTCTGAGCAAAGTCTGGGTGGGGTGGACGCACGTGGTGGTGAACAAGCGGGACGGAGCCTGGGCTGGCCGCACCGCAGAGGACATGGGAGAAGGCGGAGGGGAGGCCAGGGCAATCGTGTTGGCCAATGTCGCACGTGAACTCAGCAGACACGTGCTGGGCTCCTTCTACGTGGCAGGCACCGGGGACCCGGTGACGAACATGCAAGGCAGGGTCCCTGCCAGGTGCGGCCAATGTCCTCCGAGGGGCGCCGGGCAGACCAGCTGCGTGAGGGCCCCAGATGTGCGGGTTCAGCAGGTCTGGGCAAACCCCAACCCCCAAAACACTGATATTTTTAAAGTACCCACATGATTCTGATACACATTTGGAAAAAACCCACCTGGACCCATGTAAGTCTCAAGAGGGCCCAGATCCCTGAATCCCAACACGCCCCCGTGAACCTAAATCCCTCCGGAGAAGGAGGGCTGCCACCTTGCACACCAGTGCACTGCAAACTGTGAAGTGTCACACAAAAAATAAGCTTTATTATTCTGACATTGCGTTGTTGTCCCACCTTCGGACAGACCTGACCTTTGGGCTGTTCCTGCACAGTTCTTGTCCCCTCCCTCTCCTTTCTCTTCTGAGGTCAGCCAAGTGCCACCTCCTCTGGTAAGGTTTAGGACCCTGTGGTATCCTGAAACGCCCACCCCCACAAGCTCCGGTTGTCTAGGTGCCTTTAAAGCCGGACCCAGTATCCCCGAGGCGGTCTACTGGGCTAGAGGACACTGCAGCCACTCCAACAGCCCTCCCAGACTGGGGCCCCGTTCCCTGCTCCTGGCCTCAGTGTCCCTCCTTCACAGAGGAGGCAGAGACTTTGGGAGGCTTCTGTTTTTTTCATCACAATGACATCATGGGCCCAAGCATCGGGAACTCGTACTCAAAACAAAAAACTAAAGAGCCCATTTATTGTCTTCAGTTAAGTTTTTCAAACTCAACAGATCTTCTAGAGCTAAGGAAAGTCAGAGAAAATTGTTTAGAAGAACAGAACAGTAACTGTCTTTTCATTCAGGATATAATAATAGTTATGACTCAAGAGAAAAGTTGTATTTCTTTCTCTCAAAAAAGGATAAGACATCTTTTTTATGCACTTACCATGGAAAACGCTTAGCTCTTCAAAATCCACATGCAAAACAAGGAGCTGCACCAACACTGCAGTGCGGCCCCGACTGCACTGGGCAGCGTGCTCAGCCCAGTTCTGATCCCTACTAGATCCCCACTACGCAGGGTGGCAGGCACGGAAGGGTTCCTCCGGGGAGGGGTGGGCAGGGCCGGGGGCAAGGGCAATTCAGAAGTCTCCTGACAGGCTGAAGAGAAATCCTCTTTAGACCACAGCTGCTTGTTGGTTCTGGGGGTGAAGATAGGAACAAAGGCTCAAATCTGAGAGGTGCTCCTGGACAAAGGTTCTCAAAGGTGCAGTCCCGGGCCACAGCACCGGCATCAGTGAGAACTCGTAGACATGAACATTCTCAGGGCCCACCCCAGACCCACCAAATCCGAGACTCTGGGGGCGGAGCCCAGTCAAGGGTTCCCAAGCCCCGCAGGTGATTCGGATGGATCTGAGAACCGGATGCATTTGAGAACCATTACTTCGGCACTGAGGTTGCGTTCCATTCTAACGAAAATCAGAAATGGTTTTGTGCCCATTTGGCAGGAACAAACTCCAGGTGTTCTCCATTTCATTTGAAAGGTCAACGTCATTTTGAGTTCAAGGTGAATGGTACCATTGATTTTAACATGGCAACGAACGCAACTACTCTTTTTGCTGTTACAGAGGAAAGAACGCAGAACACAGGCAGCTTTGCAGGGAGCACTCAAGGTGTTGTCAGCCCAGCCTTCTAGGATCCCCACCTTTCCCAGCAGGGACCACACCTCAGCTGGTGGCCACTTAATCTCACTTGGGGTTAACCAGCTCCTTTCTCTCCCTATCAACTCTCTTCTTGACTGTCTCCTCCACCCAAGCCCCACCCACCCACAAAAGGCTGCAGCCAAGAGACCCAAACCCCAGCAGGGCCAGCTGAGGGTCTGGAGTGACCCCTAACATGAGATGCCCCAGACACCATGTTTAAAACTGTAGCCCTGCCTGTCAGTCTCCGTGTTCTCTGAGCTCATGCAGGATGGGTGGCAAACCACAGCCGAGCAGGGGCGCAGTGAGGCCACAGTGACCTCTGATGCTAGTGACTCAACTAGGTCCCTATCTCCCTGTCTATAAATGGACAAATAACTACCTAGTAAGTGCTCATCAGATGCCAGCATTCCTGGCCTGGAGAGAGCGAATCCTCTGGGACCGTGGGTGGAAGCATCTAGATGCTGGGATTCCAGCACCCACTGCTCTGTGCATGCAGCACCCCGTTCCCCTCAACCCCCACCTTCCTTCACAGCCTCTTCTGGAATCCTGAGGGCACAGCAGAAGCTCATTACATGGAGTATATTGAGGGGAGAGAGGTGAAAGGAAAGACACTCGTGAATGTATGACTCAGGCAAAGGCAGAAATGATCAGTGATGATATTTGAGGGGGATAGAAAATTGCTACACAAAACAAACTGTGTTTACTACCATAAAGGAAGCCAAAACAGAACCAGCTAATATGAAACACAGTAAATTCTGAAAAGGGTACAAAAAGGGCACTGTACTCTCTTTTCTTCTAAAAGATTAAAATGGCTTAAAAACTAATTCTTTTCTCCTATAAACAGCACCCTGTCCAACACTTGGAGAGGGTCCTGGGAGCACCAGAAGGTGGCCCTACGTCCCACCCCCTCCTTCCCTCTCCCCACGGAGGTCCTCTGCCTTCTCTCAGGGTGGGGGCTAGGACATCACTGGTCCATCTAGTGAGATCCAGGCCTTGTCCGTGTCGCTGGTTAAGAACTGAGCCTACGACTGTCCACAGGACGAGGCGCAACCATCCCAATGCTCACTGTAGCCCCAAGAAGTCTGTACTCTTTAGTCTTCAATTCGAGGTGCCCAGAACTGGGGAAGCTGTCGTACAGGGAGTGCGGCAACCACCAAGACTCTGTGTCCACTCCCATTGCAATGACACCGTGTGGGGTCATCAGGACGAAGACGAGGGAAACCTTCCAACGAACACAGGTCTGTCAGGGGATGAGATCATCACCTTTCTTATGTAGTGGGGTAGATATCGACTCTACACTTTAAAATTTAAAAAATATATATATACGCGCACACACACACAGGGTCTGGCAGAAGTAACTGCTTGAGTGTGGTTTAGGGTAGTAACACAGATGTAATAACTTACCTGAAATGTCATATGGTGTGCTTGAGTATGATATTGTTATGTCATAGAATTACATACTTACGGTTTTGTAAAAGATTCTGTAATAAAAAGGGGGTGTTACTTGTGCTGGAATATATATATATATGGCTTCCAGGATCCACTAGTCATCCTCTGCGATATGTAGCTTGCCGAAAGGCATTACTTTGCCAGGATGGCGAGTGGTGAGAAGTGCAGAGCCCATGGCAGGACCAGTTACCCTGAGACACCAGGACCTCATAGCCAGGACCATGGAAGAGGGTGTGACGTACCCTGGGGGCTCCAGAGGGAGAAATGGGGGAGATGATAATAGCTGAATGTAAGGAAGAAATGTTCCCACAAGTGGAGCTGTCCAATGCCAGAAGTTAACTGCCACGCTCTGATCTCTGACCACGCAGAAGTGTCGAGAGGGAAGTACTGACTAGTCGTCTACCTGCAGGAACCGGTGAGCTCCGGTGCATCCAGATCCCACTTTCTGACACTATGCGCTGCAAGATAAAGATGTGGTCAGCCCCGGCTGGTGTGGCTCAATGGATGGAGCACTGGCCTGCAAACCAAAGGGTCACTGGTTTGATTCCCAGTCCGGGCACAGGCCTGGGTTGCAGGTGAGGTACCAGGTAGGGGGTGCGAGAGAGGCAACCACACACTGATGTTTCCCTCTCTCCCTCCCTTCCCCTCTCTCAAAAAATAAACAAATAAAATCTTAAATTAAAAAAAAAAGATGTGATCAGTGGAGGATGGAGCCACAAATCCAGGCTGCCCAGGGCCTGGACCATCACACCAGAGCTTCCAATCCCATTGGTGATTCTCGGGCCTGGAAATGGGCCCAAGATAAGTACAGAGGCCCCAGAGGGTGGGCTGCCTCCAGCCTTTTCGTACACCCCAGTACACCCTACAGATATCATTGTTTTACACCCCTGTCATGAGGGAGGAAGGTGAAAAGCACTCCTTCCAACAGCAAAGAAGAAGACACAGCTTCCTACAAAAAGTGGGAAATATTTTATCAGAAAAGTGTCTTCATAGGAATTGTCCCATCTAGCCTTCCAACCTCTGACTCCAGTTCTCAGAGATCCATCTGATTGTTTCTTTTTCTTCAGGAACAAAAAAGCTCCCCCCTCCCCCAAGACTGACCCAAACACACTCGGTGACAGTGAGACGGGAGACGAGCCAAGCCAGAGAAAGCGCCGAGGGCCTGCACGGATAGTCAGAAGTACTTGGTCACGCTTCCACATCCTGGCTCATGTTACAGCCAACTTTTGTTTACTGGCCTACAGATTCTCTTCCTGCCCTTCCCAGCTTCCTATTTTCATTTTCTTCTTTCTCTAGTTACTATTATCTCAGCACACAATGAACACAGACAACAGAGAAGCAGTGAAAAAACTCAACTAAGTCACCTGCTAATGTCGATTACCTGATCCATCTGGAAAACAGAGAACGACAAGCTGACAAAGAATGGGGCGTACCTCATTGCTATTGCTTTGGTTCTCTCAAGGCCCCCTCACCCCCATTCCTCTCTGTGGAGGTTCAAGTCTGTGACCTGTAGCGAAGGAACCAGTTCTCAAAGGTCCCACTGAAGGGAGGCTAGGCACTGGATGCCACTCTGTGGAATTTACACAGATGCACATGGTCAGAAAAAAAAACCCAGGATTTAATATCGGATCAAAAGTCAGGTTATTTTTCAGCCAGTTCAGCTACGCACTTTCAGGAATTAACAATGGGAGGTTAAAGCAGGATCTGAAATGATTTAAACCTGATTCCCCCTCCCAAGACCATTGTACAGCTGAGCAGGTGCCTCCATTCACACATTCCACCATCTAGAGTTTCATGGCAAAGGCCTCCCGACTCCCACACACCAAGCCAGCCAGCACTCAGAGAGCCCCGTGTGAGCTGCCCCGGGCGGCCCGGGGACAGGGACGGTGGGAGACACTGTCCGTGCTGTGCTGCAGGTCTGGTTAGGTTGCGGCCATAAAGCAAGACAACATCAAAGAAGCAAAACCATAGCAGTAAACAAGAAAACATACACGTACACAGAGGTAGCACTTTGAGGTGATAATTTCAAAGGCCTGAGGACCTGGCCTAACATAAGGGTCCTGAGGAAGAGGTGGGTCTGGGCAGGGACGGGAAGTGACGACGGAAGTCCCGGTGCCTGGCAGAAACAGCAGGCCGGGGCTGGCGGCAGGTCTGGGAGGCAGACTGTGAAGAAACCTGTGGATGGGAGACCGGGGAGAAACGGGGGTTACGGAGCTCAGAGTAGACTCACAGGTCAGGAGGCGAACCCTCGAGAGCCTCACACTGTACACCGGGGCAGAAGGTCCGCTCTCGGAGTGGACAACAACCAACTAGTGAGATGTCCGCACCTCTGCAGACCCTCGCGCCCACTTGGGAGGTGGCAGCATCGCCTCCGTTTCAGGAGTGCAGAAACCCATTAGCATCAGGCCTTTCATTACATTGCAAAACGACTCAATGGTAGCCAAAAGGCAGAAAGAACCCAAACGTCCACCAGTGGATGAGTGGATAAACAAAATGTGGCAGAGCCACACAAGGGAATATTATTCAGCCACAAAAAGCAGTAAAATGCTGATCCATGCCACGCCGTGGACGAACCTTGAAAACATTATGAGAGAAGCCTGTCATGTCAGCCGAATATTGAATGATTCCATCTATGTGGCATGTCCAGAACAGAGAAAGAAATTTGGTTAGTGGTTGCCCAGGGTTGGGGAAGCAAAGAATGGGGAGTGACGATGTCCAGGGTGATGAAAAAGTATTAAATTTACATAGTGGCGATGGTCGCACAGCTGTGTGAATACACTAAAAACCACTGACGCGTGCCTTTAAAACAATGGATCTTATGGTACGGGAATTATAGCTCAATAAAGCTGTTACTTTAAAAACTGCCTTGATGTAAATTTCTCTAAATATATTTGCTAGTCCCCCATTTTCATAAATGAAGTATATTTGATTCAACTTTATCAACAATTCAAGGTCACTGTTTTCGTTATCAGTCAGTGGGCACCATTCATTAGAATTAAAGTCACGTGCCCCTCACTGAAATGCTTCTGAAGACCTCGCACAGGCCCTTTTTGGTCCGTCTCTTGCCTTCGGTGCTCGCTGTCAGGCCGCCAGCCGCCGACACCTATGACACCCACCTGCCACCGGACGCCTGCGCCCCATACCGGGCTGCGCCGGGGCAAGCCCGTGGGTGCGGCAGTGTTCTGGGGCAGCCGTTTCAGACAGACACCTGGTGAGGCCCCGCTGCCGAGGCTGAACAGAAAAAGGTGGGGAGAAGATAACTTTGTTATCTTCATTTCCCTTTTGAAAGGAAGATTTATTTGACAAGTTTAATCTTTCTCTGGAGACAGCATTTGTGTGGGGGAAGTAGGCAAGTTTGGATGTAGGGGACAAAGAGGGCTGGGGAAGGGGGCCCTAGAGTTGTCAACGGGGTGGTCAGGGAAGGCCTCACTGCGGAGGAGACAGTCAAAACCAAGGAGGGGAGGGAACAAGCTGTGTGGTCATAGGAAGAACATTCAAGGTGAAGCAAGCACAGAACAGGTGCAAAGGCCCTGACACGAGAGAGCAAGTGAGGGAGCGGAGGCCAGAGTGGTCACGGGGAGGTCAGCTCAGGTAGTAAGAACTCTGGCTTCAACCTGAGTGACAGGAAGACTATTACCTCGTTATTACTGCAATGTCACCTTGTTACTGGAACACCACTCATTATCTGGTGTCTGTCATGTAACCCTGCTGCGTGGACTTCGCTGGCCAGAGAGCTGAGTGTGGACACAGAGCTGAGGCAGGAAGTGTCGTGGGGGTCTCCTGGTGGGTACGTGCCTGGAATCTGCCTTCTGGAGGCAACATCAAGGAGATATTTCAAACAGGTTGTGAGGGACAGCACTGCCCGCCTCACAGGAAGGTGCAGGGGGACACACAGAAGCAGCGAAGACTGAGAAACTGGTCTTCCCAAGGTGCTACCAGCACTCAGGCAGTAATAAAGGATGTGTTTTAGAATAAGAAGTGGGGTGGGAGGAAATGGGAAGGTTATCCCAATAGGATAAAAACAGCAGCTGAGTACCAGAGACACAAATGTGGGATCTCCAAGCTTTCCAATAAGCTGGCACAGGTGATGTCACAACCCCCATTCTACGGCTGACAAGACAGAGACTTGGAAAGGCCCAGGGACTTGGCCAAAGCTGCAAAGCCAGCAGACAGGCAATGCTGAACTCCAAGCCCAGGTCGGCCTCACTTTATGGCTCTTTCTAGGGGCCCAACTGCATGGAACTGCTGACAGCAGTTCCTTCCGAATGGCAAGAATGGCTGCTTCGTCTGGACTGCATGGGGAGGCCTGACACTCCTGGTATTTACCCACAACAGAGGCTCTGAAGGTTCTCCATGGAGGCAGAACTTCTCGTTAAGGTCTACTGCAGGGTCCTGTGAGTCGGGAGCACACAACAAGGTTTCCAAGCCCAGCTGTCATCAAAATCACCCCAGGATTCCTTACAGATGCCCAGTCCTGGCTTTCTGGGTCAGAATATCCAGGGGTGAAGTCCAGGAATCTGCATTTTAAAGCAGAACCCCTGCTCTCGGCCACATATCTTTCTGACACAACCCTTCCCACAAGGAAAGTCTGAAAAACCAACTGCTACACTACTCCTTTGACAAATGGAAACAAAACTAATTTCAAGGTGTGCATTTTCCAAAATGTTCCTAAGCATGAAAAGCCAACGGAATTCTCTGTGCACAGGCCACCTCCCAAGCCCTCTGCCAAGGCCCCAGCCAAGAGCGACCACAGAAGAGCCACCTCTATACCTACTGTGTGCAGGCTTCCTGCACACGGAGAAAGGGGAATTGTCAAGGCTCCGCTCTGGGCAAGTTTCCTAGGCACCATTCTTCTTTCTGGAGACGTTCAGTGCTAAGACCTGCATGAGAGAGAGGCTGCCCCGGTTACAGACAGACAGAAAGGACGAATCAGGGAGAGCTCTCTCGTTCACTAGAAGGGGCATCTGGAGAGCAGCGGGAAGGTGGCAGTAAAAGCCACCAAGGAGGAGCTGCTGACTCTTAGTGGAAATCCTGGCTTGTGTTGGAGCCGGGTTTGATGGCAGCCAGGAACAACCCAAGATTTGGCATTAAAATCAGGAGCAGAGTTATTTGCTTCTTAATTTGTTTTAATATCTCAATTCTCTTATGTTGCTCAATTATCTTTTGATGAATAAATATGTCCCCCCACCTCCCACTGGGCCAACTACCTTAATAATCTTTAGTCAGATTGCTGCTCACTTTGTTGAAAATGCTAGGCTCCATGCTTCTGAAAATGAGGGCCACCTATAGACATGTGGTCTCTGCCTCAACCCTAAGACAGTGCGAATCTGCTCCCCTCTCCACACAGAAGGGAACACAGTGTCGACACCACCACTCACTGGCTGGGGCAGCCCTTTCGAGAGCAAACCCTTGGCCCTTGGGATCTCCTCCTCCTCTCTCTGAAATACTCATCTTTAAAGTCTGCCTTGTCAAGCTCTACAAATGGTTTCCGCTACTTCAACTTTTAATTACAAGAAAATATTATTATTTTTCTCCAATCTGATATTTCACAGTTATCTCAAAATAAGTTTAACTGATGATGTCACGCTAAAGTAAAAGCTAACCATTGGCTGAAATATCTTGACTGCCAGGCCCTTGCAATCCAGGCCAGTGACTATTTATCGGGGAGCCAGTAGTTATAAACTCCAGTCTACTTTGGAAGGGTCTGCAGAGTAAGAACCCTGACCAGAGGTGCCGGGCATTTCACGATGGGAGCTGGCTGAAGCCACCCCTCAGCTGGTGCTGATGAACACGTGCATGGCCACTCCGGGTGCCCAGGGTGGACCTAGTCAGGGAGAAAAGGCTACATGCAGAAACAGTTCGGGGACAACACATGTTTCATCTTGTTCACATATGGGTAACACATAGGAGTGATAAGGCAGTAATTCCACTCTGTAACAAACCAATTGTGTTTGCCTGTGAGGTACATGGGAGAAACCGTGCCAGCGGGCTAACGTGGAGTTCGGGTCATCAAAGCCAGTGCTGTTAGAAAGGGACGGACTGTGATGGGGCGCAGCCAGGAAGGGGAGCAGACGCACACGGGTACAGGGAAGGGGTAGGTTCAGAGACTGTCGAAAGACGGGTTCATCCAGCGGGGTGAGGCCAGACATGGGAGGCCTTGCAAATGTGATCTGGAAGTTCAGACGCGGTACGTGACGTGAAAGGGGCCAATGGCTGATTCCCCAGGAGTGCTGTAAGTTATAAGACAACGGTGTTTTTGGAAGCTGAACTAGTGTTCATGGGCAGGGCAAGCTGAACGAAGGAAATGGAGGCAGGACGTTATCCCAATGAGATTTCTGTCTCAGGACGGTCGCAACCCTGGCCCCTTGACACGAGTTTAGTTTCAAAAATGGTATCTGCAAACAGATGTGAGGCCCTCCTCTGATAGCCTGCCTGGGGCTGCAGCTCCTAGGTTCTGCCTGCGCTCCAGGTTGGCCAGTCGTGAACGGTGCTCTCACCTGGCAGCGCCAAGGCTTCCCCAACGCCCCGACACCGTGCTGGCCCCAACACTGTGCTGGCTCCGACACCGTGCTGGCCCCCTCGCTGGTGACCTAGGTTCTCAGAGCCCCATTTCAGCCCCCACAAGGACTGCGGGGCCTTGCAGGGTAAACTCCTCTCAGGAGAATTCCCTTCCTTCCTCTACATCTTCAGTCTTGTGTCCTAGCACTCGCTCTTGGGAGCTGGTGGTCTTCGGGTCTTCGTACCACATACTAGCTCTTGCCACTAGGCAGCCCACGTGGCTGGAATCAGCCAGGAGCACGGGGAAGTGTGGGGTGGGGGATGACAGCAGGTATGAAGCAGGGTGTTATTTCTGACTACAAAAATTAAATACCTTGCTGAAAACCTTAATCAAAGAAACAGAAAGAAAACCCAGCAAATAAAAAATAAAAATAGACATGTGCACTGACACCCCTAAACGGATAAAACCAGGCATGGTAAAGCGCGGTTATCCCTCGAGGCTGGAGACCGGAGTGTTCCGCTTAATCAGATGTCCTGGCTAACCAGGAGGTGGTAAAGACACAATAAACACGTGACTGGCTTTAGGAAAAAAGTCACCTTAGTTTTAGGTGTGCTCTGGGATTTGTATCAAGTATCTTCCCTTCTACCATGGTAATCGGACCACATAACAGCACGGGCAGCGGAGCAGCTATCATTCCCATCCGGCAGCTGGAAGCCAGGCCCAACAGAGTGGGCACTAGGCACAGTCAGCTCACGGGTGCAGGGAAGGATGGGTGGGGACCCTGGGCACCTCTCCCTACCACCCTGACCACATCTGCCCAGACCCAGGCCTGGCATCTCTACTCCCTATTTGTCCCCTCATCTCTTGTGAGGCCTCAAGCCCTGCCTCTCCCTTCACTCCCCTTCCCCATCCCAGAAGAACACTCTCTTCCCAAGCCCTGGACACAGGGTGCATTCCTGCAGAATGCGAGCGCCATCGCCCCCCGACACTCCTGTGGCAGGGCTCCAGGTCCAGACCAGACCTTGTGAATGGCGACAACACAGCACCAGGGCCCAAACACTGCCCGGGGCTCTGAACTCGCGAGTTTGCTCCCCAGCCCTGAAGCTGACGCACAGTGCTCCGACAAACAGAACAAGGGATGACAATTCGCCATGCTGCGGTGCCTCACAACCAAGTTCAAACACATGCTCTGTAAACAGTTCTGTATTGCGACTGAGGTGGCGGCTACACAAAGCTCCACATGGAATAAAACTGCACCGGAGAATGCAAACACATGCACAGTGAAGGCACGTGAAAAGCAGTGGGAACTGAGCAAGGTCTGTGATCTGGGTAACAGTGATGTCCCATTGTCAACACTGAGCTGGAGCAGCACGTGGGAAACTGTGCGAAGAGTTCCCAGGACTCTGATGTACTATTTTTGCAACTACCTGTGAGCCTAATTATTTCAAAGGACAAGTAAAAAGCAAGCAAACAAACAAACAAAACCCCAGACCATGAACTGTCCAACTGTCTACACTCAGATCACTTTCACATCCACGAGGGCCTGCGCGCTGTGCATTTCTCCACCTGAAACTGGTCCTCGGAGCCCAGCTTTCATCCCTAACACGGGTGTCTCAGGCATCAGTGCAAGGCTTGCACACTTCCAGAGTGACCAAGAAAAGCAAGTCCCAGCATATTTGGCTCTGAGAGAAGCAGGCGGAAAACTGGTACTAGTTTGCCCACACAGAGCCTGACAAGACTGGAAAGGGAAATTTAGGATGGGTTTCTTCTAAAATATCTACTAATCTTTGACATCTTTGAAAAGAAGACATGTGCAAGTCCATGTGAGTACACATGCATACACATAGACATAGACGTGCATATACACACATGCACATGCATGTGTGTCCAGATACACACATACAAACACAGCCTACACACCCAAGGAGCAAAACATAAGTTACAAACATTAACTAAGTCAGTGATTTTCAAGACTGTAATCTGGAATTATCTCCATTTATGGGGACAGGAAAGGGTTATTACAAACCAAAGTTTCCTCTTCAGGGCCACAACCCCCTTGGCAGCCTGGGAAAGCCTATGGCACCCCCTCAAAATGCTATTAATGGCAAAAGTTAAATACAGAGCATTGCAAAGGAAACCAATTACAGCAAAATGTTGTTTTCAAAATGTTTTTGAATTTGCTGCTATGGTAACACTTAACAAATGAAGTAAGACCTAGCAGTATGTTTCATAAGCACCTTAATTCCGAAGAAGTGGTGAGGATAACAATACCTGAGACACCTACAACAACTCTTAACAGGCTGTAAAAAGTCTCAGCAAGTCAGTTCCGACTGGTGGCCAGCACAGGTCCTACTAAATCAGTGTGCTTTGTTGTCTGCATTCATAATCACAGGAAATGCAAATTTTCAGTTAGTGAAAATTAAATGTAACTTTTTTCCGTCTAAGTTTTTGAAGGTCCCCTGAATTCCTTCTGTGGGTTGACTCATGTGAAGAAGGTCTGGAGCCCTGGCTGGTGCACTCAGTGGATTGAGTGCCGGCATGTGGACCAAGGGGTTGCCAGTTCGATTCCCAGTCAGGGGCGTGCGAGAGGCAACTGATCAATGTCTCTCTCCCTCCTTTCCCCTCTATCAGTAAATAAATAAATAAATAAATAAATAAATAAATAAATATCTGGAGTTCAGCAGTCGATCTACAACTTCCGTGGGAACAAAACCTGCTTCCTCTCCGCACGTTACCAATGACGTGTACACTCCAGAGGCACCATCACCTGCACAGCCCCCCACCCACCAGTTTTCACGAGTCCACTCCAACGATGTTTAGCATCAGTGCCTGACGCAGGCCTTCATTTTGGGCAAGGCAGCCCCTCCTCATAGCTCACCTCTCCTTTCAGCCTCCCAGCAGCTCCTGCTACTGTGAGGGAATTAGGGGAGCTATATCCAACTCTGGGGGGGGGGCCTGAACTTAAACCATCACCCTCTAAGTGCACCCAGAACCAGAGAGCAGATGTCAGCATGGTGGCACGTTGGTGCTGCGTGCCGACAAGCAGCGGCCCTGGGCCCCATGCTCAGAGTGCTCTGATGCTGGGAGTGGGTGTAAAGAAAAATCCGGTATGTGGCTCCACCCACTGAGGTGGGAGCTTGGATGGCTTTAGTGAAACACTGAGTTGTATGCCCCACCCAGTAGATAATGTATGTGTAAGTCCTAACCCCAAGTTCCTAAGATTTGACCTTATTTCGAGACAGGGCCTTTACAGAAGGAGTCAAGTTAAAATAAGACTTCATCAGAGTGGCCCTAACCTAATGACTGGTGTCCTTATAAAAAGGGAAAACTTGGGCACAGACACACGCAGAGAAAAGCAGATGTGAAGAGAACCGAGAAGATATCCACAAGCCAAGGAGAGGGGTCTGGAACAGAACCTTCTCTCGCAGCCCTCACAAGGAACCCGCCCTGCCAACGCCTTGGTTTCAGACTTCTAGTCTCCAGGCTGTGAGAGAATAAATTTGTTATTTAAGCCACCCAATTTGTGGTGCTTTGTTACAGCAGCCTTAACAAATTAATACAACATTAAAGTCAAATACATGGCCTGAAAAAAGAATATCTTTTTTCTCTTTTTTTTCTTCCCCACCTGAGGATATGTTTATTGATTTTAGAGAGAGAGGAAGAGGGGAGAGGGGTAGAAGGGGGAGCGGAGAGAGAGAGAGGGAGGGGGTGGAGAAAGAGAGGGAGGGAGAAACATCGATCCATTGCCTCCTAACTCAGGATTGAACCCAAAACCTTGTAGTGATGCTCCAACCAACTGATCCACCTGGCCAGGGCAAAGAAGATCTTAACTCAGGGCCCATCACGCTCTGTCTCCTTGTTTGCCATTCATCAGATTAAAATTAGATCCTGTTCAGTCTGCTTCTGGCCTCTGGGCAGGAGGGATGGTCAAAAGCCAACTCTCTTAGATGATAGGACTGGCTCAGAGAGTCCAAGGCGCACTTCTGGCAGCCCTATCACCAGCCCACGGTCTCGCTGAGGGCCCAACACCTCACCAGGCAGGGGCGTTTCAATCCTTTCATTCAAATATTCAGTGAGGAGCTGGGGACCAGAGCAGTGCTTCACACACAAACTTGGCTGCCTATCAAGAAGCCCCTGGGGAGCTTTAAGAAAATTCCTCCCGAGCCTGAGCCCCACCCCAGGCCAGCTGGATCAAAATCTCTGGGGGTGGGGGCTGGGCACGAGCATTTTTTAAAAGCTCCCCAGATGATTCTAATGTGCAACCGGGGTTGAGAGCCACTGGACCCTCTGACCTTTGAGGGCCTTGCCTTTTCAGAATTCGGCGAGAGTGCACTTTGTGTTTATCTTACTGGTTCTCAGGAGCGTGCTGGGCCCCGCCTCGGCCTGGTCTCTTTCAGGTCCAGTCTACAACGGCCTGGACTGGGGATGAGCGGAGGAGTAATTCTGACAAACAGGCGAGATGACGGCAAAGAGGGGACAGTTAAAAATGACTTTTGCCCTTTCGCTAAAACACCAACTGACTAAGCATTGGTCCAAAGTGCTAGGAATTCAAAGATGAGCCAGAAACAAATACCTAGACCTCCAGGAGCTCAGTCTCAAAACTACAACTGAGGAACACACAGCAGCAGGGAGTCAAGCCACCACCCCACAAGGCAACAGAAGGTGACTCCAGAGATGATCTTAAAGGAGAAATAAGAATGCCTTCCATGAGGGCAAAAGAATATGAGAAGGCTTGATCCATGATGGACTGAAATGATTTTGTTCAGCTAGAAATAGAGATGATACGACTGCAGAGACCAAGATCACATGAGAACCACTGTTCCGTGAATGTGGTATTTACCAAGGGTGGCCTGGCCCGGGTAAGGCAGTGCTCCTCATTGCTCTCGAACCTTCCAGCTGGGGCTGGCTTCTGCCTGTATTTGCAGAGGGCCTCCAGATCCCACTGCTGCCGCCACAGGCCAGGGGTGGGGGTGGGGTGGAGGGATGTCTACATCCTAGCTGTGCACCCACTTTTAAAAGGGAGATTTTAATAAATACATGTTCTGGGGCCCCACAACCTAGAGATTCTGGGCACAGGGGTCAGGCATGTGTACTTTAAAAAAAGCTCAGGCTATGATAGGAAATTCTCAACCTTTGGGGTACCCCCTGGGCTTTTATCTCCCAATCTGTTCCTGAGGGCAGTCCACCAGGCCTGTGGTCCACCCCTGGCTGGTCCACCAGCTCTGGTTTGTGCTCCCAGGCCAGGGTCCCGGAACCAACCTGGCCAAGAAAGGGGCCACCCTCAGAGTCCAGGGCCCACCACAGCTGAGTCACCACATGTCCTCAGCCCACAGTGTGGAAAGTCGTTCTCACCCTTTCACACGACTGAACGTGCACAGGGTACGAACAGGGACTTCTTTCATGTCCCATGTGCTTCATGTGTTAACCTCACTCTCCAGACTGAAGGCTGCAACCAAAGGGCGCATTCACCCTCTGCACACAGCCTGTGTCCTCATTCCCTTCCTCTTAAGTCTGTGCCCAGGACGCAGGAGGGGCCAGCCCTGGGCCCCCCAAAGAGCGAACCGGTGCACCCACCCAGGCGCACCTCCTCTCACAGCTCAGGACCCAGCTTCTCACCTTCAAGAAAACTACAGCTCACAGACCGACTTCTGTTCCCCTCACAAGGGCCAATCACTTTGAGTTCTGGCACCGAAAACCAAGCGCCCAAGTCACATTTTATAGACTTTATTTACCCTAAAAAATATCCTGAGTTCATTCATACCTCCAAACCACCAGAGAATCAGAAAATTTACCAGGAAACCGGGCAACTGCAACTTGTCCCGAAGACTCAGGAATAAACACTTCATTAAAGGAGAAAAACCTCTCTCCTGAGTCGGAGCTGTTACTGTACTCAGGAGCAGGTGGGCAAGGGAAGTGGACTTTTTCCTGAGAGCAAGGTGAATGGTGAATCCTCAGCTAAATGGACGTGAGCATATGCCCCAAGCCACGCCGCACGTCTGTGGACCTAACTCTTCCAAACCAGCAAGGGGAGCCCCGTCGGATCTTGACAACCACCACTCTTACTACAGTTAAACGGGAACAATTTGTGGGTTCTTGATGATCTACTGGAACAAAAATGAAGCCTCTCAACTCTTTTTTTTTAAAGATGTACCAGGACTTTAAAAGATGGGCCCAAATCCATTGTCAAGAGTTTCCTGTACACCTTCTTCCAACTCATCTTTCTCTCTTGGTAGGGTTATTATTAAAGACAGCATTCCTTGCAACTTAGAATTCATCTGCTTCTTCCTGTAACACACAATTCTGAACACTGGGCTAAGAGGAGTGTTTTCACTACGAGCAGGGAAACGGGGATGAAATAGGTAACCTACTGCACCGCAGACACAGCTGAGGGGATGCCGAGGAAGGACGCTGGGTTAAGTCAGCTGACCTATCTGTAACGAAGGAGGTGTCAGAGCTCAGCACAGTTAGACTAAGGGGTGAAGGAATGTGGGAGGTTCTCAGGAGAGTGAACTTGATTTTTATGTTTTTATCTGACACTAATAGGTACCAATAAAAATTTGTGAGACGATGCACATAATGCGGCCAACAAATCCTTGGGGAGAGTTGGAGGACAGAGCCATAGCTGCCAAAGGACAAGAGGTGGGAGGAAGGGCATGACCCCAGAGGGGTCAGGAATTTTAGGGACTTGAAACTATAATGGTCCTTATACAGATGTACATGTTAAAACTCATAAAACTGAGCACCAGAGTCAATTTTCCTGTATGTTCATTTTTTATTTTTTAGATTTAAAAGAAAAAAAAATCAACAATAAAGCCTTTAGAGGAAGAAAAGTGCTGACTGGAGACAGGACAGGGCGGCTAACGCCCTTCCTCCCTGTGACAACGCGGCCGTGTCCTGGGGCTCCACCTGGGCCCACTCGGCAAGGCTCTCCTCAGGCTGACAGGCTCTGACACCCAGAGAACCAAGTGACCATCAGTCAGAGCACCTGGGGAGGGCTGCGTCACAGTGACAGACGTGCTTTGGGAGGAAGCTGGGCCCCCTAGGCAGCAGTGAGCAAAGAAAGATGTTGTGAGGAGCAGAAGGAAACTGGTGTGACCAGAGGGGGCTGCCAGGGCAGCATGACCAGCAGGATATTTGCTTCGGAACCAGGCCTGCTGCGAGGTGGCCTTGAAGAGCCAGATGTCACACTTCTCCTGAGCATCCCCTTCATCAAGGCTTCCACGGGCCTTGGGCCAACAAGGCCTGAATATGGTCTGTAATTTCTTCAGGGCTCCTCCCATCTCTGATGTTGAAGGGCCTATATAGGAACAGACCCCAAACCAGCCAGGGCAGGCAGTGCATGGAAAGCCATAGGAATGGTCACACCCGTCTCCCTTCACCTCCCACCAGATCTTCCAGAGAGAGAGCAGGCAGCTACAGATGACCCTCATGGTCTCCAGGTTCATTCTGGAGGGGACATCGCAGGGGCAGCAGACAATGACTGACACATAAGGTGCTGAGAAAAGACAAAGCAGGTGGTGGGGAGGAGGGGGTTCCTGCCTGATTGGTTCCTGAATGACTAGAGCAGCTAACAGCCAGAGCTGGCAGGCTGCGAATGGGCCTCACATGGGGCAAAGTGGGTCTTTGTGGATGACAACGGGGGTTCAGAGCTGGTCCCTGAGGGTCAGTGGTTGGTCCAGGGTGTTCTGGGAGTCAGGACAGCTCCAGGAGAAGAGCAAGCTTGGCCGAAGGCCACACGAAAGGACAACAGGGTAGAAGCTGCAGAGGCTGCAGAAAAGCCAGGAAGAGTTTCCTGTCTTGAGCGCCAATCTCTCTCATTCCAGGAATCCCCTTTTCCTGAAGCTAAAGCCTGCTGCTATTTATTTACACAAGACTGAACCCCACCTTCCAGGGCGCTTGCAAAGCCTTCCTCCACCACAAAGCCCAATTGTACTACCACATCCTCACAGCCACTTGGAGACAGAAACTGGCCCGAGGAAGACAATTTGTACCAGAGATGGAAACGGTCAGATATAAAGGCCCAGCTGGTCAATAACTGGGACCTTCGTCAGGGTGGGAACAACCTTCCTAGGGACAGTTGGAAAGGCGTGGCAGGGGTTCCGGCCTGTCTCGGTGCCAGGAGGCCCTTCTGCAGGTGAGCTGTGGCTATTTGGTTTTGGGCCATTTCCAAAGAACCAGGCCTTACCGCAGGCCCAACCGAGAGACAAATCAGCCTGCTATTCTGCTCAATTATCCACTTACAGAGAGGCATAATAACATTTTATTGAAGCAGGACACATGGATGAAAGATACATCCACAGCAGAAAACCCCAGAATTTTTTTTTCCAAGAGGAGACAGGAAACTTTATCATCCCTCAAAACTAATCTAGCCTAAACTACAGTGATTTTGGCACTTCAAACACAATTTTTCTTAGGACTTGAAATGTGGGCTTTCTTTCTATGTTCCTCAAATATTTCTCAGCAAGAGATTTGGTCATACATTATTTCTTAACAGGCTCCTATCTCCCCACAACAAAAGACACCTGAAATGTGCTAACACAGCCCACGGGAAAGTGGGGGCCTCAAAGCTCTGGACAGGTTTTAGCTGGACACGGAACATGTAATGGTCCCCTGGACACCAAACCCAACAGGACAGAGGGGTCTCGGACAGAGGGGAAGAGATTGCCTGTGTTCTAAGGTGCGCACCCCAGAGGGGGCACAGAAGCCAATGAAGTCCGTCTGTTGGCTGGTTGGTGCCTGAGGTTTGGCGACAGGGGCAGGAGTCCTGGACTAGGCTGGGGGCGTCTCTCCGCCAACGTTGTTGGCCATGCCTAGCTTCCCACAGCTCCCCCAGTGGCTGCCCCTGCCTTCTGCTCACACAGCTAGGGCTGAGCTCACACGGCTGTGCAGCTGGTTCCGTGTGTATACCTGGGAGCATCTAAAGCTGACTTCTCTAGGAGGTGACTCTGAGCCTTCCCTCCGTCCCAACGAATGCTCGCTTTCCTCCGGGCCCTCCATGCAATCCTCTGACGAGTTCCCAGCCTCTCTCCATCCCAGAAAGCACTTCTAAAGCCATGCCTGCTGTCTGCACAAATGATGAGTAATTACCACTAATTGCCCCTCACCTCTTACTAACCCCAAGACCTCCCCTGAGCAAGGAAGGAGGGAGGAAGGAAGGAAGGGAAGGCAGGAAAGCCAGTCAGGGTCTCTTCTGTCCAGCCCCTTCCAGCTCCCCCTGAGCCCATGCAAGTCAATTTGCCACCACGTTTCCTGCTCTCCACCCAGATGCCTCCTCAGCAGGTGACATGGACTCACCCAAGGTCGGTGAGGCTGGAAACTGCAGGTTCTATAGTTCTGGGCTTCTTAGAGACAAAGTTCAGGCATTACCAACCATTTACAAAGTGGAGCCTAAGAACACAACTACTGAAAAGAATCTTTGGGTCACCCAATTCATCATCTTCACCTGTGCAGGCCACAGCCCTCGAGCTCACGCAAGCCACCAGCGTGGCCCAGGGAGGGACCCAGGGCAGCAGCTGGGCAAGTCTGTGGATGACGCCTGTCCCCGCCCTGGACTGCTGAGTGAATGCAGGCGAGGGTCTTGGCCTCTCTGAGCCTTGATTTCCTCTAGAATGAGGCGGGAATAACCACTGTCCCACCTGCAGGGTCATTTGGAGGATTGAATGAGTTTCTGTACCCAACACTTCTCTGGGACACAGACAAACACTCAGAGAATAAAACTGTTATCGCTGCAAAAAGTACTGTTCAGAGAAAGGAGAGACTCAGGTACCAGTCCTGCTACGTTTTTCACCAGCTTGGTGACCTTAGACATTCTCCTCACCTTTCTAGGCCTCAGTTTCCTCAACTGTAACTAAAACCCAACGAGTATCTCTAATGTCCCTTGTTTACAAAAAAGAGACACACATGTAATAATACGATGCGTACTGTGACAGAGTGAAGAGGTAAGCAGGATGAGAACAAGGGAACTAAATTTCTGTGTACAGAGCCCTTGCAATGTGCTCCTGGAAACTTTACGGGGATCGAGACTACAAACATACACAGTACTCTTGAGCTTCTTTACATCTGTAAAATGGTTACTGTGCTCGTAAAGACTGCCTGCAGACTTAATTTGGCTTATACATACAGAGTCCCATTTAGTGCCTAAACCTGCCAGGCCCCGGCTCCCAGCTCCAGTCAAGAATGTGCTGGGGAACTTGGCCGGGGGAGGAGAACACAGGGGGATTCTGTGTGCGCTCCCTCCCCAGCACAGGAACCCTCGCCTGGAGCACTCCGAGGAAACGGAGCCGCCTCGGGCAGCAGGCCGCTGGGGGTCATTCCTAAGAAGAAGGCATTTTGCCAAATGTGTTAGTGGGTTTGACTAAACTTCTATTTCCCCAGTTCAGAAGACCGAGTGACTTGGAGAACGAGGCTTGCACACACAGACAGGAGACCATAGGTACGTATCTACCAACCTTGCTAATTTAATGCAAAATGAAGAGTAATCACAAAAATGGAACACAGAGGTAAAGGGGAGATGAACATGTGCTTCAAAGACAATGCTGTTTACCTCGAACTTTTAAAAACAAGAATCTTGAACTCCCTTTATAGCTCATTATGACTTTTTTAACATTTGTTTTTAATTTATCCAAGATCATAATCTTCACTGAGGACACATACGAGCCAAGCTTGAACTTGAAAACCAAGCTGGGCCTTTTGTTCTGCCTTTGTTAATTAGTATACAAAGAGGCATCTGATTCCCCCTCCCCCAGTCTTAAACACTGATTCCTATTTATGGAGAATGGGCTACAGCTGGGCCTCTGGGTAATGGGCCCTAGACAGGTATCAGGAAATTAAGGCCCTAATACTGGGTGATTCACTGCGGACCACTGAGACAAGTTATTTCAAGCACTTAGCCTCATCTTTAAATACACTGACGGTTCCCTGCTAGCTGGAGGCACTGAGTAAATTAAGCAGAATTAGGAAGATCTACAGCATTCTAATTGTTCACACTGAAAACGATGTACTAAGTAAGGCAGTACCACAGACCAATGAACAATTCCCAAGGTGGGTTTTGTAGAGCACTGATCCCAGGAGATGCTACTTGGAAATAAAGGGTCTGTGGTTCCTTCACTCATCAAACCAATATTTATTAAGGACCTTCCGTAAGCCTGGTGCTGAGAATACAACGGAGAACAAAACAGACCATCTCCTTGCCTTCTTCAGCAGGCTCAGGATCCAGAAGAAACAGAGTGTGTATCAATATGATAATTATTAGGCCACGTATTTACCAGCAGTGAAATTTGCTCCTGTGCAGGAAGCTGAGAATTTGCAGCAGGAAACTGCATGTAAACTGAAGGGCAAGGAGTATGAAGTGAGACTTCTCTACGGGTAGGGGTATGGCGTGGAGGGCAGTATTCTAAACACAGGAATGCTGAGGGGCCCTACACAGTACACTCCCCTCTAAGAGATTCACAGTGCATGGGAAGCTCTGCAGAAATGAGGTCTAGGATGGCCTGCCTATTGGGTTGGCCAAAAAGTTCATTTAGTTCTTTTTTCTGTAAAAGACAATTTTCGTTTTCACCAATAACTTTATTGATTTGGGTATTTTGAGTATGTCGGCTATCTCCCATGTTGTATAATTCTGATTGTTTTAATTAATGTCTCGATTTGATCGTTATCAATTTCAATTGGTCTACCTGACTGTAGAGCATCGTCCGGCAAGAAATCTCCAGCACAAACTTCAAAAACCACTTTCGACACATTCGATCTGTCACAGCTCCTTCTCCCAAACACTGCACAAATGGTTTTTTTGTGTGTCAGTTGTACTTTTACCGTTCATAAAATAATAAAGCATAATATCCTGAAAATGTGTATTTTTTCCATCTTTAATTTTAAAATGGCTACACAAAAATTCACCAATTTTGATGTGTGTGTTTTTTAAAGCACCTGATATGACAGCTGTCACAATACAATCTAACAAAATCGTTTCGAATGAAGTTAAAGACAACTGAGCACTACTAGAACCATCTTATGGAAAAACCAAATGGACTTTCTGGCCAACCCGATATTAACATCCCAAGGATGTCACTCTGGGAAATGCTGATAGAGGCACTACTGTTCTCACAGCCTATATGAAACTTCTGTATAAAACAAAAGCTCTTGTTCATGTAACCGGAAAACTATCACGTGTCCTCTCAGAACAGCCAAAATACCTTGGAGTTGCTAATGTAATTCTGAAGTGTTTTCCTTGGCACAGGCCTCTAAAACATATGGCATCCACATCTCCCACTACCATAGATGAAATTAAGTCCACAGCTACAAACTAGTGAGCCAGATAAGAAGTTCTACCTCTAGCACAGGCATCTACTTTATTTTTAAAAGTATGTATAAGCCTTAATACTGGCATGAATTGAGAAAACTTTCATGAAAAGTATAACAAAAATGATCAACCATGAAGATTAACTTATCAAAGATTATTCCCTAAAAGATACTAGAAGTAAACAATGATTTCCCGTGCTCCCCTAAAAATGTCCAAGAGGAAGACAGGTTTTTGCTGTTTATTACATACTATGCATTAAAAGGGGGAATGTAAATAAATAATAACAAGTATTCATACACACACAGATTTTACGTGCAAGGCACTGTGCCAGAGGCAACAGAAAGCTAAAGGAAAATATGACAGCGAGTCCCAAAGCGTATGGATCCCAGAGACCTAGAATTCCAAAACTAAATATGAGTAAGTGCCCAGGGAATGGTGGAGTATGGAGACTAAACTTTAAAGGGGCTAGGGAGATCCTGAAAACCCGGAACCACTAAAGCAAATGATAACTTGACCTTAACAAAGCCCCTACTGTGTACCAGACACTGTTCTACATGCTGTGTATAACCTTGTTTAATCTTTGCAACTATGAGGTAGGTCCTAGGTATATATCAAAATACGGCCTCCGACTCAGCATTCCATGGAAATCTGCCACTCAACAATGGCTCCAACTTGAGAGACCTGGGCTTCTAGCTGACCAACGACCATGTGGTCAGAGGTGACCAACATACCTCATGAATGTGACCATGTGAGAAATAAGGAAACAAAGTGTGTTGGATTTGCTGCCACGATCTCAACATGCCCTCTCAAAAACAGGCAAGTATTCTACATGTAACCTGAGTGAAAATCTCCTTATGAGCTTTATCTGTTCGAATGCTATCAGCTGGCAGAAGTATGTGTGTATTTTAATTAAAAGAATAAAATATAAGCATGAAAGATATTAATTTTATATAGAAAGTAACTAATGTACAGTTATTAAATAAAGAGGATCAATGAACAGTACATTTAAAAAGAGATTATATACTTTTAGAGCAAAAAAGTGTTCTTTTAAATTGCAACTGGCACATACTCTACAGTTAACTTGAACAACGCAAGTTTGAATGCGTATAAATAAGTAGACCCGCCCAGTTCAAACTTGTGTGGTTCAAGAGTCAACTGTACTTCTAAACTCTACAGGAATGCTGGGTGTTATCATAATAGTAAACAGAGTACCATTTAGGAGCAGTGTAGGCACCCCTACTGTTCAGACTATTGTTTCTAAGTAACCTATTTCATTAAAAATGGAATCAGAGTTCTTTCTAGAAAAGTCTGGCTCCAGGTCTGGGGCAGGAAATGCATGGGTGATAATCCTGGCACGACCTGCCATTCCAGTAAGCAGGGAACATTGAAGACCACGAGGATTCAGGGGCCAACCCGAAGGAGCTTCCACTAAACACAGGGCAATTTGAGTATCAGTAAGGGTAACTATAAATGGATGAAATATATAATACATAGATGTGGGTACATCAGTTTATACTTCAAAAAATAACTTCATGGGTTACCTTTGAAGGGTAACAGGAAACCAACTGAAAACCGGTAAGTAAATAAAGGGAAAGAATCAAGCACTTCCGTTGCTTTTTCCATATGATGATCTAGAGCACAGGTCAGAAAATGTTTTCTGTAAAGTGCCAGATCTTTTCAAACCTGTAGGCCACATATGGCTTCATCGTAACTACTCAACTCAGCCCTTGTAGTGCAAAACCAGCACAGGCAAACTACAAATGAATGCACGTGGCCGTGTTCTCATTAAGCTTTACTTACAGAAATAAGTACTGAGTTGGATATAGCCTGTGGACCTTAGTTTTTGCTGACCTCTGATCTAAGGTAACTATTGGATTGGCCAAAAAGTTCATTTAGTTTTTTTTTTTCTTTTTTAAAATATATTTTATTGGTTATGCTATTATAGTTTCCCAATTTTCTCCCTTTGCCTCCCTACCCAGTACCCCCATTTCCTCCAGCAACCCCCCCTTAGTTCATGTCCAGGATCAGGCATACATGTTCTTTGACTACTCCATTTCCTATATTGTTTTAACATCTCCTGTGTATCCCGTATCTACCAATTTGTACTTCTTAATCCCTGCTCTTTCCCCTCTTGTTCCTCCCTCCTCCTTCAGGCTGATAACTGTCCAAATGACCTCCATATCTATGATTTTGTTCTGTTCTGTTTGTTTGCTTAGTTTTTTACATTCAATTGTTGATAGTTGTAAATTTATTGCCAATATAATGTTCATGATCTTCATCTTCTCTTCCTTAAATAAGTCCCTTTAACATTTCATATAATAATAGCTTGGTAATTGAACTTCTTTAGCTTTACCTTATCTGGGAAGCACTTTATCTGCCTTTTGATTCCAAGTGATGGCTTTGCTGGATAGAGTAATCTAGGTCATAGGTCCTTGCTTTTCCTCACTTTGAATACTTCTTGCCAGTCCCTTCTAGCCTAAAAAAGTTTCTTTTGAGAAATAGGCTGATAATCTTATGGGAACTCCTTTGTAGGTAACTCTCTGCTTTCAGATTCTCTCTTTATCTTTAACCATTGGCGTTTTAATTACGATGTGTCTTGGTGTGGTCCTCTTCATGTCCATCTTGTTTAGGACTCTGTGCTTCCTGGACTTATATGTCTATTTTCTTATGAACTTAGGGAAGTTTTCTTTCATTACTTTTTCAATTAAGTTTTCAATTTCTTTCTCTTCTCCTGCTGGCACCCCTGTGATTCAAATGCTGGTATGTTTGAAGTTGTCCCAGAGGCTCCTTAGCCTATTCTTGCTTTTTGGATTCTTCTTTTTTCCTTAGTGTTCTTACTGAATGTTTTTTTTTCTTATGTTCCAAATCATTGATTTGATTCTCGGCTTTATGCACTCCACTGCTGATTCCCCGTAAATTTTTCTTTGTTTCACTTAGTGTGACCTTCATTTCTGCCTGAGTCTTTTTTATGTTGTTGAAGTACCCAGTGAATTCTTTGAGCATCCTAATAACCAGTGTTTTGAACTCTGCATCTGATAGCTTGTCTTCATTTCATTTAGCTCTTTTTTCTGAAGTTTTTATCTGTTTTTTTTTTCATTTGGGACTTGTTTCTTTGTCTCCTCATTTTCGAAGCCTCCTTGTATTAGTAGAGCTACTTTGACTCCCTGTCTTAGCAGTATGGTCTATTTTTTAAAAGTGCACCAGTAAGTTGGATGCCTTTAAGTAGACACCCTGGCAGGGCAACCCACATGAACCAAGTTGATGGAGTCTTAGATATGGTCCCACAGCTCTGTGGCTTTGTGTGGGGGGAGGACTAAGAAAGGGGACAATGGCTGCTGCCTTGCCTCTGGAGTTTTGTCCAGAAGGAAGCTGTCCCCCAGCACTTGCTCTGATGTCAGACACTTCAATTTCTCCCTGTATGCCACCAGTGCTCTTTAAGCTGCTGTCCATGCTGAAGCCCAGAGGGGGTGAGTCTACATAAGCCCTAAGTCCGTTGTGGGCCCTTTAAGAAGAGATGCCTGAGAATCTTGCAGTTTCTTCTGCCACCCCAACCCCCTCTGGTCTTTACAGCCAAAAGTTATGGGGACTTATCTTCCTGGCACTGGAACCCTGGGCTGGGTGCTCTGGTGTAGGGCAGGGATCCCTCACTCCTAAGGGATCCTCCCCATTTTTATCTACCACGCCTGGGTATGCGACTGCCCATTCCCCGTCCCCACCCCTCTATCCATCTGGATGAATGTGACTTCTTTAATTCCTCGGGTGTCAGGTTTCCATACAGCTCAATTTTCTGATGATTCTAGGTGATAGCTATTGAGTATTTTAGTTGTAATTTTTGCTGTGGTTGTGCAAGGAGGTGAGCCGTATCCATGTATCTCTCACATCGATGTTTCTCTCCCTCTCTTTCTCAATAAAATATATTGATTTATATAATATATAAATCATTGATTTATTTTTAGAGAGAGGGGAAGGGAGGGAGAAAGAGAGGGAAAGAAACATCAATGTGTGGTTGCTTCTCGAATGCCCCATACTGGGGACCTGGTCCACAACGCAGGCAGGGGCCCGACTGGGAATTGAACTGGTGACCTGATTCACAGGCCGGCACTCGATCCACTGAGCCACACCAACCAGGGCTAAATAAAATATATATTTTTAAAAATTGGTGAATTTTGTCTTGGCTGCTGTGGCTCTGTGGATTGAGCTCCAGCCGAAAGGTTGCTGATTTGATTCAGGGCACATGCCTGTGTTGTAGGCCAGGTTCCCAGTTGGGGGCGTGTGACAGGCAGCCAATCAATGCATCTCTCACACATTGACATTTCTTTTCTCTCCCTCCCCCTCTCTAAAAATAAATAATTAAAATCTCTTTTAAAATTGGTGAATTTTTGTGCGGCAACTCTAATATTGAAGGCTGAAGAAAACATAAAACATTTTTTGCATATTATACTTTATTATTTCAAGAAAGGTAAAAATGCAACTGAAAAGCAAAAAAAAAGATTTGTGCAGTGTATGGAGAAGGTGTTACGACTCACTGAACATGTAAAAGTGGTTTGCAAAGTTTCTTGGTACTATTGACATTTTTGCCACATAATTCTTTGCTGTGGGGCCGTCTTGTGCATTGGAAGGTGTTTA
Source organism: Phyllostomus discolor (assembly GCF_004126475.2). Lineage (NCBI taxonomy): Eukaryota > Metazoa > Chordata > Mammalia > Chiroptera > Phyllostomidae > Phyllostomus > Phyllostomus discolor. The sequence goes on along the minus strand of NC_040908.2, from coordinate 61,226,644 downwards.
GCGGCACCCCTGGCCTCCTCCCACTAAAAGCCAACAGTGGGAGATAGCTGACATACTCAAAATGTCCAAATAAATAGTTACTGGTGAAAATAAAAAATGTGTCTTTTATTTTACAAAAAGACTAAACAGACTTTGTGGCCAATCTAGTACAATAAGAGTTGATGAAGGGTAGTTTCTTTTAAAAACATCACAGCTGATAGATGAAGGAATGATGCAAATAGACTATCACCATTTTCGAAATTGCTAACGAAGTAATGGATGTGGTTGATGATCATCAGCGGCTGCTAATATTAGACAACCTAATGCTAAGTGTCTCCTGATGTAAGTCTTGAAAGTCTTGAAAAAAATAAATGTAAAAGGAGAGATAAAGAGAAGACCCCAAAGCTTGATCAAAAATATAAATCAGGCTAACACTTTTCAAAAACTACAGGGGACAGAAAAACATGTTGAAAGATATCATGGGGTTGCATTTAACAAAATCCAGACCGTGAGAAACTCCACAGGAGGCATCCGATAAAAAACTGAAAACCAAATTAGGAAGTTCTTTACATCCTACTGAGAATGCAGAGCTGAACGTCAATTTGCTACCTCAATATTTTACAAGATTTCAAAACTATGTATCATAACTTTGTGACAAACCATCTTTGATTCAGACATAATAAACACTATAAAAATCTATACAAGAAACTTTTATTTAAAAAATGAGGGAGCAAATTCCTTCATCTTATTTAATATTCACGAACATACTACAGAGTCACAGAAACAGCCCAGCAATTTTCAGAACCCAGAAGTAACTGTTCCTGAACTACAATGCCAAACTTTAAAAATCCGACCATTAATTTGGCCACTACCACAGAAATAACCGGTTCTGGCAAGAAACACCAATGAAAACAAAACCAGTGGGTGAAAGTTTGGTGAGAAATAGGATATCCATATACTCACAAAGGAGCTCCCCAAAGGATACATATTAATTACAAGGAGGAAAACTAGAAATTTCTTTTGCAGAAAGTTGGCAAATACTATTTTTACCTAGTGATCAAAAGCAACATCACCTGTAACAGGAAAACTGCTGGCTCCTTGGGAGAAACACTTGGAAGCCCATCGCATCCCCACATCCACTCTGCAGTGTTCTTGCCCAAAATACAACCACCTGAATCTGCTCGTGAAGGAACATCTGAAAAAGGCAGAATTCAGTGTCCTTTACCAAATCAGTGGTTTGCAATCTCCGAAAGTCAAGAACAGAAGAGATACATTGGGGCAGGAAAGAAAAAAAAACTGTCCGAGACCGAAGGAGACTAAAGAGACAGTGAAGCGGAACATGTGCCCCGCCCCCGCCACCCCCCATCCCCCCCCCCCCCCCCCCACCGAAAGGGTTTGACGTTTCCTTGTGCTACAAAAGACAGTGGGAAGACAACGGGCAAAACCTGCATAAGGTCTGCAGATGAGACAACAGGACTAGCTCTGTGTTAATTTCCTGATTTTGATAACGATATCATAGTAAATCTTTGATTTTAGAACATACACATGGGAGTTGGGGGGTGGTCAGGGGGTAAAGGGGGAATAAATGGTGACGGAAGGAAATGACTCAGGGTGGTGATCACAATACAATATACAGATGATGTATTATAGAATTGTACACCCCAATCTTATTAATCAATGTCACTCCAACAAATTCAATTAAAAAAAAAAAAGCCCTGGCTGATGTGGCTCAGCAGACCGAGTGATGGCTTGCAAACCAAAAGGTAACTGGTTCAATTCCCAGTCAGGGCACAAGCCTGGGTTGCGGGCCAGGTCCCCAGTTGGGGGCATGCAGGAGACAATTGGTCAATTATGTCTGGCACACTGATGCTTCTCTCCCTCTCTCTCTAAAAGTAAATAAAGTCTTTAAAAAAGAAAAAAAGAACAGATACATGAAGTTATCTAGGAATAAAGGGGCACTGAGCCTGCAACTTATTCTCAAAAGCTACAGAAGGTTAGAGAGATAAAGGAAATGTGGTCAACGTTAACATTCTGGGAAATCTAGAAAAAACTACATGGGAATTCTTCATATTATTTCACATCTTTGTCTGAAATTGTTCCAAAATAAAAAGTTAAATTAATTCCTATAGATTCAGGGTGGGGCACAAGTAGGTTTGCAGCTGCGAGTGCGCAAAACTGTTTATTCTTGTGTTATTATTTACTAATTGGTATATTGTTTCCCATACAGACAGCGGCAAACCTACTTGTGCCCCACCCTGTACATGCACAGCTGACCCCTGAGCATGGGTTTGAAACGTGCAAGGGCAGCTACACACGGAATTTTAAAGTTTGCAACTGTGCGTTTCCTATCCGAGGACTCAGCCAACTACTGACTGAAACCGGTATTTTCACATTCCAATCCGCAGTTGCAAAGGACCAACTGTAGTTAAGTTTCTGGGGAGTCAAATGTTGTACCTGGACTTATGGCTGGGTGGGGGTCTGCACCCCTAACCCCCCGTGTTGTTCAAGGGTCGAATGTATACAAGTTCCACATATATTGAATTAATTGTGTATATATATATATATATATGTATATATATTTATCATTTTGTTGATAGTCAATTTGATCAAGAACTTGCAGAGCTCTGACAAATACGGCTCGGTTGGTTGGGTCTCATTCCACAAAATAAAAGGTTGCCAGTTCAATCCTGGTCAGGGCACATGCCTGGGTCGCAGGGTCGGTCAGGGCATGTATGAGAAGCAACCAATGGCCCTGGCTGGCGTAGCTCAGTGGATTGAGCGCAGCCTTTGAACCAAAGTGTCGCAGGTTTGATTCTCAGCCAGGGCACATGCCAGGGTTGCAGGCCACGGTCCCCAGCACCCGCACATTGATGTTTCTCTCTCTCTCTCTTTCTCCCTCCCTTCCCCTCTCTCTAAAAATAAATAAATAAATATTTTTTAAAAATCGTACACAAACTGGCCATTCTGTTACAGTGATATGTGTATCTTTGCAAAGGGAACTGATAACCATGTAAATTTAAAACCTGCACAAAGTACTGAGGCTGGTGCACCAATTACTTTTATTCAAGTACTTCTGGTTTCCCCTGACTATGCCATTCAATCATTTCTTATAAAAACATTTTTTTAAAAGATTTTATTCATCCATTTTTAGGGAGGGATGGGGGGGGAGGGGGAGAGAGAGAGAGAGAGAGAGAGAGAGAGAAACATCAATGTGCGGTTGCTGGGGGTTATGGCCTGCAACCCAGGCATGTACCCTGGCTGGGAATCGAACCTGGGACACTTTAGTTCCCAGCCCGCGCTCAATCCATTGAGCTATGCCAGCCAGGGCTTATAAAAACATTTTAAATGCTGCAAGAAAATATCCACTTATTAAAATATTGGCTTAAATTTGTTGGTCACCAAACATCTTAATAAAATGATAATAATTCTGTACATTATTTTGATGACATTTATTATTTTTTATGTCCAACAGATTTGTTCTACAATGTTGATATTTGGCTTTAGCCTTGGACAAATCCTGGTTTTAAAATGCAGCCCAGCCCTGGCTGGTGCAGCTCAGTGGATTGAGCACGGGCTGTGAACCAAAGGGTCACTGGTTTAATTCCCAGTCAGGGCACATGCCTAGGTTGCAGGCCAGATCCCCAGTTGTGGGTGTGCGAGAGGACACCACACATTGATGTTTTTCTCCCTCTCTTTCTACCTCCATTCCCTTCTCTCTAAAAAAATAAATAAAATCCTTTAAAAATAAATAAAATAAAATAAAATAAAATGCAGCCCATACAGCCAAAATGTTAATTCAGTGACCCTCAAATATTAACACTATCTCCATTTTGCAGAAGACAGCCCTGGGGTGCAGAGCCAGACCATGGCTGGACTGGGATTCAAGGGCCTGTGGCCAAACCTGAGTCCCACACCCCTTGAATACACTGGCACCCCAAGGGAAAGGGATGGCCTGTCAGTGGGGTATGCTATGCTCCTCATCCATCAGGCCTTGGGCTTCTCTCCACCCATTTCCCCTCCCCTCTCATTCGGTGCAACTGTTTATCAAGGGGCCCCCAACTCCAGACTCTCACCACCTGCTGCATTAACTCTCCTTAGGAGGGCGTGAGAACACCCTTTCGAAGACAACCTATTTCCCATTCCAAAGCTTCAGCACCAGCGTCTCTCTCCCTGACAACATTTTATAACAGAAAAGCTGACATTGTAAAAGAAGTATAAAGTGTTATCTCACGTATCTTTAATATTCCTCCCATATGCATCTCACCTAGAAAACAGTTTAAATAGATAATATAATTAAAAAGCAATGTCTTATCCAGTTTACATATACTATAATATTCACACCTGTACAAGAAAGTGGGGCTGGGCAGGAGTAGGAAGTAGGCAATAGACCAAGTCAACAGGTGCACATAGAGTATTAGATATTGGCCCTGACTGGCGTTGCTCAGTGGGTTGGGTGTTGTCCCACAAACTGAAAGGTTGTGGTTCGATTCTGGGTCTGGGCGCTTGCCTGGGTTGTGGGCCGGGTCCCCAGTAGGGAATGTGCAAGAAGCAACCTTTTGATGTTTCTCTTTCAAATCAATGTTTTTCTCCCTCTCTTTCTCTCTCCCTCCCCCTCTCTGTAAAAATAAATAAATAAAATCTTTAACAAAATAAATAATATTAGATATCATGGTATCTAAGGAACCAAGTTTACCATCTCAAGATGTCACAGGAAAAACACAAGGGAAATTGAAGGGAAAATATAGATTAAATGGAGCTGCAGAGCACAGAAAAGCAAAGAAAGATGAAGACTGCAATGATTGCCATCTCTGAAACTGTAAAGAGACTAGCCATTAAAAGGGTCTGACTCTAGGCTTGGCCAATGAAGCTCAGTTGGTTAGAGCATCATCTGATAACTGAAGGTCACGGGTTCGATTCCCGGTTAGCACATGTGCTTAGGATGGGGGTTCACCCCAGGCCAGCATGCATAGGAGAGGCAATCAATGTTTCTCACATTAATGTTTATCCCCCCTCCCTTCTCCTCTCTCTAAAAATCAATAAACATGTCCTCGAGTGAGGATTACAAACAAAAAAGGGGGTCTGACTCCACCCTGGGCAGAAGCAGGGGTGAAAAGTGCCTCCTAAGTGAAAGGGGTGGAAATGCCACAGAAAAGAATGAATACAGAGATGTTACTCAATAGTCGTCTTTTACCGTACACGTACATGCCATTTCTTTGTGAAACTTTCAGTAGAAGGGAAATTGCATCATTGTGGCTGGAATGATGGCTCTGCCACCTTCTGGAGAGGTGACTCTAGGTCCCTCACTTACTCTCTCAGTCTCAGCTTCCCCGTGGGTAACACAGATTGTAACCGCAGATGTGCATGTGTTCAATGTGGGAAACAGTCGTGCACAGTGTGATACGGTGCCCTGGAACACTGCAGGTGCCTATAGGGCCGTTTTCAAAAATACTGATGCTTGAATATTCATGCTGTCAACATTCAACAAATGTCTGTGAATCACTTATCCCAGGTCATGTGTTACAGTTTAATAAAGTACTTTGTGGGAGACCACATGGCAATGGAAAACAATAATAAAGATTATATATATTTTTTAAAAAGAAGTATTTTGCGGTGCAGTTTTTCTGCAGCACTGCTTTTTGCCAGGCTCGCTGCGGGTTACCCTAAGTGGCAAGGAGGGTAATGCTCCAGGGAGCACAGCTGGGCTCCAGTCCTGTTCCCACCACCAATAACTGTGCGGCCAGGGGCAAGGCCACTGTCTCCCTGAGCCTGTGCTCCTCACCAGTGGGTGGGCTGGACGGTCCCCCTTCCGGCTCTGAGGGCTACAGAGAACCCGTGCTGGGACCTTCATGGGACCTTGTATAAGAATCTCAGGGAGGAACATTCAACCCACCCCCCAGGAGGTATGTGCTATAAAATCCAACTGATTTTAGTGATTATGATATATTCTTTTTGGAATTTATGAAGAAGAGTATAGTTCCAAATATCAGAAATCACTACAGCCAACAAATTTGGACTTGTAAATTGATCGGCTTTTCACACCACTCATTCTTACTTCTTTTGTTTTTCTTCATTATCATCAGGTCCATCTGTTTCTTTCTTTTCCTTTTGTTATCCTCACCCAAGGACATTCTTTTCATGCTATCACACCTGCAACCCGAGTATGTGTCCTGACCGGGAATCGAACCCCTGACCTTTTGGTGTATGGGATTACGCTCCACCTGAGCCACACCAGCCAGGACAGTACTTATGTCTTTAATAGTCAATTTACTAAAGTAATTCTAAATGATTGGGACTGATTTTTAACTTAGAGAACTTTTAAAAAGCAACCGATTTATAAAATATAAATATAAATATTTTTAAAATATTTTTAAATATAAATATAAAAATATATATTTTATAAATATAAAAATATAAAATATAAATATTTTATAAAATGAACAATAAGAAAATGTCTGTACACTTGGTTCCCCAGAGCTTGGTTTGTTAACCAAACTATGTTGCTATCCAAACTGCTGAAAGAGAGCCAGCTGGCTCCTCCCACCCTCTTCCACACCAAAAACACACGTGAGCATTCTTCCAATGCACTGATTTCAACAAGGAAAAACAGTCCACAAGTTCAAAAGAGGTCAAATATTAGTAGATAACCACTTATTCCTCTAAAAGAGGATAATGTGGTGAAGCTCCTGGGGCCACCACTAAAGTGGTAACTAAAAGTTACTTCGCTCCTCTACTACTAAAGTAACTAAAGGTTACTTCGCTCCTCTGGAGTATAGTAGTGGAAGAACAACTTAAACCACAGCCACTTGCTCACTTACACAACTGTTTATTTGGGAAGGTACATTTCCAGGTCCACTTTGTAAAGCGGAACAAATCCACCCCCCTCCCACCCCAACTGGAACTACACCAGGATTTCTGAACTGGGAAACAAAGGTCAGCGGCCCTTCTCCCAAGGGGAGGAGGAGCTAGTTATATCAGACATTTGTGTAAAGTCACAAGGGTGGAATGTGAAGACATAGACTTTGGCCTTACAACCAAGTTCAAATCTATGCACTGTCAATTACCAATAGTGTGACCTTGAACAAGATGCCTGACCTCTACAAGTCTGTCTGCACAGCAGTGAAATGGGAATAAAAAGTATCTACTTCCTAGCAGGTCAGAAATAATGAAAATAATGTTTTAGTAGCAATGCATTGCCAAGTGCTTTCCAAAGAACTTGGCAATGCATTGCTACAAGAACAGCAAACGAGAGCACCCACTTTACCAAACATTTGCCAGCATGCAAAAGTCTTATTAAGACAAACTCTTTGTTAATTTGGTGGGCCAAAAAGTGATTCTCATCTTTATTAGCATTTTTTTATTACCTGGGAGATTGAACAGTTTCAAGTATTTGGAAGTCATTTGTAGTTTCTTCTTTTGTGAATCTTTTGTTTATATTTTATGTTTACTTTCTACAAGTACGGCGAACACTTAGGACCTTGTTTCTCCTCTTAAGATTTCTGAAATGCTGTAACAGCTCCGAGTATGAGTTCATTTCCCGTCCTGAGGACTCCAGGTAACTAGAGGCATTACCCCTCATTACTTCCACAAAAAATCCTGAAAAGGCCATGTTTAGGAAAACATTTTTATAATTGTCAAACTTTGAAGTGTATTTCTAAGCTAAATGTTCATTTTCCAGTGAAAATCTCTGGGCTATGAACATGATGAAAAGGAAAGATTTAAAATTCTGAAATTTATTTTAGAACCTTAAAGGTATCTGTCAATGGAGGGAACTCATCACCTCCAACACCCAACTCTCAGAAAGAAGCTGCACTGCACCCCTGGGACGTCTGCCTGCTGAGCGGCCCAGGGGACGAGTCCCAGGGGACACGGCCCCGCCCCCCACTCCCCTGACGTTCTCTTCACTTCCGAATGCCAAGGTTTTGGAGACTGCATTTATTTCATTGTTCCCTAAGTCCAATCCAGCTTGAGAAAAGATAATAAAACAGCGAACTTATAAAAACCTCCTCCAAAAACACATTATTACCCACTTTGGGGCAGTTTACTACATGATTTTAAGCAGCCAGTCCTCCCTTTCCCATCCCAGATTACTTATCACATCCCAGTATCTGCCGCTGACTGCATTCGAGTTGTATTTTGATTCCCATCTCCGACCACCTTCAAAATCAGCCAGCTCCAGACAATAAAAATAGGAAAATTTTCCCAAGTATGTCATATCTTTCAACCAATGCACAAGTGTTTCGTTACTTAACATGTAGCTGAGCGATGCCCCCCATTTTCAGACTTATAATGGGAGTACAGAGAAGGGGCCTGTAGTCTCCCTACTACAAACAAAATTTCAAGACCTCCATCCAAGCCACCTTGGTTTTGCTGAGAATCTCAAAGCCATCCACTATCCAGTGCATCCCCCCTTCAATTTCTGACAACCCCACCTCTGCATTTTTCTACACCCTCACCTTCCACTCTTGGGCTGCTCTGCAAAACTGGGAGAACACCTACTGTCAAGCATCCTCATCAACAAAGGAAAACAACTACCTTCTTTCTGAAGTTCTCCATCTCCTCTCCTCTTCTCCCTACCGCTTCCTCCATTCACCTTCCATGCTACCCTACTGCCCCTACAAACTCCACCCCAGCTTCCTAAACATACTTTCCAAAGCCTGTGGCTCCTCCCTTCCCCCCTCTATGCCACAGCCATTCTCCTTAAATGGTTGTCTGACATTTGGGTTTTCAACATCTTCCAGGTTATGGTAGGACAGAAAGTGCAATGTGGAAGGTACAGAGGGGTAGGGAGCAGGCTGCTCGCCACTGCGAGAGTCTGGTCTGGCGTTCTGGCTGAGAAGCGAGGGGTGATTTACACTGAGGACCATTCCAATGCACAGCCTGCCCGGCACTGGATGGGGAAGCCCTGAGCTGGTATCTCTGCCTCCCTATCTTTATCACCACTACTTGCCTGGAATACTTCTCTCTGGTGGGCACCAATAACTTCCTCATTAGTGAATTCCCAAAGCTTCTCTTGACCCCTCGATCTTCTTGTCCCCTCTGTGGCATCTGTCACTGAAGACACCCCTCCCCTTTGTTTTCCCTCCAGGTGCCATGATGTCACAGTACCTAAGCTCTCCTCCCACCTTGGCAAGTGCTCCTTTCCACCCTCCTTCAGTGACTTCCTTCTCTATCCTGAGCATCCTCTCTCCTTCTTCTCATTCCCCAGCATCACCAGTTGCTCCAGTTGCAACTATTCCCTCAATATCCCCTCAAACCAATGAGTCTCCAATGAAACCTAGCAGTTTCTCTAAGTGAGAGCCTTTCACAGACCATTTGGGCACTGACATTGCCAAGAGTCAAGAGTATCTGCCCAGCAGCAAAGACAGCAGGCCAGGGCACCGCCTGCAAGAAGTCATTCCCCCAGGTCCCCAGGGCTCAGACCCCAGTTCATTGGGATAACAGCCACTTTCTGCCTATGGTATTGCCCTCCCTGCACAAATTCAACCAACCACCCCAGTTTCTCCCATCCTTTTTATTTGGATACTCTGAAGCCATTTTCATCTCACCCCTGGACTCTTGTGAATCTTCTAACTCTTCTAGCTCCTTCTAGGCCCTCTCCCTCCACAACCTATTACCTTTCTAAGCATATGTGAGTCATATCACTTCCCAGCATAACTTTCAATGGCTTTCTGTTGCTTCTTGAATAAGACCCGATTCCTGCACTGGCATTCAAGGTCTGGCCCCTTATCCTTCCAGGCACACAGGATGGCTGGCATTGCCCCTGACAGCCCTGAACTTGCCTCCCCGCTCCCAGCCTCTGCTCTCCCCGTGCTGGCTCCAGCCTCACTGTTCACCCTAAACACCTCTGCACTCTTTATGTGTTTCATTACTAACAAGAATTATTTTTAAACATATTTTTAAATGTTTTTCTAGTAAAGTTGACATTCCATGTTATTTTATATTAGTTTTAGGTGTACAGCACAGTGGTTAGACGATCAATAAGAATTACTCTGAATTACAGAATGAGTGAGTTTTGGGAACAAGTTTAAGCAACTTCCTCTACCTGTTTTCCTTGATTTGGCTGTCCCCAAACAATCTTCCTATTCTCTTTATTCTCAAAATTCTTCTCTAGACTTTATGGGCTCTTAACGTAGACTTCGCATTACAGTGGTTTGTGCTAACATTACTTCCTCCTAACTCATTTTTTTCAAGACTTTTGAGTATTTTTCTAGACAATCATGTCATTTTCTTCAAGATTTTATCTATTTATCTTTAGACAGAGGAAGGGAAGAGAGGAAGAGAAACATCAATGTGAGGTTCCTCCCGTGCACCCCCTACTGGGGACCTGGCCTGCAACTCAGGCATGTGCTCTGACTGAGAATCTAACCTGTGACCCTTTGTTCCACAGGCCAGTACTCAACCCACTGAGCCACATCAGCCAGGACTCCTAACTCATTTTTTAAAGTTGGGTCTAATGCATCCAGTCTCCCACAGTCCCTTAGCCATTGTCCATGACGGGTCCTCAATAAACATCATTTTAGGTTGAGGAGTTACATCTTAAGGATGCCAATCTAAAGTTCCCCAATTTAGCAAGTAAAAGTTGGCTCTCAGTTAGAATATAAGTAGGATCTTTGCATTATAGATTTTTCTAATGAGTTAATTATTTAAATTCCTTCTTATGCACAATTTTTTTTGTTAACTTTGCACATCATTGTAAAGGCTGGGATACTCTGTTGAAGGTTAGCGTGTGTGCTAGCCTACTTTCTCAAGAATCCATAGAAGTTAGATCAATGAAGACTGAGACCAACCTCTAACTTTCTAAAATTATAACCGAGCAAGCTGATATCCCCTGCCAGGTCAGCCCATCCAAATAAAAGACTGACAAAATTTGAGTCCCTCCACAGGGTTTGTCACAAATTGTCACCCCAGCAATCCAAGTGCCAAAACTTCAACAACGTAGGCTGGGCCCTTGAAAAAGCTTGTTCCATGTGGAAAACCCTCATTAAACCCTGGGTTATATTTAGAAAAAAAATGGAACAGAGTTATATTTAGGTGAAATGGCTTAAAAGAATTTTCACCAAAAGCAGCCTGATCTTCCATAAGAAAAGGTTTGACTTAGCTTTTACATACAACTCCTAAAAAGACAACTGCTTTAAACTAACCCAAAGATTTCAGCTTAGATTCTTTGTTTAGAAAGAAATCAGGAGCACCCAGCATATCCGCAAGATGACCCACAAAAAGCAGTGGTATAGGAAGGACTTAAAAAGAAACACAGGTTTGGGGAACAAAACATTTCATACAGAAACTTGAGTTGAGATGGCCTGAGAAAGGTGTGAGCGAAGTGGTGCTTGAGCTGTGTGAGAGCTCTTAAATTTATAAACTGGATACAAAAACTATAAATTTCCCTAGCAATCTACCTAGAAGTGGTTTGCTTTTCCAAAATGTCATTAGCACTCTCATTGTGGTCACAGTCAAACTATCCCTCTCACTTTGTAGCTAGCTCATGGAACCACAGTCAACATTTTCTTTTTGGCTCTTATTAGTCAAACTATTTTTGACATCCACTTTCTTCTGTGCTGACTTACATTTTCCTAACAAAATTCTAGTCAACAGCACAGAGGTGGTTTAGTAAACTTGTGAAGCCTTTTCAGGAATGAATGTTTCATTTCAGGATGACCATTTGAAGAAGTGAAAGATGGTTTGTGACAGTTATTCCTCTCTTCCCAGGCCACAGCGTCCCCAGGGCTCCAGATGGGAAAGAATCACAGCTCCGAGGCTTGGCGCACACCCCCAGTTAAGGGGACATCTTCTCTAAAGAACCTCAGGAAGAGGTCACTTCCTAGCCTCCCAGCCAAACCAGAGTGGAGGGCAAAGGTAAAGCTTGGGGCGGAGATGGCCGGACAACAGGACTGCCCAGCCCCCAGTCATCCCAGCAGGAGTTATGCCAGTGGTAAGGGTGTTGCAGCTCTGCTGCTTGTTATTCCCGGGGTCAATTAACACCCTGAAAACACTCCAGCTAATCCTCCCTTTTGCTTCTGGCTTGGTATTTCCAGAAAGTGTTAGAGCGACAGAGAACTGAAGTCACCAAATTTTATACCATTCACAGGCCTTAGAGCAACAAAGCCTAAGGCTGTGAAATTTAAAGATGAAACACAGACCTAGACACAAAAGAGAGACCATATTATATTTTCCAGGCACTTCCCTCTCCCCCTTCAGCCACTTCCCTCCCCTTCTTCCACCCTGTATCATACATCCATTTTAAGAGGATGGGACCCCAACAGAGGGCCTATAGTTTGCCTACAGTGAGAATCTTATTAGCTACATTAATATAACCACCCAGAGGAAAGCATCACCTCAACCTTATATAGTCCAGACAAGTGCTTAAGGGTTTCCTCAGTTGCTTTCGCTGCAGCCCATGATGCCCAAGGATAGGGTCAAAGAGCAGGTTCTATTGAGCTGACTGAATTGCAGAAAATGTCCCCATACATCAATGAACTTTATAAGTAGGCAGGCCTAACACAGTGATAGGCATTTAAAGAGCACAGAAACAATGGGGGAATTGAACTTCTGCAACGACAAATCACCAGGGAGACAGAATGTAGGTATGAGAGTGGGCCAGGACATACTAAGTCCCTTATGAAGCGGCAACACAGAGAGGGTGAGTGTCCTCAGAGGCTTGAAACAGGGTTGGCGACATGGGCCAGGGCAGGGAACAGCTGCAGAGGTGAGCAGGGGCACAGAGGGGAAAGGTCAGCTTCCCTAAGGAGGGCTCCGAAAATCCCACACAGGCCTGGATTTAGTAATCAGGCATCCTTCTTATCACCAAGAACGGGTCTTGGAAGTTTTTAGGCAAAAGAACATGTAAGGTGGTAGAAAGAAGGAAGGGTGGTAGAAGGAAGGAGGGGACTGACACAAACGGAGTATCTGTCCCACTGGATCTCTTCCCTGGACACCAGCAGTTGTCAGAGTCACCATTCGAAGAGAAAGACTCCAAATACCCTAATGAGAAATGGGTAGGTTGAAGGAAGAGCCCGCTGGAGGGAAACAATCGGTCATATCTGGGACTTGTCTAGTGACTTTATCTGCACCAGGCCCTGGATCAGTGCTCCCCCACAGAGGCTAATGCCTCCAGACTCCTCTCTTTCCAGACATCCAGTGGGAAATGGGAAAATGAGACTCTGGTAGCATAACCCTGTTACACACAAGATTGCAGGAACTCCTCCAAAACTTCCGGAACTGAGCTACATCTGGGACACCTGAGGGAATCAGTGAAAACCTAAACAAAGTTGCTATAGCTTGTACCGCTCAATTTTTACACCTTTCTTCTTTGAATATGAACAAGAGTAACAGCCAGAGATGCCCATATCCAAATTATATTCAGGACTTTCTGGGATGCTCCAAAGCAGGGCCAAAGTCACAGGTTTTCCCTGCTTGACCAGTGAGGGCTGTGTGGTCCCACTCCCCTTTCAGTTGGTCAGAGCCCCCCCCCCCCACGCTCCCACATCTCAACTGGCCAGTAGAGCGCACCACTGAACCCACCGCAGAGGTGTCTGCTCTCCACCGACCGTGATGGCAGGGATCGTCCATTTAGCACCCGGCCTATCTCAGGTAGCCCGTTAATCTTGATCATTATTTAAGGACAACTTGAACACAAAATGAGTTTGTCTGGCCCTGATCCTGAAGCTCCAACACCTCTCGCCCCCCAACTGAAGGAAGAACTGGAAGGCACTGGGGAGGCTGGGCGGTAAGCAGAGATCCACTACCGTGCGTGGCGCCCAAGGGGCAGCACGCAATAAACAACCAGCACGTTAGATAGGCGCTCATCGGAGCTAGCACCTGGGCAGAGGCCCTGGGTGGGTGGCTCGGGGGACACAAAGCCTAGTCAGCCCCGCGATTTGGCGGGCGGGAGTTCAGAGCCAGCGAGAAGGAGAAGGAATCCGCCCTCATTTGCACGGCGTCTGGGGCCGGGTCAATTTGCTTAATCACGGCTCTAAATGCCAGCGCGCAGCACACAATGCGCGCCCATTAACAGGTTTAAAGTGTCGCGGCGCTCGCTTTAAATGAGAAAAGTCGGCAACAAAGCGGGGGAAGAAGCCAAGTTCCTCAACTTAAAGAATGCTGCGCGGGTTGCCCTCGAGTTTAAAATCTCGAGCTCCACAGAAAAGCTGAGGCCACCGTGCGAGGGTTGATGGTGGGGAGAGGGGTGTGTGAATAACCAGCCACGAACACTGCGTTTCTTAGAAACCAACTCGCAGCGGCCTTGTGAAACTGAGGGGGAGGGGGGCAACGTCGCCAACCCGGCTCCCAGGGCCCATCGCCCAACTGCCAGGGAAAGCTGACCCACTTCCAGGAAGGAAAACGAGACCCACCCAACCCCCCAACCCCAAAGCCGGCAAAATTCCAAGTTTTTCCTTAGTGGGAGGCAAATTATTTTGGAAGTCAAGGAAGACCCCAGAAGAGCACTCCCAAGCCTCTCCCCAGAAAAACGGGGGAAATTTAAAAGAATTTTACTTTCATCCAGGCACTGGCGAGCGCAGCCTAACGTTCAGCCACCACGGAGTCGTTCAACTCCGCAAAGGAGTTCTGCCCCGGATCCTCCCGGACGAACCCATCCCCCACCCCGTCGCCAAGCGGGGGGCGCATCCCGCCGGCCGGGCCTCCCATTGGCCCCGGCGCTGCAGGACAGGCGCTCACCGTGCGCGCTCCTCCGGGAGACAGGGGTCCGTTGGGGAGATACGGGCTGCTCAGGTCCGGGATCATCAGGAACGGGTATCCAGGGTACGGGGGACCCTTAAAGAACGCGCCGTCCTGGGGCCTTCTCACTGTGGGCAAGATCAAGGAGGGGTAAGGCCGGGCCCCCACGACAACGCCACGGCAGGGGCCCCTGGACGGGGACAGGGGACCCGAGCGCCCCCATGCGCGCCCCAGGACCGCTGCCGCCTAGAGGGGCGGAGAGCAGGGGCACGGCTACAGGAGCGCGGAGAACCGGGAACTGCCTGAACTGAGACTCAGGGCACCGCGAGGCCCGGGAATGGGGACTGCCTGGGCCAGCACCTACCTTCGGCGAAATAGTCCCGCGGCTTCGGGAACGCGTCCCGAGAGGGCTGCGGACGCCTCTCCGCCTGCAGAGGAGACACAAAGACGAGGGCGGGTGAGCGGGAGCCCAGCCGGGGTCCCTGGGGTCGGCCGCGGGAACCACCTTACCTCCGAGTCTGAGCTGCTGCTCTGGTTCTCAGACTCGTTGACCAGGGACGACTTGACCTCGTCCAGGTCCCGCTGCGCCGAGGCGCTGTCGCTGCTCGGCTCCTGCTCCTCTCCTCCTTCGTCCTGGAAGGGGATCAGCTCGTCGTTCGCCCCGAGGTCGTCCCCTCCGCCGGCCGTCCCGGCACCCGAGCCGCCGCCGCCGCCGCCGAGCTGGGGCATGGTGGGGCCGCGGGCCGGGGCCGCCGCTCTTGGAGCCCCGCGCCGCCCGCGCCCGGCCCGGCCCGGCCCAGCGCCCCTCCCTCCCGCTCGCCCGGCTGCTCCGCTCGCCGCCGCAGCGGCCGCAGCAACAAAGTTTGACAGGGCGTGGTCCGGCGGGAAGCGGGGCCGGCGCGGCCGGGCCGAGCGGGGGCGGCTCGGCTCGGGCCCCTCCGGCAGCGCCGAGCCCAGGGCTCCCCAACTCGCCGCCGCCGCCTGCTTCGCCGGGGCGTCCCAGCACTTGGCCCGCCGGGGAGGGGCGAGCCGGGCAGGAAGGAGGGCCCGCCGGGGCTGGGCAGGGGGGCCAGAGGGAGGAGCCGGGCTGCAAGCTGACACCCGCGCGGCGCGCGGAACCCTGCCAGCTCCGGCGCGCACACACATACACTAGCATTCACACTCGCACACCCGCTCGCTCACACCTTCCGGGGGCTGCGCCTCCCCGCTGCGCGCCCCGCCCTCACCCCAGACTCTCCCTGGTCCCCCTCCCTGGCGCCCCACCTTCGCACCCCCAGCAACCCTCCCCCACACGCCCGAGTACCGCTGGAGTCCCGCCCCTACCCCTAGGCAGCCCCTAACTTTCTTCCCAATAACCCCCAGAACTCCGCACAGATTCCACACCCCCTCCCACTGTAGCGGCGCGCTGGCGGGCGGCACTGCCCCCTGTGGGAAAGCTTGGGACACACAAACCCGCTGGCGACACTGCTTGGAGTTCCGAGCGCAGGAAACCACCCGGCCTGGTCACCCTCGATGGATGCACAGAGCAGAGGATGAGGAAATTTTATGGCACTCCGGAATCCACAGGACGGCCTTCTGCTCCTCTTTCCTGTGGGGTTTCACCGTGCACCCTGCCCTAGTACAGGTTTTTCACCTTGTTCAGGTGTCCAGAGTCACCTGAACCCAAAAACCACTTTCACCCCATCGTTCTGCACTAGGTCCTTAATCAAGTAACGCATGGTCTTGACTTCAGAAAGGGTTTGGATTTGGTTCTTTGAAAGGAAAATTCTCTGCGGGTGATCTCTGAAGGCATTCACAAAGCTGCCTCGGTAGCCAATGTGCATATATGAAAAATGCCCAACCAGCCTCATACTTAAAGAAATGCCTGCTACAACATTAAAATAACATCTCTCTTTAGCCAGTTTGAAAAAGTGGATCTTGTGTCATCCATAGTGGGGAACTATACAGGTGGGAACATAAATTTGAAACGCAGACTAGAAGGCAGTATGGGAAATATCTGAAACTATTTTAAACACAAGTGGCAGAGGAGTTTTCTACAGCGATCTCCCAACATGTGGACAAAGTCACACATACAAGAAAGTTCAAAGCAGCAGGGAGGTCTGCAAAATGAATTCTGGGACTTTCTTACTACTCCACAGTATGAGGCCCCTGTGCACATGGATCCTGGAATGATTTTGGAGAGACCCTTTAAGGAAAGACAGTATATATGGCATCCACTCTTACATTATTATTTTTAATTACAAAGATACATTTGTTTCTGTACAGGAAAAAGTCTGAGAAGATGCACACCAAGTTAGTGTCCATCTTTGTGGGAAAGGGACAGGTCAAAGGAGAGGGGCAGTTTTGTTTTCTACTTCCTCCGTATTGTACAATAAGCAGATACACCTTACCTAGTTTTTTACACAGCACATGAATACAGTTTTAGAAAACTTTTTCAAGCAATATAAATGTATTTCAAGTACTATCTTAAGCAAAAAGTAAAATTTCCTTTTCCCCTCCTCCTATTTCTCCCTCCAGTTGACCTCCCTCCTGTTACTAGTTTGGTATATATCCTTTCAAACATTTTCCTAGGCAGTTATCTACACATGTAAACACATACACATACATTCAAATTTACTTTCACATAAAGAGAGTTAATTATACTGTTCAAATTATTGTGTGATATTTCACTTTTATAAAATTTTATAAAGCAAGCATCAGCTGGCTTCAGTGAGCCCCCAGCTCCGATACTTCTTGCTATGTGGTCTCAAGCCCAGCACTAGCAGTAGCCAGCCTAGGTTCACAGCTTGGCTTTGCCTGGGTACCTCCAATCCCAGCACAAGTAGCAGCCATCTGCATATTGCTCTATAGCACAGTCAGGGTGACCACAGGCAAAACACAGGTTGGGACTGACCTTGGCCAACATCACTCAGGAAACCCCAGGGCTTGTGTACCTGGTGGGTAGCTGCAGACCACATCAGAATACTACCACCCTGCCCCTGCACAGCTGATCCTCCACAGAGGTGGAGGTTGATGGTCAATGGTCACAGCCAGTCCTTGCAGCTGACTGGCCTGGGTAAATCCCTCCCATTGACCTGCCAACAGAAACCAAGGCTCAACTACAAGAAGAGGGTAAAGTCAGCCCACATGAAGGTGCACCTTGAATACCCAGGTTGGGTGATAAGGGAGGCTGTGCCACTGGACCCTATAGGACACCTAGTACATTAAGCCATACTACCAAGAGAGAGAGTTGTAGCAGCTCTACCTAATACATAGAAACAAACACAGGGAGGCTGCCAAAATGAGGAGACAAAGAAACAAAAGAACAGATTAAAACTCCAGAAAAAGAACTGAACAAAATGGAGAAAAGCAATCCATCAGATGCAGAGTTCAAAACACTGGTTATAAAGATGCTCATGGAACTTAGTGAGGACCTCAGCAGCATTAAAATAGATCCAGTCAGAAATGAAGGCTACACTAATTGAAATAAAGAACAATTTATAGGGAAACAGCAGTAGATTGTATAAAGATGAGAATCAAATCAATGATTTGAAACACAAGAAAGCAAAAAATAACCAATCAGAACAACGAGAAGAAAAAAGAATCCAAGAAATGAGGATAGTGTAAGGAGCCTCTGGGACAACTCAAGTGTACCAACATTCTCATCATAGGGGTGCCAGAAGGAGGGAAAAAAGGCAAGAAATTGGAAATCTATCTGAAAAAATTGTCAAAGAAAACTTCCTTAATTTGATGAAGGAAAGAGACATTCAAATCCAGGAAGCACAGAGAGTCCCAAACAAGATGGATGCAAAGAGGCCCACTCCAAGACACGTCATAATTAAAATGCCAAAGGGCATTTGAGACTCTTAAAAGCAGCAAGAGAAAAGCAATTAGTTACCCACAATGGAGTTCCCATAAGACTGTCAGCTGATTTCTCAAAAGAAATTTTGCAGGCTAGAAGGATTGGGAAGAAATATTCAAAGTCATGAAAAGCAGGAACCTACAGTCAAGATTGCTCTACACAGCAAGGCTATCATTTACAATCCAAGGGCAGATAAAGAGCTTCCCAGACAAGAAAAAAACTAAAGGAGTTCATCATCACCAAACTATTATTATATGAAATGTTATAGGGACTTATTTAAGAAAAAGAAGATCAAAACTATAAACAATAAATGGCAATAAATAAATATCTATCAACAATTGAATCTAAAAAACAAACTAAGCAAACGAGAAGCACAGAGACAGAATCATGGATACGGAGGGCTTTTTGATGGTTGCTGGATGAAAGGGGGATGTGTGAGAATGGCTAAAGAGGTGAGGGGATTGAGAAGTACGAAACGGTAGTTTACAGAATAGTCATGGAGATGTAAAGTACGGTGTAGGAAATGGAGTAGCCAAAGAACTCACACATATGACCCACGGACATGAACAATGGCATGGGGATTGCCTGAGGGAGTGGGAGGTGCTGAGTGGAGGGGAGCAAAAAGGGAAAATTGGGACAACTGTAATAGCACAATCAATAAAATATAATTTTAAGAAATGACAACCCTGAAGCCAAGTTTCTAAAAAAAATTAATTTTTAAAATTCAAAAAGCTTTTCCTGTGTTCCATTAAACATATGAAAAATCTATTGTATTAGCTTCCCATCGTTGTTCTAACAAGTCACTGCAAACTTGGTGGTTTAAGACACCAGAAATGCATTCTCTTACTGTTGTGGAGGCCAGAAGTCCAAAATGAGTTTCACTAATCAAAATCAAGGCGTTGGCTGGGCCATATTCCCTCCTGAGGCTCTAGAGAGAGTATATTCCTTGTCTCTTCCAGTTTCTGGTGGCTGCCAACATTCCTTGAGATCTCACCACTCCAATTTCTGCCTTGGTGGTCACATTGCCGTCTCCTTTGTCTATTAAATCTCTCTGCCTTCTTCTTTTAAGGAAGGGCACTTGCACTGTCATTTAGGGCCCACCCAGATAATCTTGGATAATCTCCCCACTCAAGAGTCTTAACTTAATCACATCTGCAAAGACCCCTTTTCCTTATGTAGACCCCAAGAAAGAGGATACCTACCAAGAAGGACTCCTGGTGGCTAACTGGGTTCAAATTTTAAAAACAGAATGTAGCAAACATTTCTACACAGGAGTCTGTCATATGTACTGTACTTCAAGAAGAAGCCTGTCCTCAGCTGCCTGTCTCCTGCACTGAACTGCCTTCCCACACTGTTTCTGCAAGCTGAGCCAGCTCTTATAAAGGGGTTCCTGGAATTCTATTTCAACCAATAGGACTGAGACTTTTCCCTTCCAATTGGAACTGTACTTTATAGCCCTAGCAGCATGTTCACAGATCAATCAAAGCAGCTCTATTCTGATCAGTCAAGACAGTGCCTTTTGACCAATCAAGCTGCAAGGTTTTGGAGTCCTCATTTGCATAAGGAAAACCAATCAGGGATCAAGGACAGCGACCTTTGCCTATATAAGTCAGCTACCCTATGATGTGGGGAGCACGCTTTCTCTTTCCACAAAAGGTTACCTTCCTGGCTGGAGCTGAAACACCAACGCAGTTTTTCTGGAGCAGAGCAGAGGCAGAATTATCTTGACCCAGGGTCACCTCTTCCCAGGACCACCTTAATAGCATTGCTGTTTCACAATAGGGCTGCTTCATAATTGAGGTTTAACACTGTTGTGCTATTCCACAACTGTGCTGTTCTCACAGCTTGCTGATCACAACTGAGTTTTTTGCACTGAGTTAAGATCCCTTTTTCACTGCACCATAACTTGAGGATTCCTGTTGGCAATGAATTCGCACCAACAACCACGTGTTGACATTTATGAGGTAACATTCACTGGTTCTGGGGACATACCTTTGGAGTGAGCCATTATCAGTTCACCACAACTTACCAACCTTGAAGAAATGCAAATTGAAACTGCACAGACATACTATTTTTCCATCTATCAGATTGGCAAAGGTAGCAACAAATAGTGACACCTAGCACTGGCCCCTGTGCTGAGAAAAAGAAGCTTCTGGGCATGCCATTGTGTAACATTTCTGAAGGAATGTTTGGCAATCCCTAAGAAAAACCTCTCAAAGTGTGAATCTTTGATTCATCTATGCACTTCCAGGATTTTATACTAGGAAATAACCAGCCACACAAGGAAACCTATAGATGTGTCTTCATCACAGTGAAAAGCTGGAAATGATTTCAATGTCCCCAAGTAAGGAAATGGAATTTTTCTTTTTTCTTTTTTTTAAATTTTATTTTAATCATTGTTCAAATACAGTTTTCTCCCTTTTACTCCCAATCCAGCCCCCGCTCCCAACCCTCCCCACTTAGGAATTGTTTTTTTAAATATCATGTGCATTCACATAGTGTGATGCTAATACATTAGGGCAATGTGTCACGATGGTGAGAGCAACATTAAAATGAGCATACATAGACTTTGTTTCCCATTCTAATGGGGTATGGAGGCAGCCTGACCCTTCTACTAAGAACAGCTATGGGTAAAAGACCCAAATAAAACAACAGCACCCAGCTAATCTGAAGGCCATTAGAATTGATCAAATCAGCCTGGATTCAAGGAGTCAAGATACCAAAGGGAAGGGAAGTGCACTGAAGTGAATTTGTGTTTACTGCTCTTTTATTCCCACCAAACATTTAGTGACTTGCAACATCAGGCATAGTGGCTCGATAAGCAGCAACTGTCTGGAGCAGGCAAACGAGAGCCTCCTGCCCATCTGTAGGGCCTGTGAGCTAAGAATGTTTTTTACATTTTTTATTATTTCTTATTTTTTTTAAGATTTTATTTATTTACTTTCAGAGAGGGGAAGGGAAGGAGAAAGAGAGGGAGAGAAACATCAACGTTTGAGAGATACATTGATTGGTTGCCTCTCACACACCCCCTACTGGGGACCTGGCCTGGAACACAGGTGTATGCCCTGACTAGGAATCGAACTGATAATCCTTTGGTTCACAGGCCTGCCCTCAATCCCTGAGCTACACCAGCTAGGGCTGGTTTTTACATTTAAAAATGGTTCCCTGCAAATCAAAGAAGGATAATAGTTTATTGTATGAAATGATATAAAATGCAAATTTCAGTGTTGATAAATAAAGTTTTATTGAAAGATTGCCACACTCATTAGTTTACATATTGCCTATAGCTGCTTTAATACAATAGTGTCAGAGTTTAGAGGATGCAGCAAAGACTGTATGTTCTGTGTTATACCTCTGCTCACTGCACTATAGATTGTAGTGACATGGTGTTTCAAGTGCCATATTCTGTATATTACTATAACATGACATTTTATTTTATTTCTTCTGTTGTCAGATGCATACCTATCAGGTCAGAACAAGAAAAGTGAGCTATAAATGTTGTGCTTTTAAGGCATAGCAGGCGTGGATTATTTTATTACCAAAGTAGATGGTAAAGCATTTTGTTTGTTATACAACAACAACAACAGCTATACTAAAATAATATATATCAACCCTGGCTGGTGTAAATCAGTGGATTGATCCCCAGTCAGGGCACATGCCTGAGTTGCAGGCCAGGTCCACAGTAGGGGCCACATGAGAGGCAACCACACATTGATATTTCTCTCTCTCCCTTCCTCTCTCTCTAAATTTAAATAAATAAAATATTTTAAAAATAAAATAAAAATATATATTGATATTTAAAGATTAAGCACTCATCACAATTTTTCCAACTGAGATGAAAGTCAGAAAAATTAGAAAATTGAAAACAGAATATTTTTTCACACAAAAATTTCTTTACAAAATAAGTTTTCTAGAGGCTAATTTGTTAGTCAAGCAAAGAAAGTTATTTACAAATGTTGAGTTCATTACATTGCATTTGGTTGCAGTAGCAGAAAAAGACGTGTCTAGAGAAAACAAACTAGTGTATGACTATTAGCCTTCTAGTATTGTTTAAAGAGTTGAGGACACTGGGAGAAACATCGTTAGTCAATTAGAAAGCAAGACAAATGGTTTCAAGAAATTTTCCTTGGCTCTTGATGAACTAACTGACATATATTGACAATACTATTCAATTACCATTTATTTAGAGAGTCAGTCACAAATTTGAAGTGACTAAAAAGTAACCTTCATGAATAGTCTGAGAAACAGCTGCAAGTGGGAATATTTTCCAAGAAGTTGAGAAAACACTCATTACGTGTAAACTGAAGTGGAATCTGCTAAGATGTATTACAGCTAATAGAGGTAAAAATATCTGTGGTGGAAAAAGACTTACCTGGAAAAATTTACAAAGCAAGTTTTTTAAAAAATATTTTATTTATTCATTTTTAGAGAGTGGGGAAGAGAGGAAGAAAGAGAGGGAGAGAAACATTAATGTGGTCACATCAATCAGTAGCCTCTTGCCCCAACTGGGAATCTGATTGGTGACCTTTAGGTGTGCTTTGCAGGATGACTCCCAGCGAACTGAGTCACAGGGGTCAGGGCCAAAGCAAGGTGTTTATAGCCCGTGGTGTTCATTATATTATTCACCAGCAAGTACTTTGCAGAAAATACTTGAATCTGTTACTTGTTACTGAACCAGTAGTATTAATGGTAAACTATATTTGCCCTGTGGATTTAATTATCATCAATTTTGTGAGTTTTTGTCAGAAATAGAAGCTGAATATCCTGATTTGCTCTACCACACAGCAGCTTAATGGCTTAGAAGTAGTAAAATTTTATTGTGATTTTTTTGAGCTGAAGACTGAGACTGAAATTTTTTAAAACAAGAACTACTGCCCTCAAGTGTCATCAAACAGTAAATGACTTTCAAAAATACCTTTTGCTGTGGTCTTGATAATGTTACTAAATAAATTAACCTGTAATTTGAAGGCAAAAAAGCCCTTACATGTGAAACTTACATTGCAGTGAAGTCACCGTGATGACAATGAATACTTTTTAAAATCCTAATTACTGTTGAGCTGCTTTAAAAACTTTCTGTATTGCCAGAAGTTGAAAGGAGAAGTGAGGTCTGCATTCTCACATAAACTTGCACTTGATACAATGCCATAAATACAAGCAGAAAAATAAAAAGTTAATAAATTAGTCACCACCAAAATTAAAGTTTTTTTTGTGCTTCAAAGTATACCATTAAGAAAGTGAAAAGATAACTCACAGAATGGGAGGAAATTTTTACAAATCATTGTCCTGATAATTGCCTTGTATCTAGCATATATAAAGAACAATTATAAATCACTAATAAAAGGACAAATAGTACAACTTTAAAATTAGCAAAGAATCTGAATAGACATTTCTCCAAAACAGATAAAGAAATGGTCAATAAGCTCATGGGAAGTTGTTTAACATTACTGTTTATTGGAGACAGTCAAATCTAAACCACAATGAGATAGCACTTCACACAAGGAGGATGTCTACAAGGGAGATAATAACAGGTGGTGAGGATGGAGAGAAACTGGAAGCCTCATACACTGCTGGTGGCGATGTAAAATGGAATACCTGCTTTGGAAAACCATCTGGCAGTTCATGAAATAGTTAAACGGTTACCATATGACACAGCCATTCCAGTTCTAGGAATACTCATATATCTACAAGAATTGAAAACATATGTCTATACATATGAGGTCTGTTCAGAAGGTGCCCAGCCATGTACTATGAAAAATAGAGACATTTACTGAAGAAGATACAAGATACAAGAAACATTGTACACAGGACAATAGGCACCCTGGAACTTCACACAGTTTTCTCAGTGTCTCTTCCACTATTCAAAGCACTCTGTAAAATCTTTTGCTGGAATCGCCATCAACAGCCTCATCGTATTTTCCTGAATAGCATTGACAGCCTGAAACCTCTTCCCTTTCAAAGGTGATTTTAATTTTGGGAAAAGCCAGAAGTCACAGGACACCAAATCTGGCCTGTAGGGGGGCTGAGTCACTTGGGTGATTTGATGTTTCACCAAAAAACTCTGCACAAAACATGATGCATGAGTGGCCATGTTGTCGTGATGAAGCTGCAATCACCAGTTGCCCATAGCTGCCTTCTGAATCATCTGAATAGTTTGCACAGAGGAATGTTCAAGTTTAACGCATAATTTGATGCAAATTCATTGCTCCACTCACTCCATCACTTTGAATGTGACAGCCACACAGTACATTTGTTCACTCAATGGTGTCTACCACCCCCACTGACTAGTATAGTGAAGCCGTCATTGTTCACACATGCGCTTTCCAGTCCACTCTCCTTGACTGCCAGCTTACATCGATATAGGGCAAACCATTCTTGTTATATTAACAATGGCTGGAGTTTTTCCAGACTTACCTCATATTTAAGGTAATATAATCACAGGAGTAACCCTGGAAGACAAAGTTCAAGGGAGCCATATTAAAATTCTGCCTACCACAATCAGTCAGTAGAAAATATCTCGGGTAGAAGCACAGAGAAAAAGAATGAAAAACCAAAAAAGTATACAAGAGACATTTGAACCCAGTGAAAAAGCCTAATTCACATTTAATTAGAATCTAGAAAAAGAGAGATAAAATGGGGCAAAAATAATATTTGAAAAGATTCCATCTGGGAATTTTTCAACATTTACTGAAGACATTAAGACACAGATGATTTAGGGAGCTCAACAGATGCCAGGAAGAAAGAAAAAATAAACAAGCAAACAAAACCCAAAAACATAACCAGACATATGGCAGTCAAACTGCTGAAATTTAAAGGCAAAAAGAAAATCCTGAAACAACCAGATAAAAAGATTCACAAAAAGAATAAGAGCTAACTACTCAAGGGAGACATGGAATGGCATCTTTAAGTATCGAGAAACGTAACTGCCAACCTGGAACATCACCCCCATGAAAATGTAGGCACTGGAATGAAGATGAAAGCAAAATCAAGGCAACTACAGATAAATAAAACTATGAGAATTTATTGCCAGTAGATAGCCTTTGGAAGAAACATGAAAGGGAATTTTTTTAAGATCCTTTCATTTTTTTAAATCTTTTTGGAGAGAGGGAGGGAGACAGAAAGAGGAATATTGATTTATTGTTCCATGTTTTTATGCATACATTGGTTGATTCTTGCATATGCCCTGACTGGGGATGGAACCCGCAACCTTGCTATATTGGGAGGATGCTCTAACCTACTGACCTACTCGACCAGGGCTTAAAGGGGTTTATTTAGGCAGCAGAATGATTCTGAGAAAGAGCCTGGTAAAGAGGAAATAATGAGGACATCAGAGTAGGTAAATATATGGGTAAATATAAATTATTGTTTCAAACGATAATATATTTTTTGTGGTTTAAAAATATGTAGAATTAAAATACAGCACAACAGTAGCACAAAAGGTAGAGGAGGGATAAGGAAACATCTGCACTAGAGTTATCTGAGACGTGGCAAGAAGACTAACTTAAGGTATTCTCTGCTAAGTCAAGGATGCATGGTGCCATCTCTAGGATAATACACAATGAACAAAATTAAAGAACGTGTTACGAAGAACAAATGAGACAAATAAAAACATTAAGGTGATCAATTAAAATCAAATGTATCACTAATTATATGAAATGTATACTATTGAAATACTCCAAATTTAAAGATAAGATTCTTAGATTGTATTTTTAAAAAGCAACTGTAGGCCCTGGCTGGGTAGTTCCGCTGGTTAGAGCATCGTCCTCAGACGCCAAGTCCTCAGGTCCCATCTCTGGCCCAGGGCACGTATAAGAAGCAATCGATGAATGCATGAATAAGTAAAACAGCAAATCAATGGGTGCTTTGGTCTTTCTCTCTCTCTTCCTTCCTTTCTTTCTAAAAATCAGTCAATAAAAAGTTTTTAAATAATAATAATTCAGAAAGCAACTATAGGCTGCTTATAAAAGTACACATGTAAAGTGAGGGTACAGTGAGTTGGAGTAAAAGGATGAAAGAAGGTAAACACAGAAGCAGGAACCTAAAAGCTGGCTGTACTAACAGTAGACAGAGTAGACTTTAAAAAAGAGAGTATTACCAGACACAAGGGATACATTTTATAATTATAAAACAGGAAAATATAACAACAGAAAATTCGAATTTACCTAGTAACATAGTTTCAAAATATATACATGAAAAACACAGAACTAAATGGAGAAATAAACAAAACTGCAAAAATAGCTGGTCATTTTAACATACATCTTTCTGGGGCTGATAGAACAAGCCACAAAAAAATCCAAGAGGATACAGAAGACTTGAGCGATGCAAATCACAGGCTTGACATATATACGGAACATTGGACTGACGACTCCAGAAGCTGCATGCTTTTTATGTACACGTGTAAATTTCAAAGAATTGCCACATAGAGTATGGTCTTTGATCCCAGTGGAGATAAATTAAAAATAATTTTTTAAAAAGGAAAATAGAAAAACTCTGAGTATTTGGAAATTAGGCCATATATTTTAAAAAGAGAATTTATACTATAGTAATGAAAGGGGAACATCAGATGTTAAACATATTGACATTTAAAATGTAAAAGAATATTATGAACAGCTAATCTAACAAACTTGAAAATTTAAATGAATGGGGAAAAGTCCTTTAAAAGCTCAACTTACCAGAACTGATATAAAATCTAAAAAATTGAATACTATTAAAGAAATGGAACTTACCATTTAAAATTTTCCCACACTACAAACTACAAGCCCATATGATTTAACCGACTCTCTCAAACTTTTAAGAAAAAAATAACAATATGCTACAAGTTGAATTGTGTCTCCCCAGCTTCTCAGAATGTGACCTCATTCGAAAATAGGGTCATTGCAAATGTAATTTGTTATAGATGAGGTCGTGCTGGAGTAGGATGGGCCCCTAAGTGAATATGACTTGAATTCTTAAAAGAGAACAGCCACATGATGACACAGACCCAGAGAACGCCATGTGAAGGTGGAGGAAGAGATTGGAATGATGTGCCCACAGGCCAAGGAACACCAAGGACTCCTGGTCATCACTAGAAGCCAAGAGAGAGGAGAGAAGTAGTTTAGTCACAGTTCTCTACAGAAAAAGTTGGAGACCCAGGGAAGCTTGTGGTGTAATTCCAATGCCAGTCTGCAGGCCTGAGAGCCAGAGGAGCTGATAGTGTAAATCCCAGTCCAAGGGCAGAGAAGATTGATGTCCCAGCTCAAGAAGGCTGAAGGGAATGAATTCTCCCTCCATCTTTTTGTTCTATTCAAGCCCTCAATGGATTGAATAATGCCCACCCACACTGGGGAGGGCAATCTACTTTACTAAGTCCACCAATTCAAATGCTGATCTCATCCAGAAACACACTCGCAGACACACCCAGAAATAATGTTTAATCTGGGCACCTTGTGGCCCAGTCAAGTTAATACATGTAATTAACTATCGCAAGACGACTGCAACAAATATTCCCTCAGATCTTTCAAAAGGAGCTAACCCTGCTGACACCTTGATTTTGGACTCCTAGCTTCCTGAACTGTTAAAGAATACATTTCTGTTTTTTTTAACTACGCACGTTGTGTTACTCTGTTAGGTCAGCCCTAGGATACTACTACACAACCTTATATTACTCTTCCAGAGAACTAAAAAAAAATAGGAATACTTACCAAGTCTATTACCAATTTAATGAGGTTAGTGTAATCTTGATACTACAACTAAAAAAGATATTATAAAAAAAGTTAAAAGCAAACCTTTCTCATTATCACAGATGCAAAAATTCAAAATAAAATGTTATATACTGAATTCAGTTATATGTTAAAAGCATAGTATGATCAATCATATTATTCTAGGAATACAAGATTAGTTTATCATCCAAAAATTAAATCAACATAGCCCTGACTGGTGTAGGCTGGTTGGTTGGGCATCATCCTGCAAAGTGAAAGGCTGCCAGTTTGATTCCTGGTTAGGACACAAGCCTGGGTTGAGGGCCTGGTTCCCCCAGCTGGGCAGGTGTGAGAGGCAGCTGATGGATCTTTCTCTCACACATAGATGTTTCTCTCCCTCTTTTTCTCCCTCCCTTTCCTTCTTCTAGAAATAAATAAATAAATTTTTTAATAAAATTTAATCAATATAGTTAACCACAATTACAGAATAAAGAAGAAAAATTATATACTTATCTCAATAAATACCAGAAGTATTTTATCAACTTTAATAATCATTTATAATTTTTAAAAAAGCTCTGAGTGAAACTGGAATGAAGTCTGCATTCCTGCTGCCTGTCACTACCAGAACCAATAAGTAGAGACGAGGATTGAATCCTTATGGTCACTTTATTCAGATGGCTGGTGACCCGAGAAGACAGGGTATGTCCCTCAAAAGCCATCTCAACATTTCTTCTCAAGCCGAGCTTAATTTTAAAGAGAAAAAAAAGGGGAGGTAAGGGCTTTGGAATTCAGGGGCAAAGGTTGGTCAGATAAAAGTTGCAGTCCAACAACTTTCCTAGCATCCCAGCATTTTTTATCAGCTTCCCGGTCATCGGACGTTCCTCCCTGAAACACAATGGCTCAGATACCATCTCGATGGCTGTCAGTCGTCCTGGGACACAAAGGTGGAATTACTTGTGGGCGTATGGAGTCAGGGTAGGTCCAATCATACATCCCAGTTCCTGCAACAACAGCTTTCTACATGCATTAATCACTAGACCTATTAACTATAACTTAAAACTAAAAATTTCTAACTCTTGCCCTGACTAGTGTGGCTCAGTTAGGTGGGCATCATTCTGCAAAGCAAAAGGTCACCAGTTTGATACCCGGGTAGGGTACATACCTGGGTTGCAGGCCCAACCCCCAGTTGGGGCCCATACAAGAAGTAACTGATCGATATTTCTTTCTCACATCGATGTGTCTCTCCCTCTCTTCCTCCCTCCCTTTCCCTTTCTCTAAAATAAATAAATAAATATATAAATAAATAAATACATACATACATCTTTAAAAAATCAATCAAAAAATAAAAATTTCTAACTGTTGAGTTTCCTCATCATTCCCTATTATTAGCGGTAACTATTTTATTTCTTTTTAAAATTTATTTTAAGTATATTTTATTGATTATGCTATTACAATTGTCCCATTTTTTCTCCCCTTTATGCCCCTCCTCCCTGTATCCCTCCTCCCTCCATCATTCCCCCCCATAGTTCACATCCATGGGTTGACATATAAGTTCTTTGGCTTTTACATTTCCTATACTATTCTTAACCTCCCCTTGTCTACTTTGTACCTACAAATTATGCTTCTTATTCCCTGTACCTTTTCCCCCATTCTCCCCTCCCCCTCCTCACTGATAACCCTCCATGTGATCTCCATTTCTGTGGTTCTGTTTCTGTTCTAGTTGTTTGCTCAGTTTGTTTTCAGATTTAGTTGTTGATAGTTGTGAATTTGTTGCCATTTAACTGTTCATAGTTTGGATCTTCTTTTTCTTAGATAGGTCACTTTAACATTTCATATAATAAGGGCTTGGTGAGGATGAACTCCTTAAACTTGACCTTATCTGGGAGGCACTTTATCTGCCCTTCCACTCTAAATGAAAGCTTTGCTGGATAGAGTAATCTTGGATGGAGGTCCTTGCCTTTCACAACTTGGAATACTTCTTCCCAGCCCCTTCTTGCCTGCAAGGTCTCTTTTGAGAAATCAGCTGACAGTCTGATGGGAACTCCTTTGTAGGTAACTGTCTCCTTTTCCCTTACTGCTTCTAGGATTCTCTCTTTATATCTCATCTTGGCTAATGTAATTCTGATGTACCTTGGTATGTGCTCCCTAGGATCCAACTTCTTGGGACTCTCTGAGCTTCCTAGACTTCCTGGACGTCTATTTCCTTCACCAGATTGGGGAAGTTCTCCTACATTATGTTTTCAAATCTGTTTTCAATTTCTTGCTTTCTCTTCTCCTTCTGGCACCCCTGTGATTCAGATGTTGGAATGTTTAAAGTTGTCCTGGAGGTTCCTAAGCCTCTCCTCATTTTTTTTTTTTTTTTTGAATTCTTGTTTCTTCATTCTGTTCTGGTTGAATGTTTATTTCTTCCTTTTGTTCCAAATTGTTGATCTGAGTCCCGGTTTCTGTCCCTTCACTGTTGGTTCTCTTTATATTTTTCTTTATTTCACTTTGCATAGCCTTCACTTCTCCCTCTATTTTGCATCCATACTCACTCATTTCTGTGAGCATCCTGATTACCAGTGTTTTGAATTGTGCATCTGATAGGTTGGCTATCTCTCTATCACTTAGTTGTATTTTTTCTGGTGTTTGGATCTATCTTTCATTTGGGCTATATTTCTTTGTCTCAGTGTGCCTGTTATGTTGTAGGGAGTGTAGCCTTAGGTATTTGCCAGGGTGGGGCAACCCATGTCACTACATTGTGGTGGTATATGTGGGCTACAGGTCAGAGAGGGAACAGTGCTGCTTGCTTGGCTCTGGGTTGGCTTTCAGGCACTCCCCCAATCCCTACAAGCAAATTGGGCCCTTCTGGTGCTGATTCCCAGGTGGGTGAGCTTGTGTGCATTCTAGGACCATGTGGGTCTCTCCAATGAACTTGCCTGTGAGTTTGGGAGTTTCTCCTGCCACTGCACCCCCATAGATTTTTACAGCCAGAGGTTTTGAGGCTTTATATACCCTCACAGAAACCCTGGGCTATGTTGTCTGTCTTGGCCTCTAGTTGTTCCTCCCGGCTTATATGCATGCATGTGGGTTCACCCAGTCCTCCAGACACCGCCTTGCCCAGCTTGGTCTGTTGCCTTGTTGCACATCCTCTCTACCCCAGCTGCCTGTCTCCACCCCTCCTACCAGTCTGGATGAATGTTTCTTCTTTAACTCCTTGGTTGTTGGACTTTCATACAGTTCAATTCTCTGGTGGTCCTGGTTGTTTTGTTTTTAAAATTGTTGTTGTGCTTCTTTTGGTTGTGCAAGGAAGCAAAGCATATTTACCTATGCCTCCATCTTGGCCTGAAGTTTGGAAACAGATTCTAACGATCTTATTTCTATGAGATTAGTTTCATATGAAAGTAATCATTCTGCTGTTGAGCTGTATCTTAGCATTAGAAAGTCTCATAGGGTGTTCAGGAACACACTTAGTTGCAGATCCACATAAGGGAGCACATGGTAGGCAATAATAAGCTATGATAAAGACACAAAGTGAAAATTTGTTCAAAATAGGTTCCTCCTGCAAGACAAAAATCAGAGACTTTAAGAACATTTTTTGTTAAATATACCCAAATCTTTTCATCTCATTTGAAAGGAGTAAGTTCTCCACAATATTGGGTTAAACAAAAAGTAATAAAAAGAATATAATTCATTGCTTTTGAAAAATGACTTCTCACTGTTCAGTGGTCCATTGTTCCTCCAGTGGTTTCTTTACTTGGGTGTGATGAATCCAAGGTTTTATTCCTGCCAACTTCACTGCAGTTGGGGTGGTGAGGAGCATGTCCCAAGATCCAGTCTCCTGCTCTCCTAGTTGACTCTCTGGGGATCCTGTCATCCAAGTCTTGAGTAGCACTTTATCTCCAGGCTCAAAGGAAAGTAGTAAACCTGTGGGGGAGAGGTCTGTAATGCAAGTAAGGTCATTAATTATAGCTAAGGTCTGACTTAAATGTTGTACATAGTTCTTTATCTTCACATTTGATCTACATACATATCTCCCAAACCCAACTGTACCCTGAAATGGTTATCCATATACAATTTCATAAGAACACAATTGAATCCCACTTCAAGGAGCCCCTCTTATCCTAAGCAGGGCAATAGGTAAAGCTTGATCCCAATGGAGATGAGTTTCTTGACACAGCTTGGCTATATTTTTATTTAAGGTGTTATTCATCTTCTCTACCTTCCCAGAAGCTTGAGGTCTCCATGCCATGTGGAGTCTCCACTTGATTCCTAAAAATATACTAACTTTCTGTGTAATTTCTAAAACAAAAGCACGTTCATTATTGCTTTGGATGCTGCTGGATAGGCCAAAGCGAGGAATCATTTCCTTCGGTAGGACTTTCACTACCTCTGAGGATCTCTCAGTTTTAGTAGGATAGGCTTCTACCCATCCTGAAAAGATGTCAACAAAGACTAACAAATATTTCCACCCTTGGACCCTCGGCATCTGGGTAAAGTGTATTTGGCAGTCCTCAAACAGACACTGTCCTTGGTATTATTTCCCTTTTTTCTTTTGATGGGAATCTGTCTTGGGGTTGTTCTTCTGGCACACAACACATCTAACAATTCCTTTTCATATGGCTTCAGAAATTCTAGGGCCTGTGAGCCACAGTTTGACATAGGTGGTTAATGAGTCTCTTCCACAGTGTGTAGCCTCATGCAAATGCTTCGTGACTGTCTCTAATGAGTATTCAAGAAGCAGTATAACTCCTTTCTTATTCTTTCTTCATCTACTAGTGGGACATTCTTTATCAGAACCAAGCTCTTAGCTTTCCCTAAGTCTGCAGCTGAATATTCAGGATTGAATTGTGACAATGTAGAACATGTACCAAAGGCATTATAAATGTTCCTTTAGCAGGATCTTTTGCTGCTTGATCAGCCAGATTGTTTTCTCTAACAACTTCAGTGTCTGCTTTCTGATGCCTGGGGCAGTGCATAACTGCTACCTATAAAGAAAGATACCTAAACATCTTTTAATAATTTTAAAATGTCTGCTGCATGCTTAATTTTCTTTTTATTGGAGGTTAATATTCCTCTTTCCTTCCATGGGCATGCAAAATGAGGAAAGCATACTTTGAGTCACTATACACATTCACTCTCTTTTTGTACCACAATTCCAGTGCCTTTATCAATGCAATTGGTTCAGTTTTCTGAGCAGAGGATCCCAGTGCTAAGGCCATGGCCTTTACTATTCCTACTAGAGTCACATTGCATATCCAGCCTTTCTGTTTCCTTTGTTCATGTAAGTGCTTCTATGTGCATATAGAGTCCAGTCTGCCTCTTCTAGAGGATGGTCCTGTAAATTAATTCTGCTAGAATATACTTCATCAATTATTTCAACACAGTCATGCATTAGTGAGGCTGAGTCGGGTTCTAGGAAAAGGGAGGCAGTATTTAACATACTGACAATTTGGAAGGAGACATTGGGATTATTGAAAAGAATTGCTTGGTACCTGCCCATTGTTCCAGCAGTGAGCCACAAATTTCCTTTTTGCTCCAGGAGGCTCAACACTTGGTGGTGTGCATAAATGGTGATATGCTATCTCAAGGAAAACGTGTCAGCTTCTTGCAAAAGTTCGCAGGAGACTGCCACAGTCCTCAAGCAGGCTGGCCTCCCCTGGATAGTGTGATCTAGTTTTTTTGACAAGTGTGTGATGGGTTACAAATGTTACTTAGCATTTGGGTGAAGACTCCTAGGGCAATGACTTGCCTTTCATGAACATATAACAGAAAGGGCTTTAGTTGGTTTTGCCCCACTGCTGGGGGAGAAGCCAGGTATGCCTTCTGGGACTCAAAAGCCCAAGCATACTTCTTTGTCCATTCTAAAGGGCTATAGTCTGGTCCTTTCACAGCTTCATACAGTGGTTTAGCAAAGAGTCCAAAATTTGGGATCTAAATGTGGCAGTAGCCCACCATTCCCAGGAATCTTTCAACTGTTTCCTTGTATTGGGAGCTCTCATTTGGATAATGTTTTCTTTTTTGGTTCCAATAAGACTCCTTTTTCCAGATTCAAGCAGAAACCAAGAAACCTTGCTATGTGTTAGCAAATTTGGGCCTTCTGTGCTGACACTTTATAGCCATTAGATGCCAAATGGTTCAAGATAGCTCTAGTATTAGTTAAACATTGATGAAGTGATGTCCCGGTAATTAAGAGTTCATCCATATGTTGTAACAGAGTTCCATTTTCTAGTTTTGGGTCCTTGAAGTTCTGGCTCAGGGTCTCCCCCCAAATCATGGGGAAGATCGTGAACTCTTGTAGTAAGACTGTCCAGCAATCTTGACTGAGTTCTTGACCCAAGATTCTGGGTCCTGACATTCAAAAGCAAACAACAGTTGAGGGTCTTAATCAGCTGTAATGCAAAAGAAGTCATCTTTTAAGTTCAATACTGAATACCAGAGGCTGTCCCCAAGTATATTGTTCACCAAAGTATAAGGACAGTGGAGTGAATGTCTTGTATAATGTCATTTATGGCCCTTAAATCTTGTGCAGATCAATACTCATTTGAATACAGTTTATTAACAGGAAATATGGGTGTATTGTATGGGGAGCAACAGGGCCAAATAAGTCCATAGTCCTGAAATTTCTGAATTATTGGACATATTACTTCTAGGATCTCTTCCCACAAGGGATACTGCCTCTTATTGGGAGTCCTCACCCCTGGTTTGAGGTCAATTTTAACATGTGAACTCACTTAGGCCTCCCTAGTTTTCCAGCAGCCCACTGAATAGGGTTTACCTGATTCTCAATTTCTTCTTGCCAGAGTTGCTTTTCTTCTTCTTCCCATGGTTTAACAAGCAACTGCCAGACATGCTATGGAGGGACCTCTGTGTGGAGCTGTTATTTTTCTGGAGAGA
Source organism: Phyllostomus discolor (assembly GCF_004126475.2). Taxonomy (NCBI): domain Eukaryota; kingdom Metazoa; phylum Chordata; class Mammalia; order Chiroptera; family Phyllostomidae; genus Phyllostomus; species Phyllostomus discolor. The sequence continues at coordinate 61,191,601 of NC_040908.2, read as the reverse complement.
ACATGAAGTTTGGACAGCAGGTCCCTTCCCAGAAGAGTAATTGGACACTCAAAAATACATAAAAATCTATGAGTTAAAATTGTACCTCCCACAGCACATTCTAATGGTTTCAGGAAAAATTGGCTTTCAGGGCTTACAGAAATCCCAGTTACAGTTAGAGCCTGCCACAAGGACTCAGTTAAAGGACTATTGACCACGGACTATGTTGCTCTGGTATCAATCGAAAAGTCTACAATTCGTCTCCCCACTATTAGTTTAGTTTTACCTAAAGCTCCTGAGGGATAACTTTAATAAGTTGTTATAATAATAGAACTTCTGGGCCCTGTCACTCATCTTCTGAACTATTTCCTTTCTTCAGCATAACTCTTGAGTTCTCAGTCTCTGACTTCCCTTTCCTTTGCTTGGAGCACTTGTTTTTTCAGTGTCACTTTCCTTTGCAAAAGATGCATTGGTTACTGGCAAGCATTTTAGATGGAGGCTGGGCACCTCTTGCCCACTGATGGAATTGCCCTTAGACTTGTTCCAGTAAAATAGTGGCCACTTAGGTCTTTTTCTGTTCTCTATTATTACAAACTTTGAAGGCAATGTCTACTAATTGAAAAGGACTCATGCCTATTCCTCCCTCTAACTTCTGAATTTTCTTTCTGATGTCAGATACACTTTGAGAGATAAAGGTCATATTCACCATTCTAATATTTTCAGGGGCTTGGGCTCTAAATCAGTATATTTTCTACACTCCTGGTAGATTCCTTCAAGAAACTCAGAGGGGTCGTCTGTGAGCTTTTGTTGTACTTCCTACACTATATTCAAACTTTTCTGCTTAGGAACTCCTTTCTTCAGTCCCTTAAGGATGCACCTCTTATAATATCTAAGAGAGTGTGGCTATTCTCTTTAGGGTCCCAGTTGGGGTTGGTTAAAGGCATCGGTTTAGTAGGGTAAGGAGCCCCACCTGGATTTTCTTGGTGCAGCCTCTTCATTTACCTTATCTAATACCAACATCCGCTCATCCTCCATAGACAAAATATTCAGTAAGGCTTGTATGTCTGCCCAGTTGGTACGATAGGTGGCAGAAATTGACATAACTATGTCAGTCATTTTAGTAGCATAATCCCTATACAAAGGATTTGAGTTTTTCCAGTTAAACAGATCCAATGTAGAAAATGGAATATGTGCCCAATAATATCCAGTGGGCTGGTTCTCTGGCCCTAACTCCCACTGGAAGTCTTTCACAAAGGGTATGGCCTTGTCCCAGCAGGGGTTTTCCTCCACCAAATTTGGTTCCCTGATGGTTTTGGGACAGAGAAATCAGTTCAGGCTCACCTCCTATGGCTCCCTCAGCTGAGTAAGGAGGAAGATCCCCCAGGGCTGGAAGGGCTGTGGGAACCCTGACCCTGCTTGCAGCAGTCATAACATCCTTATCTTCCTGGTCTTTCCCTTTGAGCTTCTGTTACCTGCCACAGGCTAATTCCCTTTCCTCTGGATCATTAATCTATTTCCTTTTAATACTGTGTCTTTATTATGTAAAGTCATAAAAGCCTATACAAACATATTTTGTCTCATTTCCCTGACCTTTGATAAAACAACTCTAATTGCAGAACAGTATAGTAATTTAAAGAGCCATTCAGCAGCCAGCATTCTCCTGAGTTCTGAACATACATAAGTCAAGCAGTAGTACCATAAAAAATCATTTTTTTGCCCTGGCTGGTGTAGCTCAGTGGATTGAATGCAGGCTATGAACCAAAGGGTTGCCAGTTCAATTTCCAGTCAGAGAACATGCCTGGGTTGCAGGCCAGGTGCCCAATGAGGGGCATGCAAGAGGCAACCACACATTGATATTTCTCTCCTTCTCTTCCCCTCTCTCTAAAAATGAATAAATAAAATCTTTAAAAAGTCATTTTATTTTTAGTCATAAGTAAACCAATCAGCCAAAATTTCCCCCAAAGGGCTGTTTCCCAAAATGGAAGCTCCTCCACCTTCCACCAGACAGAGTTCTGAAATATCACACAAACCAGAAGGCACCTTAATTTCTGATGAGTGATCTAAGTCATAACCTAGGAATATAATCCTGAACCAGAAAGCTCAGTGGTTCAATCGAAAGTGAAGGCAACAGAGAGTGCTGAGAGTTGGAGAAGGAGAGTCCCTAAGTGAAATCACTTGGCAGCTGCCAGGGAGTCTCCAAATTTGCACCTTGGGGTCCCCCAGTTCAGTAGCAAACAGGACTCTCCACCAAATACCCAGACTCATCGTAGAGTCTTGAAGCTGTCCTAGAAGGAAGTCACCAGGATATGGGACTAGAAAACAAATAAGTAGAGACAAGGATTGAATCTTTATGGGTGCTTTATTCAGATAACCAGTGATCTGAGAAAATGGAAGGTTATGTACCTTAAGAAAACCATCTTAATGTCTCATCTCAAGGTGACCTTTTTTATAAGGAGGAGAAAAGGGTAGGTAAGGAGTTTGGAATTTAGAAAAAAAGTAGGTAAGGAGCTTGGAATTCAAGGGGAAAGGTTAGTCAGATAAAAGTTGCAGCATGGTGATTTTCCTAGCATCCCAGTGATTTTTTTTTCTTGGCTAGGATTTTATTTATTTTTTAGAGATGGGGAGGGGAGGGAGAAAGATAGGTAGAAAAACATTGATGTAAGAGAAAAATATCAGTTACCCTTCACATGCCCCCAAATGGGGGTCTGGCCCACAACCCAGGCATGTGCACTGACCAGGAATTGAACCTGCGACCTTTTGGTTCACAGTTCTAATCTGACGCACTGAGTCACACCAGCAAGGGCCTAGTGATTCGTTATCAGCATCTTAGTGGGCAAACGTTCTCATCCTCGAGCACAATGACTCAGATACCATGCTGGTTGCTTGCAGTCCTCCTGGGGCACAAAGGTGGAATTGCTCGTGGTTCTGGAGTCAGGGTGCTTCTGGTCTTACATTCCAATCCTGAAACAACAGTTTTCTACACGCGTTAACCACTAATTCTGTTAACTATAACTTAAAGCTAAAAATGTCTAACTCTTGAGGTTCCCCATCATAAACAAGCTAGAAATATAAGAGAACTTTCTTAACATTATAAACACTGTCAATGAAAAAATTTACAGCAAGCATCATACTTCATGGTAAAATATTGGTAGCTCTCTCTTTATGACTGAGAAAAGGATGACTGCTAATATCACTTCTACTCAGCATCCCAGACTACACAATAAGGCAAGCAAAAGAATTAAAAGGTATGTGAATTGGAAGGGAAGAAATAAAATGATCATTGTTCTCAGGCAACATTATTGTGTATGTAGGATATTTTAAAAGATTTGTAAAAAACTATTAGAATTAATAAGTGAATTTAGGAAGGTCACTAGCTTCAAAGTCAATGGAACAAAAAACAATTGTATTTCTGCATATTAGCAATAAACAGTGAGAAAATGAAGTAAAAGATACCATTTAGATACAATCAAAATATATCAAATACTTGAAAAATAAGTTTTAATACTTGAAAAATAAAAACAAAAAATGTGTAAGTCCTCTACAGAGAAAACCAAAAAATATCAGTCATAGGAAGTAAAGAAGACTTTAACTAAAAAGGTGGAAATACTCTCATTTCTTCAACTGGAAGACTTAATCTTATGAAAAGCATTAATTTTTTGCAAATTGAACTACAGATTTAATACAAAGGTAACAAAAAGTTGTATTTTTTGGTAGAAATTGATAAGCTGATTCTAAAATTGACATGCATATTAATCATGATTTTTACTTTTATTTTCTGTATTTCATGATTCTTTATTGATATCTTGGGGGCCTTGCCAACCCAGGAGATACAGCCACTGTGGTGGCTAGAGATAGCAAATGACTATTTTTACTGCCCTATGAGTGAGCCTTTCATATGCAAACCAAGCAACCCAAAGTCCATACCTCCCATCTACCTCCTTTGCTCAGCTCTCATTGGATGAGCTCTTATACTTTAGGCCAACAATTTTCAACTGGGTGTGCCACAAGAATTTTTTAAATATGCAGTATCTGACTATTTAGTCAGGGGCGCTGACCTATTTTCCTTTAGATTGTTAAATTAAAAAATGACAACAGCCAACACAACAATGTGGTCCAGTGTGGATTAACCAAAATTATACTTATTTTTTACGTCAGATAGGCAAAAAGTATAATTTTGATGTGCTGCAAAATTTTAGTGATTAGTTTCTGTGCGCCATGAGACGAAAAAGATTGAGAATCACTGCTCGGGCCGACACTCCCCTGCCCTCATCTACCCAGTGCCAGGAGCCAAGCAACTCAGAGCAGCTCCTGGAGTCTGCTAAAATCATTCAAACCACCAGTCCTGAAGCTTCTCAGCCTGCTCACGCTGCCTCGCCCACTCCTTTCCATGAATACCACCATAAAGTTTTTGCCCATGCTTTCTCCTTGTTCCTCTGCCTCCCAATCAACTCTGGTGTTTTCCTGTGTGTCCCTGCATGGTATGGCATGCCCTCTCCTCTTGAAACTATGAGTAGCAAGCTATCTTTTCAAAGGAAGTCATCTCCTGATCTGCTGGCCTCACTATACCTCACTAATAAATAAAACCTACATTTTAAAACAATATGGCATTTAAGAGGCCAAACATAGCAGAGATGATCTTGAGAGGAAAGGGAAGGGCTTGTACTGACAAATTTGAAGTCTTGTAATATGTCTATAATGTGTTATTGGTACTAGTTTAGACACATAGACCCACACTTATGATAAAGATGCCATTGCAGAGGAAAGGGGAAGTATGGCATTGGCAGCCATACATATTTTATTGTATAGCTTGACCTCTAGTTCAAGCCATACAATAAAATATCTTTCAGATGGATTGTTGATCTAAACTTAAAGTAAAGCAATCAAGTTTCTAGGATATAATATAGAACATTATTTCCATGCCTTTGACGTGAGCAGAGGTTTCTTAAATAGGACCTAAAAGCACTAACAATAAAGGGAAACCATGACAAAGTGGACTATATTAAACATAAGAATTCCTACTCCTCAAATAATATTATTAGAGTAAAGTGGCAAGTCATGGACTAGAAGAAAATATTTGCCTTAACATATCTGACAAGATAGTGATATCCATAATATATGAAGAACTCATGTAAATCCATAAGAAAAAAACAGTTAACCCAAGAGAAAAATAGACAAAAGACTTGAACAGATACCTCATAAAAGAGAATATCCAAATTACCAAGAAGCATATGGAAAGATAGTCAACAAAATTAGTCACTGGGAAAATATAAATTTAAACTATAGTGAGTTGTTGATATACACCCACAGCAGTGGCTAAAGTTATAAAACATATATTTTGGAAATACCATTTATGGTCAAGAATGTAGAGTAATGGGACTATTGCATACCCCAGGGGAAGTGTAAACTGGTATGACCATTCTGGAAAATTCATTGGAAATATCTGGTTGGGCTGAGCAAGTGCATGTCCCATGACCCAGCAGTCATATTCCTAGGTATGTGCTCAGTAGAAGTGGGTACCCAGTGATGTGGAGACCAGTGTTTCCAGCAATATTATTTGCATTGGCCAGAAATATGAAACAACCCAAATATCCATCAGCAAAAGTATAGATACATAAAAAATTGTGGTATGTTCATATGATATATTACACAGCAATTCAAAACAAAACAAAACAAAAAACCCTACTGCTACATGCAGTGACATGGATAACTCTTACAGAAATAATATTAAGATACATGCTGTATGATTCTGTTTGCATTAAGTTCAAAGACAAGGAAAACTAGACTATCGTGATAAGAATGAGAATCAGGACAACTTTTCAGGAGAGGTCAAGACTGGGAAGAGCACAGGAGCTGCTTAACATTCTAAATCTGCATTTGGGTTGGGTTACACAGATGTGTTCAGTTTGTGAAATTTCATCCAGCTGCACACTTGCATTTTTTGCACTTTTGTGTATATATGTTTGACATCAATAAAAATTTACTTTACAAAAGAACTTGCCTCCTCTAGAACCTTAAGACCTTAAGCCTCCTCCTTCTGGTTTTCTGTTCTCTCTGTCATCTTTGGCTTAAAAACTGAGTCAGTCTAGATAATTCCCCTTCCTCAGTGTGCAAGTTTCCTTGATATTTCCAGTAAATTACCCTAAATCACTAGGTCCTTCCCTTTAACCCATTCTCACTGGCCCGTCCTAGTTCAGATCAAACCAAAACAACCACATTAGCCCCTTATCTAGTCCCCTCTCTCTAATCACTCCTGGCCAATCTATCCTGCAGTGTCAACTCAGTATAAGATTAGTGCCCAGAGACAGCATGTATGTACATGGAAATATGATCCATAGTTCAATATTGCATATTGGTAAATGCCAAACTGGTAATACAGAGAAAGAGACAGGAGTTAAGAGGAACCATATTAGGTGCTCAGTCAAGTCTCCCCTCACTACAATGGAAGTTCTATCAGAACAGTGATGCTTTGTTTTGCTTTCTTTTTTTCCTTGCTGTGTTTCCAGTGCCTCCTACCACAGTACCCAGCACATAGTAGGTGTACTTATTGAGTGAGTAAATTAATGATTTAATAGTGACTATGATTGTTTCCACTATTCCATAATATCTCAAAACATTCTCCAAGACAGAAGCACGTTTATATACTTGCTCACTAATTCAACAGCTGCTGATAGAGTGCTAAGCATGTGCAGACTAAATTTGTTCCCCCAGGATAATTGGCCATCTAGCAGGGACAGCCATGGTTACTGCAGCAGTGCCCGGAGACAGCACCTACCCCGTCCCATGTAGTTCCACTGAGGCTCCCAGGGAGATCTCATGGCCACTTCACCTGCTGCTCCTGCCACCCCTGCTACCCCTGCCACACCTGCCACACCTTGCACCTGACCCCCTGGGCCTTCACATCTCCCTGACTTTCATGGTCTGGAAGAAGGCAAATTCTTTCATCCCTTTCTTCTGCTCAGATCAGATGGGAAATACCTTAAAAGATCTTATTAAGAAATTAGATAAAATGACAGCAAAAGTGTTCAAAAGACAAAAGCATAGAAATAAGAAGAGTTTATAAAACCTGGACTTCTCACCCCAAAGTCTTGCCTCTGAAGTGTTGCCACAATGGTGCTGTTTGAAAGGTTAAACAAATGCTTAATGACAGAACTCTTAAGCTGCTGACCTTTTGCAGTGCGACCTGGGGAGTAAGCCAATGTAATTTTCCTATTCTGAGTTTATAAACTATAATCAAATTATAAATTTAGGAATATATGTATTATTCCTATATGTATGTATACATACATACATACATACAGGAGTATATGTATACATAATATATGTATTATTAGGAATATATGCATTAATACATTATATGTAATGTATTATTACATGTACAATGTTATATATAAGTACATCTATAATATATATTCCTATATATAGGAATAAATTTCTATACACAATATAGATATTTTATTATATATTACCTATATGTCTGTATTATCCTATATATAGGTATATATATGCTTCAAACCTTTTAAGATTCTGTTACCTCCTTTATATTTCACAGAGATTCAAGAGAACTACAGAGCAACACAATACTAAGCAAAAATAGCCCAATGCAAAACTGTTGGCACCAGATCATTACAATTATACATATAGACTGTCTTCAAGGAAAATGAATTCATGTGGTAGAGAAAGTGGTTGACTTCCCCACCTGTTGTTCTCGCAATAATGCTTTAGCAACACTTAGAAGTCATATAAACACTTAATAGAGAATGAACATAGTGGAACGCCAATTTGAAACTGCTCCCAAGCCCAATTTTGTGTTGCTAACTTATGGAGTGTTTTTTCTAGTCAGTAGAATATATCTATGTCTGCATTTCTTTTAGTCCGTTTGATCACATATTTTATTTTTAAAGATTTTATTTCTTTTTAAGACAGGGAGAAAAAGATCGATGTTGAGAGAGAAACATGAATTGCTGCCTCTTGCACGCTCCCAACCGGGTACCAGGCCCACAACCCAGGCACGTGCCCTAACCAGGAATCAATCCAATGACCTTTCGGACTGCCAGATGATGCTCAACCTGCTGAGCCACATCAGTCAGGGCTTGACCACATATTTTAGCATCATCTGCAAACTGACAAGTGAAGTGTAAATCACAACAAGTGTTTTTTCCTTCTGACCTGGGTTGACCTCTTGCAGCCATGGCTGGTGCTTGTTCTAACACTACACCATGAGTGGGAGCATCGAGGGGGGTGGCTCCGAAGTCCAAGGTTATTTACTTCTTTGTTTTGGGTCCCTTTCACACAGCATTAATTACCCAGAAAAGGTTTTTCCTAAATTGCATTTTTGGGGATAACCATTTCTGAAGGGACAAATATTTGTTCCTAGGTGATCCAAAGGTTTCCTGGCATGGAACACCAGCTTCATACACAGGTGTACATTTGAAGTTCTGTTCATACTTGCTACATGTCTGCTTATGACAAAGCCACTGTGATCATTATGATTTTTCCCAGTTATGTCATTTAGTCTTTTAGCAAATACAGAGTTAAGTCATTTTATGGATGGATTAATATTTCAGCGAGAGTACACAGTCTACTCATTCCAAGAGTTAAAGAATTTTCCCACCTATAAAAATCCCATTGAATCATCCTAGTAAATGATTGTTAAGTATTATTTGGATGTTGAAAATAAAGTTGTGCAATAAGCCTATCTTTCCAATGGTTCTCAAGATAGAGAACATGATTATCAAAGCCATGAGCGTTTGCATTTGCATTTGGGTTCTGATGATGACTACGTGACTCTGCACAAGCCAACAGGGTGTCATGAAGCTTTGGTTTCTTCATCTATGAAACAGGGAAGCAGAACCATACGATGCCTTGTCTGGCCCCGATTATACAGACAGACCCATTCATGGAAATCTGAACATGGTTGAGGTACAGAGGAGATGACAAATTATCAAAATATGTCTTACTTTTTAGTATTTTCCTTTTGCTAGTTCACTTTCCTTTCTCAGTTTACTATGGACTTTCTGGCTTCTGATCATTTTGTCTTATTTTTCCTGGCAAAATCACATATGCTTTATTTTCTTTCCTCTTTGATTTTGAAAGAGGAGATGGCACTCTAGCCCTTTCCTCTAATCACAGCTTAAAAATTGTATTTCAGTATCTTGACATCCATTTCAAGTGGACACACCCAGTTTTGATAAAAGGAGTTAAATTTTGTTGTCATGAACTCTGCGGTTAACCAAATTCCAGTGTTAAGTCTGCAATCCTGTTTCTTGTCATCTTTTTGAAAAATAGTATTGCTCTATTATCATTTATCCAAATTAAAAAAGGAATATTGGTCACATAAAAAAGAAATCTGAAGCAATACCCACCAAGCAGTGAACAGTGCTATTTGCTAAACGTGAGCTAATAGAGGACTTTTTACCTTTACCTTCTACATTTCATATGGGTTTGTACATATACATGTGTGTGTGTGTATTAGGTTCATTAACAAAAAATATACACATTTTTTTCATATATTTTATTGATTATGCTATTACAGTTGTCCCCTCCCCCTCCCCTTATTCCCCTCCACCCTGCTCATCATCTCCTACCCACTTTCCCCCTCTTTAGTTCATGTCCATGGGCTGTACATATCAGTTCTTTGGCTTCTATATTTCTATACTATTTTTAACTTCCCCCTGTCTATTTCTACCTACTATTTATGCTACTTATTCCCTGTACTTTCCCCCTTTCTCCCCCTCCAACTCCCTTGCTGATAACCCTCCATGTGATCTCCATTTCTTTGATTCTGTTCCTGTTCTAGTTGTTTGCTTAGTTTGTTTTTGTTTTTGTATTTTTTCAGATTCAGTTGTTGATAGTTGTGAGTTTGTTGTCATTTTACTGTTCATATTTTTTATCTTCTTTTTCTTAGATAAGTTCCTTTAACACTTCATATAATAACAGCTTGGTGATGACGAACTCCTTTAATTTGACCTTATCTGGGAAGCACTTTATCTGCCCTCCCATTCTAAACAATAGCTTTGCTGGATAGAGTAATCTTGGATGGAGGTCCTTGCCTTTCATGACTTGGAATACTTCTTTCCAGCCCCTTCTTGCCTGCAAAGTTTCTTTTGAGAAATCAACTGACAGTCATATGGGAACTCCTTTGTAGGTAACTGTCTCCTTTTCTCTGCTGCTTTTAAGGTTCTCTCTTTATCTTTAATCTTTAATAATATAATTATGATGTGCCTTGGTGTGTTCGTCCTTGGGTCCACCTTCTTTGGGACTCTGAGCTTCCTGGACTTCCTGGAAGTCTATTTCCTTTGCTAGATTGGGGAAGTTCTCCTTCATTATTTGTTCAAATAAGTTTCCAATTTCTTGCTCTTCCTCTTCTCCTTCTAGCACCCCTATGATTCAGATGTTGGAATGTTTAAAGTTGTCCTGAAGCTTCCTAAGCCTCTCCTCACTTTTTTGAATTCTTGCTTCTTCATTCTGTTCTGGTTGACTGTTTATTTCTTCCTTCTGGCCCAAACTATTGATTTGAGTCCCAGTTTCCTTTCTTTCACTGTTGGTTCCCTATATATTTTCCTTTAGTTGACTTTTCATAGCCTTCATTTTTTTCCTCCATTTTTCAACCATACTCAAGCATTTCTGTGAGCATCCTGATCACCAGTGTTTAGAATTCTACATCTGATAGGTTGGCTGCCTCTTCATCACTTAGTTGTATTTTTTTCTGGAGCTTTGATCTGTTCTTTCATTTGAGCCCTTTTTTTTTTTTTTTTTGGTCTCATGGGACAGTTACCTAGTTAAGGCTGGAGCCTTAGGTATTTGCCAGGGCAGGGCAACCCAAGTTGCTGTGCTGTGGTGCTGTATGTGGGGGAGGGGTTCAAGAGGGAACAGTGCTACTTGCCCAGCTCTCTGCCAGCTTTCAGTCACTTCCCCCACTACCCACAGCAAATCGGGTCTTTCTGGTGCTGATTCCTGGGTGGGTGGGTTTGTGTACGTTCTAGGACCCTGTGGATCTCTCCAATGATCTTTCCTGTGAGGCTGGGAGTTTCTCCCACTGCCACAACCCCCACAGGTTTTTTCAGTCAGAGGCTTTGAGACTTTATTTCCCTGTGCTGGAACCCTGGGTTGCATGATCTGTCTCATTCCCCAGGTGTTCCTCCTGGTTTATTTGTGTGCAAATGTGGGACTGCCTGGTCCACCAGCCACCACCTTGCCTTTGGTCGTCTCTGCTCAGCTACTCATCTCCACCCCTCCTACCAGTCTGGACGAATGTTTCTTTTTCAACTCCTTGGTTGTCGGACTTCCACACAATTTGATTTTCTGGCAGTTCTGGTTGTTTTTTGTTTTTAAATTTATTGTCCTTCTTTTGGTTGTGCAAGGAGGCAAAATGTACTAACTTATGACTCCATCTTGGCCAGAAGTCCACATATTTTTAAAATTTTGTGCTTATCATAGAAAGTGGAGAAGTCATAGAATGTTGAAAGAACAGTGAAAAATAAAAAGATGCAAAAGCATTTTGCAGAATGGTGCGGGCTAGGCCTTTGCCATGGCTGGCATTGTACACTAGTTTCCCCCATGTACATTGCTGACTCTAAAAACTGCCTGGGAAAAGTCTGCCAGGCTGCAACCACCAATGCACCAAAAACCATGTGCCATAGTTCTGCTTCTTTGCATCTTTAAGTCCTGACTCAAAGTCAAAAGTGAATATGCTTGTTTGTCAAAGCCCAGTTCATATATCCTGTATCATAGCTGCCAGGGAGAGTGGGAGAGTGAGAGTTGTACTAGCAGTTCTAGGTCACACTCCCAGGAAACAGGTTCTGAGACAGATTTGTTTGCAGTTTTATTGAGGAATGATGGTCTCAGGCACACCTGTAGGAAAGTGAGGGAGGCAGGGGATAGATGGAAAAGTTGAACTGCAGAGCAGCTGCAACAGAGTATTCAGTTGATCTGAAGGGAACTTTGGAGTTGGAATACTCCTTTAGACTTGACCCAAATTGAGGCAAGGGGCCTAATGTTTGTGCTCCTCCAATGACTAGTTATTGACTATGGGTACCACCAGAGTGAGGGTCACAGTCTTGGGCAAAACAACTCTTTTTTACTCAGAGCAATTTCTAGAGAAAGAGTCAGCTGTGAGCCATTGGCAGCCAATACTCCTGGCAGCAGAGAAAATGAAGGGAGAATTCAGTGTGTGGACCACAGCATCCACCGCAGTCTGTCCCTTACACCACTTAGATCAGCTTCCTTTGTAAAGGCAGTCCACTCCATCTGGGAACAGTGCCAGGGTCGGAATAATCTATTTTCTGGAAAAAAACTTTTGAGAGAAAGGTTAGTGGGACAAACTATAGCCCTCACTGCTTCAGTTGGTCTCAAGCCACAGTCTCGCCGCCCTAATACACATTTTAGTCTAGAATGCCAGATTTCTCTCATCTTCAATCTAGATGGTCCAGGAGTACTGAGAGATTTCCCAGTGAATCACCGGAAGGCAAAATGCATTCTTTCCTAGCCTCAATGAGCAACAACAATCCTATCTCCTGATGATCACAATCAATGAATCCCCCTTGACAGTATGGTTATTCCTAGCTTTTCTTGCTTAAGGAGCCCTAAGAGACGGGGCAGTAGCTGTAGGGAACGCTCACTATGCCCCCTGGTGGAAGCATTCCCCTTTGGGAACCAGGATCTCTGAAACTTAAAACTGAGGGGATTGGAAGCTCAAATTCCCCAAATAGACCAACAGGAGTGATGGTTAAGGAGGCCACTCCTGCTTACATTTTTTAGTTTCTGACCTCATGTAGTCTGTGTATTGTGGACACAATACCATATATTGGGCATTGATTTAGTGTATACTGCATCCTAGAGGACGGTGTCCCGTGCTTGTTGACTACCACCTTTAAGCTGGTACCTTGACTATACTTTCAAAAGGCTATTCCATCACTCTATTAGTCCAGAAGCTTCTGAGTGATGTGGTATGTGATAGGGTCAGTGAATCTCATTATCATGTGGCTGTTGCTGCACCTCCCTTGCTGTAAGTTTGCTTTCTTGGTCAGAGGTGATGTGATGCAGAATTTCCTGATGGTAGATAATTCTGTAAGTTCTCAGATAGGATGTTGCCAAGGCAATGCAGGTAGAAAAGCAAGACTATATCTAGAACATGGGCTAATTCAAGATGAAATCAATGATCCTTCTGGAATGTCTCAATAATCAGCTTGGCACTCCGTGGCTGGCTGGTCTCCTTGAGGAATGGCACGGCATTGGGGACCCAGCATTGGCCTCTGCTGCTGGCAAGCTGGGCATTGCATAGCAGTATAGCTAGATCTGCTTTGGTGGGTGGGAGTTCATGCTTTGGGGCCCATTCAGAGCCTCCAACCCTGCCACAATGACTGTTCCATTTCTGAGTCAATTGTGCCAGCACTGGAATGGGTGATAACAGAGGCTGACTGTCATCAACTGGCTGAGTCAGTCTGTCTGCTTGGTTGTCTGGTGGCTCTTGTGTGGGTGGACACTATTATGTGGTCATTGAAATGTAGCACAAGGATATTCACACTTTTTGCTGACTTCCTTAGGTCCATCAATATAGGAGTCGGCAAACTAAAGCCCACAGACAGAATTCACCCACTGCCTGCTTTATAAATAAAGTTTTATGGCAACAAAACCATGCTCATTTATGTATTTATTGTTTGTGACTGCTTTTGAACTACAATGACAGAGTCGAATAGTTGCAACAGCAGCCAGATGGACTACAAGTCTAAAATATTTGTTCTCACCCTTTATAGAAAAAGTTTTCGGGTTCTTTTTAAAATTCTCACCCAAGAATATGTTTATTGATTTGAGAGAGAGAGAGAGAGAGAGAGAGAGAGAGAGAGAGAGAGAGAGAGAACATCGATCAGCTGCCTCCCATATGCATCCCAACTGGGCATTGAACTTGCAACCCAGGTATGTGTCCTGGCTGGGGATTGAACTTGCAACCTTTTGGTGTACGGAACAATGTTCCAACCAAAATGTCAGCCGTGGAAAAATTTTCAGATTCTTTTTTAGTTAAGAGATAAGGGGAAGGGAGGGAGAAAGAGTGGGAAAGGAACACCAATGTGTGAGAGAACAGGTCATCTCCCAAACGTAACCCAGGCATGTACCCTGACCAGTAAGCTGACCAAAGACCTTTTGGTTTGCAGGCCAGCACTTAATCCACTGAGCCACAAAAGTCAGGGCAAAATTTTCAGATTCTTGATTTGCCTCTTTCTAATACCTCTTTGTCCCCAATCTTCCCATCTTTTTTCTTTTAAGTCTTTGATCCATTAATCCATTTACCACCTCCTTCAAGTCTGTGTATAGTTTTACCTCGGCCACTTTTCTCTATATACAAAGCAGATGACCAGATGTACTGCCTAAAGATCTGACCATTGGGAGGATTTCCCCTCAACACTGTTCAGGGTTGCTCCTAAAGGTGTCAGTACTGTAATAACTGACACTCACATATCAAGGCAATTCATTCAAGAATCAACCTTGGCCTTTTGCTTCTCCATTAGTTTAGTAATCTCAGGAGGTGGCATCAATGCAACAGTGGAGGGTGACTCAGTGGAGCAGGCCACTTGTTTGTGTAGCTCACTTTGGCCTCTGGCCCTGCTGTTACAATGGCTTGCTGCTGGGCTCACTCATCCTCATGCCTAGGTAGGTCTGACAGAAACCAGCTCATGGCAGGCCGTTCTGGCCACACAGTTGCTTGATGTCTTATAGTCTGCTGTTCCATCTCCATCATGGCCCAGGAGCATGCTGGGAGCTGTTTTTAATTTTTTCCCTTCTTTTTAAAAAATGTATTGCTGTTCCTGGGTGGTAAAGTTGTCCCACCCTTTTCACCATTGCTCACCCCAACCCTGTACCCACCACTCCCACAGTCAATTACCCACCGTTTTCTGTGCCCATGAGTCTCTGCTCCTGTTCCTTTGCTTTCTCCTTCCCCTTCTTCCCCTATTATCCCTCTCCCCCTGCCCTCTGATCACTGTCAATTTGATCTTTACTTCCAAGTCTCTGGTTATATTTTGCTCATTTGTTCATTTTGTTGATTAGGTTCCACATTCAGGTGAGATCATACGGTATTTGTCTTCCACTGCCTGCTTTATTTCACTTAGCATAATGCTCTCCAGTTCCATCCATGCTGTCACAAAGGGTAGGAGCTCCTTCTTTTTTTCTGCTGCATAGTATCCCATTGTGTAAATGTACCACAGTTTTTTGATCCACTCATTTACTGAAGGGTACTTAGGTGTTTCCACACTTAAGTATTGTAAATAATGCTGCTATGAACATTGGTGTGCATAGGTTCTTTTGAATTTGTGTTTCAGGGTTTTTAGGATATAGTCCCCACAGTGGGATCTCTGGATCAAAAGGCAGTTCCATCTTTAGTTTATTGAGGAAATTCCATACTGTTTTCCACAGTGACTGCACCAGTCTGCATTCCCACCAACAGTGCATTAGGGTTTCCTTTCCTCCACAACCTCGTCAGCACTTGTTGTTTGTTAATTTATTGCTGATGCCATTCTGACCGGTGTGAAGTGGTATCTCATCGTAGTTTTAATTTGTATCTCTCTTATGGCTAGTGACTTTGAGCATTTTTTTCATGTGTCTATTGGCCCTCTGTATGTCCTCCTTGGAGAAGTGCCTGTTCAGGTCCTTTGCCCATTTTTTAATTGGGTTGCTTCTTTCTGGTGTGGAGCCGTGTGAGTTCTTTTTTAAATAGCATATAGTTATCTGGGGCTTGCTGTACACTCCTCACAGGTCTTTTTCTCACCATAGAAACCTCTACTATCATATCATAAAGTCTCCTGGATTACATGGCTCAAGTGGCAGGGTTGCTTATAATGTCATGTGAACCAGTTGCAAAGCCTTTTCTTGCTCTGGGCTCCACTCGAAGTTGTCCTGCTTCCATGTGATCCAGTATATAGGTCAGCACTGTTTTCTCCAGTGTGAAACATGCTATCTACTCAAAGAGGCTGCCAAGTATCATGCTTCCTCTTCAGTGGCTCTCTAAACACTTTACTGATGTGGTGGGCTCCATAATGTTTCTAGGATTTATCTCCCATTGTCTAGAGAGCATGTACAGCATACTTGTCTCTTCTGGCTCATGTGATCCAATTAACATGATGCTATTGACATAAAGAACCAATGTAATGTTCTTCAAGGTGTTCAGATAGTCCAGATCTATTTGGACTATATTGGGTTGGTGTGCTGAACTTAAATATACCCCCCAATTCTTTAATATTTCTTGCTTCAGGAGTTAGAGTACAATTTCTCTTCCTTTGTAAATCACTTGTTTTCAGGGCAGTTAGCTGCCACATTGTGAGGACACTCAAGCAGCCCATACAGAGGCCCATGTGAAACTTCCTGGCCATGCCCACGTGAATGAGTCATCTAGAATGTGAATCCTCCAGTGCCAATTAGGCAATTAGGCCTTTGAATGGCTGCCGGAACTGTGGGTGTCCTGACTTAACCACACAAGAGATCCTGAGCCAGGACCACCCAGCTAAGTTTCTCCTGAATTTCTGACCTATAGAAACTGTGAGATAATACATCACTGTCTGCTCAGAGCTTCTATGACATGGTGCCATGGGATGCCTGCAGAAACCTTCTCAGCATCCACATGTGTGCAGCCCTGAAGTATGGAGTATCTTGATTAATAGGAGATAAAAGCTTCTCTCTTTCATTACCTGCCAAGCAGTTCATAAGGCTTCTCAAATGGTCCCTCAGAATGAGCAGTAGTTATGCATAGTGATGGTCAGTTTATTAATGCATCTTCGATCATTGACTTTCCTTTTCCCCTGGTTCACTCTGTATAATTCCTCACTCATGTTCCCTGGGATCACCTTCCCCCCAAAATTACATACACACAATTGTTTGTCTTCTTTCAGGGGACCCCACAAGATAACATAAAAAAAGGAATGTGACATAACTCAAATCTGATTTTATACACACACACACACACACACACACAAACACACACACAGAGTTAGCATTTTATCTTACTTAATGTAGAAATGTTGAAGTCAGGAATAATACTACTCTCTGTACTCTGATTTAACATCATTTTGGAAGTATTAGCCAACACATATTATATAAGAGAAAGCATATTAGGTAAGTGATATAATAATTGAAAAGCAGAGATAAAAATGTCTCTTTTTAGCCATGTGCACAGCAGTCCTGATGATCTGACCCTTGCTTCAACAGTTTTTGGACAGACTATAGACTCCCTTCTTCAATATCAAGGCATGACCCCCAGCAAAAAAGAAACTTTAAAACTTGCTCAGGGCTCAGATGATGGTTAGCATTTTTTAGCAATAAACTATTTTTAATTAAGGTGTGTACGTGGTTACTTTTTGACGTAATGCTCTTGCACACTTAAGAGACACAGTATAGTGTAAACATAAGTTTTATATACACTGGGAAACCAAAACTTCATTTGTGACTCTTTTATTACAACAGTCACTTCATTGAGGTCATCTGGAACCAAACCCGCAGAATCTCCAGGGCATGCCTGTGTGCTTTCAAAGGACAGAAAGAGCACCATAAATTTTCAAAAGGCAAATTGACAAACTGGAAAAAGGTATTTGCAACTTATATCTCAAAGGGCTAATACTCCTAATATATGAAGTGTTCCTGGTTTTTAAAATGAAAAAAGTATGTGAACATAGTAGAAAAAGAAATGCAAAGATGCTCAATGTTTTTCATAATAATGGAAGTGCATATTAAAATGATGCCAAGATAACATTTCTCTCCTATCAGATTGGCAAAAAGCCAAAGGTTTGACAACATACTCTGATGCTGAGATGCAGGAGTCAGGCTCTCTCACCTGTCACACAGGCAATGCATAGTGACACAATCTTTATGGAAGGCAATTTGGCAATATCCAGCAAAATTAAATATGTGTTTACCTTTGATTTAGCAATCCTACTTCTAGGAATCTATCCCAAAGACTCACAGGTAAAATTATGAAATGATACATAAACAAGGAGTTCATTCCATAACTATTTACCATTTTTCTTTTCTGTTGTTGTTCAAGTATAATTGTCTCCATTTTTACCCCACCACGTCCCCGCACCCTACCCAATCCCACCTCCCACCCTCGAACCTACCCCCTTTGGCTTTGTCCATGCGTCCTTTATACAGGTTCCTTGATGGCCCTGCCCCTATTCTCCCCATTGCCCCTCTCCCCCCACCCCTCTGGTCACGGTCAGCTTGTTTTTTATTTCTATGTTTCTTGTTATATTTTGCTTGCTTGTTTGTTTTGTTGATTAG
Source organism: Phyllostomus discolor (assembly GCF_004126475.2). Classification (NCBI taxonomy): domain Eukaryota; kingdom Metazoa; phylum Chordata; class Mammalia; order Chiroptera; family Phyllostomidae; genus Phyllostomus; species Phyllostomus discolor. The sequence goes on along the minus strand of NC_040908.2, from coordinate 61,173,364 downwards.
GTTCCACTTATAGTTGAGATCATATGGTAAAAAAAGATTGTAAGCACTGCAAATGTCCACCAAAAAGGGACTGGTTAAATGTTACAGTTGTGCAATGGAGTAATTTATTAACGTAAAAAGCAGTGAGAAGATTTCCTATTGCTATGGACTGAACCATTGCCTGTCAGAATTTGTATGTTGAAGCCCTAACCCCCAACATGGAGGTATTTGGAGATGGGGCCTTTGGTAGGTATTTAGGTTTAGATGAGGTCATAAGGGTGGGGCTCTCGTGATGGAATTACTGCCTTTTTAGAAGGTACACCAGAAAGTTTACTCTGTCTCTCTACCCTGTGAGTTTATAGGGAGCAGACAATCTGCAATATAGGAAGAGAGGCCTCATCAGAAACCATCCATACTAGCATCTTGGTCTTGGACTTCCAGCCTCCAGAACTGGGAGAAAATCAATTTTTGTTCTATAAACCATGCAGTGTGTGGTATTTTGTTATGGCAGCTCTGGCTGCCTATATATCTATCTGCCTCTATGGAGTGATTCCAGGGTATGTTGCTAAATGGAACAAAGAGGAAGGTACAGAAGAGTGTGCAGTATGATATTCTTGGGGTAAGAAAAGCATGGAAATATAAACATGCAAAAGTATTTGCTGATATTTTCATAAAGAAAAATGGAAAAATAATAGTCTTCCCCAAACTGTTTACTCGAGAGGAACTCTTTTTTTTTTTTTAAGGTTTTATTTATTTATTTTCAGAGAGGGAAGGGAGGGAGAAAGAGAGAGAGAAACATCAATGTGCAGTTGCTGGGGGCCATGGCCTGCAACCCAGGCATGTGCCCTGACTGGGAATCGAACCTGAGACACTTTGGTTCACAGCCTGAGTTCAATCCACTGAGCTACGCCAGCCAGGGCAAGAGGAACTCTTAAAATAAGTTTTAGGTCTCAGAGAGCCATGCATAAAAATTATACCTACAGTAGCAGGATTATTAAAATGTAGATATAATCATCCAATAATAATTGCAATGCTTTTTGAGTAGAGAATGTTATTTTTTTCCTGTGGACTGTGCATTTTACTTAACTGAATAGCACATCTTTTTTGTGTGTGTTTTTTTCCAACCCACAAAGGATGGAAACTGCAATGCAAGTCATGAGTGTAAGTAAAGAAACTTTTAGTCTTTCATTAAACAAAACCTCTACTTGATTATTTTACATTACCCAAGAAAACCTAAAGTCTTATTACAAATTTCTGCTATACAAGATGTTAATGTATGTGCTATATATAGGCTTTTTGCCACTGAAACCTAAAAATTACTTTTTAGCTAAACTTTCTTTAAAATAAACTTAAGCTTTCCTTTCTTGACATCAATTGCTTTCTTTTCTTCTTAGAAAAAATTTTAACAGCTTTATCAAGATGTAACTCATACAGCATGCATTTCGCCCATTGCAAGTATCTGATTCAGTGGCCTTCAGTATATTCTCAGGTATGTGCAGCTATCACCACAGTCAATTTCTGAACATTTATATCACCCCAAAAGAAAACCAGACCCTTTAGCTATGACCCCTTCTTCCTTATTCACCCAGCCCAAGGGAACCACCAGTCCCCTAAATTGAATCATATACTATGCGGTCTTTTGTGAATGTCTTCTTTCACTTAGCACAATGTTTTCAGTGTTCATCCATTGTATCAGTACTTTATTATGGCTTAATAGTATTCCATTGCATGGATATACCACTCTTTATTTAAAAATTCATGACAATGGACATTTGGGTTATTTCTGTCTTTTGTCTATTATGAGTAATGATGCGATAAACATTCATGTATATTTTTTGTGGTTTTTTTTACATTTTTAAATTAATGTTTGAATATAGTTGTCTCCATATTCCCACCACTACTTTCCCATGCCATGTACATGTTTTTATGTGGACACACATTTTAAATTCTCTTGGGTATATACATAGGAGTGGAATTTCTAGGTCATATGTTAGCTTTATGTGTAGTCATTTGAGGAAAAGCCAAACTGTTTTTTTTTCCAAAGCAGCTGAACCATTTTATACAATCACTAGTGGTGTATGACGGTTCTAGTTTCTCCACAGTCTCACTAACACCTATCTGTTTTTTTTCACTGTAGCCATACCAGTGGGTGTGCAGTGGTATCTTATTAGTAGTTTTGATTTGCATTTTCCCCATGGCTAATGATGTAGAGCATCACTTTTATGTGTTTCTCAGCCATTTCTTTATCTTTTTTGGAGAAATATCTACTCAGAGACTTTGCCTAAGTTTTTTTAATTGTAGTATAATACACATAAAACCTACCATCATCACCATGTGCACGTTATGTGTACAGTTCAATAGTGTTAAGTACATTCACATTGTTGTTCTTTGCCCACTTTTATACTGAATTATTTGTATTTCATTATTGAGTTAAGTTTCTCACTCCTCTCACTCACCCCCAACTGGGGACCTGGCCTGCAACCCAGGCATGTGCCCCTATAGGGAATCAAACTGGCAACATTTGGGTTCACAGGCCAGTGCTCAATCCACTGAGCTACACCAGCCAGGGCTTGAGTTAAATTTTTATATGCTGCAAGGTAAGGTATAAATCTAGCTCTTTTGCATGTAGTTATCCAGTTGTCTTGGTGTCTTTTTTTGAAAAAATTATTTCCCCATTGAATGATCTTGGCACTTAAGTCAAAACTCAGTTGCCTACAGACAAATGGTCTTATTTCTGATCTCTCCATTCTATTTCATTGATCAATATGTCAATCCTTATGCCAACACTATTCTCTCTTGATGGTGTTGTAGTAAGTTTTGAAATCAGGAAATGTAAGTCTTCCAGCTTTGTTATACTTTTTCAAGAATGTTGTTGCTAATCTGTGTCCCTCTCAATTTGAAATGAATTTTGGAATCAGCTTGTTAATTTTTACAAAGAAGTCAGCTGGAATTTTGATTGGGATTGCATTTAATCTATAGATCTGTTTGGGGAGTATTGTCATCTTAATAACATTAAGTCATCTAATCCATGAACATGTGTTGTTTTCACCTTATTTAACTCTCTAATTTCTTCAACATTTTGTTTACTTTTCAGAATATAAATTTAATGCTTTTATTAAATAGATTCCCAGAATTTAATTTTTATGATGTATTCAAAATAGAAGTTTTATTAATTTCATCTTCAGATTATCAAAGTGTATAGAAAAACAAATTTTTGTATTTCAATTTTGTATTCTGCAATGTTGCTGAACTCGTTTATTATTTCTAATAGTTTTTTAGTGGATTCCGTAGCATTTCTATATATAGTATCTTCAAATAAAAATAGTTTTATTTCTTCCTTTTAATCTGGATGCCTCTTATTACATTTTCTTAGTAGCCTTGGTTAGATCCTCCAGCACAATGTTGCACACAACTGGTGAGAATGAACACCTTTGTCCTGTTCCTGATTTTAGAGGGAAAGCATCCAGTTTTGGGGCACTAAGTATGATATTAGCTGTAGGGTTTTTGTAGATAATACTTTATCAGGTTGGGAAGATTCTCTTATTTCCCTAGTTTGCTAAATATTTTTTGTCATGAAAGGGTATTGGATTTTGTTGGATACTTTTCCTGCATCTATTGAGATAATCATGTGTTTTTTGTAGTTTATTTTATTGTTATGGTATATTATATTATTTGATTTTCATATACTGAACCAAATTTTAATTCCTGGGATAAGTCCCTTTCAGTCATTGTGTATAATTTTTTATATATTGCTGCATTTTGCTCGATAGTGTTTTTATTATGGATATTTATGTCCATATTTATAAGGAATATTGGTCTGTAGTTATTTTTTTGTTATGTCTTTGGCATTAGGGTAACACTGGCCTGATAGAATGAGTTAGGAAGTGTTCTGTCTCTTTTGGAAGAGTTTGAAAAGGATCAATGTTAGCTCTTCTTCAAACACATGGTAGAATCAACAGTAAAATCATCTGGTTCTGGGCTTTTCTTTGTTGGAAGTTTTAAAAATTACTGATCCAATCTCCAGTTATAAATTTATTAAAACTTTCTATCCTTTTTTTAGTCTATTTTTGCAGTTTGTAGCTACCTACAAGTTTGTCCATTCTGTCTAGGTTATCCAGTTTGTCGGCATGCAATAGCTCATAGTGTTCTCTTATAATTATTTTAATAATATATTTTTTTAAGATTTTATTTATTTATTTTTAGAGAGAGAAGGGAGAGAGAAAGAGAGAGGGAGAGAAACATCAATGTGCGGTTGCTGGGGGTCATGGCCTGCAACCCAGGCATGTGGCCTGACTGGGAATCGAACCTGTGACACTTAATAATATTTTTGTAATATAGTTAGTAATGTCCCTCTTTTCATTCATAATTTTAGTAATTTGAAACTTCTCTTTTTTCCTTGCTCAGTCTAGCTAAATGTTTGTCAATTTTGTTGATATTTTCAAAGAGTTAGTTTTTGGTTTTGTTGATTTTCTGTATTTAAAAAAATTATTTCATTTATCTCCATTCTAATCTCTGTTAATTTCTTCCTTCTGTGTGCTTTGGATTTAGTTTGTACTTCTCATTCTGGTTAATAAGGTGGAAGACTCAGTTATTCATTTGAGATTCTTTCTCTTTTTGAAGCAAGCACTGCTCTAAGAACTGTTTTCACTGCATCTCACAAGTCATGGCATACTGTGTCTTTGTTTTCATATATCTCATAGTACTTTTTTACTTTCTTTTTCATTTCTTCTTGGACCCAATTGTTATCTGGGACTGTGTTGTTTAATTTTCACATACTTCAGAGTGCCCCAAATTTCTTTCTGTTATTGATTTCTAATTCCATTTCATTGTAGTTGGAGAACATATTATTTCTATCCTTTTAAGTGCACTGAAGTTTGTTTTATGGTCTAGCATGTAGTGTATCTTGAGATTGTCCCACGTGCAGTGGAGAAGTTTTGTTTTGTTATTGGTAGGTCTACCTAGAGTTCTGGAGTTGTCTGTTAGGTCCAGTTGGTTTGTAGTGCTGTTCAAGTCTTCTCTTTCTTTGCTGATCTTCTGACTCATTGTTCTATCCTTATTGGAAATAAAGTATTGGTGTTTCCAAATGTTATCATTGACTTGACTGTATCTCTCTGCAATTCTATCATTTTTTGCTTTATGTTTTATGGAATTTTGTTGTTAGCTTCAAGCATGTTTATAATTATTATATCTTAATGAATTGTGCAGCAGCTCTGGACAACAGGAACAGAGGTCTCAAATTTACAAGTATCACAAATATTAAGGTGTGGTATTTATTGGTGAAATCAGCTGGCTCATCAGTAGAGATGTCTGTAGAGATGTTATTGATTTCAGCATACTACACAAAACCTCTTTGGCATCATGTGATGTCATCAACACAGTGCCTCATTCTATTTTGGGGGAAAACAGCCTTTCTATATTCTCACTCATCTCTAATTTTACTTCTGGCATCATTAGATTCTCATGAACTACACAACTTTTTCTTTCCTGGGCAATAAGTCCTACCACTAAATAATTTGCTTCATGAGCCTTTTCCAGTAGCCATTTACAATAATTACTTCCGTCACTTGCCAAATGACTATTTGTAGTTAAGCATCTTTTAGCTTTGGAGCCTGCTATGACTAAATGTGTCCCCCCAAAATTTCTATATTAAATCTTAATGTCCAGTGTGATGGTATATGGAGGTGAGGCTTTTGGGAAAGATTAGGTCATGAGAGGAGCCCTTATGAATGGGATTAACACCCCCATAAAAGAGACCTTTCCCTCGCCCCTTCTGCTATGTAAAGGAAGTTGTCTGGGAACCAGGTTCTCACCAGACACTGAATGTGCTGGTGCCTTGAGCTTGGACTTCCCAGCCTGTAGTATTCTGTTATAGCAGTCCAAATGGAATAAGACAGAGTCATAGCTGAATGTGTAACTTGCTCATTGAAGATGATTCACAAGGAAACAGAACACCCCAAATTACTGGCTCACGTAAAACCTATTCATAAATATCTTTAACAATAAAGATGAATTTTTAAAAAATATATTTTATTGATTATGCTATTACAGTTGTCCCATTTCCCCCTTCTCTCCCCTCCCCCTGTACCCCCCTTCCACCCACATTTCCCCCCTTTAGTTCATGTCCATGTGTCATACTTATGAGTTCTTTAGCTTCTACATTTCCCATGCTATTCTTGCCCTCCCCTATCTATTTTCAACCTACATTCTATGCTACTTATTCTCTATACCTTTTCCCCCTCTCTCCTCCTCCCAGTCCCCTATTGCTAACCCTCCATGTGCCCTCCATTTCTGTGGTTCTGTTCCTGTTCTAATTGTTTACTTAGTTTCTTTTGGTTTTGCTTTAGGTGTGGTTGTTAATATTTGTGAGTTTGCTGTCCTTTTGCTATACATGTCTTTTCTTTATCTTCTTTTCTTAGATAAGTCCCTTTAGCATTTCATAAAATAAGGGCTTGGTGATGATGAACTCCTTTAACTTGACCTTATCTGAGAAGCACTTGATCTGCCCTTCCATTCTAAATGAGAGCTTTGCTGGATAGAGCAATCTGAGATGTAGGTCCTTGTCTTTCATGACTTGGAATATTTCTTTCCAGCCCCTTCTTGCCTGTAAGGTCTCTTTGGAGAAATCAGCTGACAGTCTGATGGGAACTCCTTTTAGGTGACTGTTTCCTTATCTCTTGCTGCTTCTAGGATTCTCTCCTTCGTTTTTACCTTGGCTAATGTAATTATGATGTGCCTTGGTGTGTTTCTTCTTGGGTCCAACTTCTTTGGGGCTCTCTGAGTTTCTTGGATTTCTTGGAAGACTGTTCCCTTTGCCAGACTGGGGAAGTTCTCCTTTATTATTTGTTCAAATATGTGCTCAATTTGTTGCTTTTCCCCTTCCGATTCTGGTACCCCTATAATTCAGATATTGGAATGTTTAAAGGTGTCTTGGATGCTCTTAAGCTTTTCCTCTATTTTTTGAATTCTTATTTCATCATGCTTTTCTGCTTGGTTGATTCTATCTTCCTTCTGGCCCACCGTATTGTTTTGAGCTCCGATTCCTTCCTTTCACTATTGGCTCTCCTCTGCATATTGGTATCTTCCTGCATCTCTTTTATGGTAACCTGCATCCTTTCATTGAAATTGCGCCCAAAATCAATCAATTCCGTGAGCTTTCTGATCACCAGTGTTTTGAACTGCGCATCTGATAGATTGGCTATTTCTTAGTCACTCAAAAGGATGAGTCCTGGGGGACTGATCTGCTCTGTTGAAAACATATTTTTCCCGTCTCTCCTTTTTTTTTCTTTTTCCCCGGTCTGGTTGCTCTTGTTACGGTGGGGGGCGGAGCCTTAGGTGTTCACCGGGGCTGGGCACCCCAGTTGCTAGATTGTGACGTTATATGTGGGGGCGGGGGTGGGAGCGGGAGCGGGGACAGGAGAAAACAATGGCGGTAGTTCCGTTCTCCTGGGCTCAGACCCTTCTCTGGGCTCCTGGGCTGTGAGCTCTGCCCTGGTCCACAATCGCTACCCCACTGGGTCCACCAGCCGCAGCTTGCATACTCAGGGATCACCGCTGCGTTCTTGCGCCCCGGATGGGTGTCGCGCCGATTTCGCGCCAAACTTTCCCCGACCTCCGCGCTCCACCATCCGCGCCAGCCCCGCGCCTGCCCAGCTCGTCTTCTCCTACCAGTCCGGATGAACGCATCTACTTCAACTTCTTGGCTGCCCGACTTCCATTCAGATAAATCCTCTGCCGGATCTGGGCGTTATTCTGTCTGTAAATTATTGTTGTAAATTATTGTTGTTCTAATCTTGGCTGTGCGAGGAGGTACGGTGCGTCCACCTATTCCTCCATCTTGCCGGAAGTCCAAAATGAATTTTTTCACATCCATTGTCCCTTAGTGCATTGGAATGACTCAGAAAACCAAAAATCTTCACTACTACCTTGGTCAAAAATGTTTGTAAACCACCCTGGCTGGTGTGGTTCAGTGGATTGAGCACTGGCCTGTGAACCAAAGGGTGGCTGGTTCAATTCCCAGCCAGGGCACATGCCTGCGGTGTAGGCCAAGTCCCCAATAGGGGGCATGTGAGAGACAACCACACATTGATATTTCTTTCCTTCTTTTTCCTTCCCTTCCCCTCTCTCTGAAAACAAATAAATAAAATAAAATAAATGTTTGTAAACCTAGGCCTACAATCTTCCTTTTCTTTTTCATACTGTATCTTCAGAAATCACCATACTGGCTTTGACCAGTGTGGCTCAGTTGGTTGGGTGTCGTCCTGCAAAGCAAAGAGTTGCTGGTTTGATTCTCAGTCAGGGCACATGCCTGGGTTGCAGATTCAGTCCCCAACTGAGGTGTGCATGAGAGGCAACTAATCAATGTTTCATTTTCACATCGATGTTTCTCTTCCTCTTTCTCCCTCCCCCTCTCTCTAAAAATAAAATATTTTTTTAAAGATTTTATTTATTTATTTTTAGAGAGGGAAGAGAGGAAGATAGAGAGAGAGAGAAACATCAATGCGTGGTTGCTGGGGGTTATGGCCTGCAACCCAGGCATGTACCCTGGCTGGGAATCAAACCTGGGACACTTTGGTTCCCAGCCCGCGCTCAATCCACTGAGCTACACCAGCCAGGGCATAAAATATTTTTTAAAAATCATCATATTCAGTGGACTTCCGGCCAAGATGGAGGCATAGGTAGACACACTGTGCCTCCTCGCACAACCAAGATAGGGACAACAACAATTGTGAAACAGAATAGCAACCAGAACTGACAGAAAATTGAACTGTATGGAAGTCAGACAACCAAGAAGTTAAAATAAGTACCCATTCATCCAGACCAGTAGGAGGGGCGGAGTTGAGCAGCCGGGAGCAGGTCAGGGTGCGGAGAGCATTGGGATCAGGCATGTAAGGCATCTGGGGTGCACAAGACTGCAGTGGGTGGATCCTGAGCACGCAAGTGGCAACTGGCAGACCCCAGCCAAGGGGTGGCAAGCGGCAGACCCAGAGAGGTGGGAATTGTGAAGCAAGGCACTGTGTGCAACCCAGGATCATAGCGCTGGGAAATAGAGACTTGAGACATTGATTGAAAAGACCTGTGAGGGTTGAGGCACAGGGAGAGACACCCAGCCTCACCAGAGAGGTCCTTGGAAAGTCCCACAGGGTGCACAAGCCCACCTACATGGAGTCAGCATCAGAGGGGCCCAGTTTGCTTGGGGGAAGTGGCAGAAGGGACTGAAGTCCAACAGAAAGCAGAGCAAGCGCCATTGTTCCCTCTTGGACCCCGCCCCCACATACAGCATCACAACCCAGTGACTGGGGTGCCCCGCCCTGGTGAACACCTAAGGCTCTGCCCCTCATATGTAACAGGCTCGACCAGACCAAACGGGGTGCAGGGGGGGAGATAGCTCAAGAATTGTAAGCCCCAGAGTCAGTACTTTAAGCGACTAAGAGATAGCCAACCTATCAGATGCACAGTTCAAAGCACTGGTGATCAAGATGCTCTCAGAATTGATTGATTTTGGTCACAAATTAGATGAACAAATGCAGGCTACGATAAGAGAAATGAAGGAAAATGCACAGGGAACCAATAGTGATGGGGAGGAAACTGGGACTCAAAACAATAGAGTGGACCAGAAGGAAGGAAGAAACAACCAAACAGGAAAGACTGGAGAAATAAGAATTCAAAAATATGAGGAGAAGCTTAGGAACCTCCAGGACATCTTTAAACAATCCAACATCCAAATTATAGGGGTACCAGAAGGAGAAGAGGTAGAGCAACAAGTGTAAAAGGTATTTGAACAAATAATAAAGGAGAACTTCCCCAATCTGGCAAAGGAAATAGACTTCCAGGAAGTTCAGGAAACTCAGAGAGCCCCAAAGAGGTTGGACCCAAGAAGGAACACACCAAGGCACATCATAATTACATTAGCCTAGGTAAAAATGAAGGAGAGAATCCTAGAAGCAGCAAGAGATAAGGGGACAGTCACCTACAAAGGAGTTCCCATCAGACTATCAGCTGATTTCTCATAAGAGACCTTACAGTCAAGAAGGGGCTGGAAAGAAATATTCCAAGTCATGAAAGACAAGGACCTACATCCCAGATTGCTCTATCCAGCAAAGCTTTCATTTAGAATGGAAGGGCAGATAAAGTGCTTCTCAGATAAGGTCAAGTTAAAGGAGTTCATCATCACCAAGCCCTTATTTTATAAAATGTTAAAGGGACTTATCTAAGAAAAAGAAGATGAAAAACATGTATAGTAAAAGGACAGCAAACTCACAATGATTAACAACCACACCTAAAACAAAAACAGAAACAAACTAAGCAGACAACTAGAACAGGAACAGACCCACAGAAATGGAGATCACATGGAGGGTTAGCAATAGGGGACTGGGAGGGGGAGAGAGGGGGAAAGGGTACAGAGAGTAAGTGGCATAGATGGTAGGTAGAAAATAAACAGGAGGAGGGCAAGAATAGTATAGGAAATGTAGAAGCTAAAGAACTTATGACACATGGACATGAACTAAAGGAGGGGAATGTGGGTGGGAGAGGGTGTGCAGGGTGGAGGGGAATGAAGGGGGGAAATGGGACAACTGTAATAGCATAATCAATAAAATATATTGAATAAATCATCATATTCGACTCTCAAACATGTTTGTAAAAAACAAATGCAAGTGCTAATACAATGTAAACCTGAAGGATATATTAAAATACCAATATGAGAAAATTGAAAAAATAATATATGTATCATGATACACATCACTGCTAGCATGCAATATACATTTTGAAACATTTAAAACAACTGCAAAATGATAGAGGTGTACAGCTAAGTTGCTGCACTAAAAATTCCTCCTTCAGAATGAAACTTTCCCTCTTATATTCTATTAAACTAGTAAGGCTTTTTTGCCCTGTGAACAAGATAGCAGTGTATAAGGACAAGTTGGGAAAGGAAATTTGAGTAGGAGAGTATAGTGTCTTAGAATACGTCCACAAATTTTTTGATACATTTTTCTTCAAAAGATAGAGCCTAATCCTCCTCCCCTCAAGTGAGCTATTCTTAGTAATTTGCCTAATAAATAGCATATGGCAGAGGTGACAGTGTTCGATGTTCAAGATTAGGACATACAAGGCATTGTGGCTCCTTCCCCACTCAACTCTTGGATCACACACTCTGGGGAAACTAGCAGCCATACTGTAAGGGTGCTCAAACAGCCCTATGAAGAGTCCCCCATGATATGGAACTGAGGTCTCCTTCCCACAGTCAAGTGAGGAAGCTATCCTGGAGGTGAATCTTCTAGCCCCTGTTAAGCCTTTAGATGACTGAATCCCTGGCTGACATCTTGACTGCAACCCCATGAGAGGCCCTGAGCCAGAACCACCTACCCAAGCTGCCCCACAGAAACTGTGACATGAGAAATGTCGTCAATTTCAGAGTGATTTGTTATGCAGCAATAGACAACAAACACAGATTAGAGCTGAGATCAACCTTTATCAGCGATCTCCTCTATCTTCTGTCAAAATTGAGAGTGGATTCAATCAAATGAACTTAGTATTACTATTACTGCCAAGAATGTCCCATTGATCAAAGCATGGTCAAGCCCAGATCCAAAGGGAAGAGAAATGGACTGCACCTCTTGAGGGGAGAAGCTGCAAAGTCATATTGCAAAGCAGCATTCATATGGCAGTGAGAGGCACTTATGATCATTTAAAAAGATCTACCACAAGCAGGGACCTCATTATGTCAGAAAGCACAGTCACTGTCAAAGACTAATGGAGGCGTTTCAAAAGGATGCAGGAGACAACCTGAAGGAGCTTCCACTGCCTAAGGTGGGATGATTGGAGTTTGCTACAAATACCCCAGGGGGATAAAAAGTTGGTATGAATACATGAAATAAGATTGGCAGAATGTTGAGAATAGTTGAAACAGACTGATGGACACGTGAAGGCTCATTTTAGCAGTCTCTTTACTTCTGGTATATTTGAATTTTCTTTAAGAATTTTTTAAAGGTTTATTTTATTCTCATTGGAGAGAGAGGGGAAGAGAGAGAGAAGAAACAAAGAGAGAGAGAGAGACAGACAGACAGAAACAGAGAAAGAGAAAGCAACATCAATTGGTTGCCCTCCCCCACACTAGGCTCCACTGGGGGTGGAATCTTCAACATAGGCATGCTCTCTGACTGAGAACCGAACCAGTGACTTTTCAGTTACGTGACAACACTCCAACCAACTGAGCTACCTGGCAGGGGCCTTAATAAGAATTTTTTAAAAGTCACATATATTCAGAATAAAAAAATTAGAAAGTATATAACTATCAACTATCAAAATTATAAAATTATTAGTTAATACCACCACTCAGAGGTATGATTGGTAACATTGGATCATTTTTTCAGGCTGTTCCCACCATATTTGCAAATCCTGACCCCTCCAGCTTTGCTCAGTAGTGTCATGGACCATTGGTAAGTAGACAGGGCCCTCTGCTACCCTCTGGGGCGATGCCCTTCATGGTTCCCCATGAGAGAAGCCACTTGCTTGCACACTGGCACCTGTGATCCAGAGGCTCTGACCTTGATGTTGTGGTTTTGGAGCACACATCTGGAACCATTTTTTTTTTACATGACTGAGGATCTCCCTTGGGTAGGTCCCTTCTGGCCTTCACACAGGCTTCCCCTTGAACTTGTTTAGCTGCCTATCTCTGCATAGTCTGTCAGGCCCTCATACAGAGAAAAAGAGCCGTGAATATACCATAACCCTTACTTGAATTCAGTCTTTCCTAAATACACACTGCACATTTGGAGAGACCCTGTCCCTCCTTTTTCTATCACTGGGTAATGAGGAGACTGAACTTAAAACATTTTTTAAATTTGGATTTATTTTGCCAACCTCACCAAATCAGGATCATACCTTATTTTTTTACTTTACATATTCTGAAAATATTTTTATGTGCCATGAAGTATACTTTATAATGTGATTTTTAGTGCTGGCATAATTTTCTGAAGTCTGCATGTTACACATTCAAATGATTTTTCCACAGTATTTTTCACAATTCTAAACAACATTTCAGTGAATGATCTTATAAATAAGCTTTCCACCACCTCTCCATTTCCTTAGGATAGGTTTCTAGAAATGGGATTCCTGAATCAAGGCACTTGAACATGTTAAAACTCCTCATGGGCATGTGTGTGATGATTTTAAACTTTTATTCTAAAACACTGCATTGAACAATAATATTTGAAATAACAATGCACTATTGTTGATGTGCTATGTGAAAAATGGTATCTCCCTTTGAATTGCTTTTGAGTGCTGGTAAACCATCAAAGCATTTTAATGATTTGGGGGAAAGGTCAGGAGACATGAAGGGAGAGATACTGTGGAAATCCTTTTGAAAGACGACACCTTTGACCTGTACCCAGCTTCTGTAGGGCTGGCAGGTGTGAATGGTAGAGCATTGGAGCCAGACAGACTTGGGCTTGAAGTCTCGCACCTTCAAGTAACAACCCCAGGCAATTTCTTGCCCATCTCTTCGCCTGTGAGGATGGAGTCATATGAGTCCTATACCCCTTTGTGTCCTGTGGTGATCTTGCAAGGTAATCCACACAAGGCTCAGCTTTTGCCTGCCCTGGAGTAAACATTCAACAACATCACTGTCAGGGTCGTGTATGGACATTTGGAAATATGCCAAAATGTTAACAGAGATTACTGCTAGATGGTAGTATTTTGTGTGATTTTTGGTGGTTTTATTTTTCTTACCTTGTCTGGTGTTTTTGAAGTTTTTTATATTGATAGTGTGTTATTTTAATGAAGTCAAAAGAATTTTTAAAATGTTTTTTAAAATGCAGCACCTTCTAGTTGAAAGCCCTTAGTCCCCAAGATTTGTAAATGCACTCTGTACTAAGCTGCCCCCGCCGCAGCCAGCTGACCCTCACCCCGCCTGCAGCTGCCTGCCTGGAGGCTCAGTGGGCTGCATAAGGCAGTGTCTCAGGGCTGCCTGCCAGGTGCACAGCTGTGACCCTCACAGCTTGAGCTGCTCTCACTACAGAGAATCGAGGGCCTGGCAGACTAGGGAGAGGGTCTTGCTGGAGCTGAGCAGAGATGAGGGAGCCAAGAACTGCTGTGGTAGCCCCAGCCCATCCGGTTCCACCATCTGTGCCTCTGGCCTGGGAATCCCCAGCAGGCCTTGGATTATTTTTAGAATTGATGGAGGCCTTCCAGATCACCTAGCCTTCAGCTCAACCTAGGCTGCACACGAGAATCATTCAAGAAGCATCTTAAAACAGATGCTTGGGCCCCACTCCAGACCTATTAGCTCAGGATCTTGGGAGGTGGACCCAGCCATCAGCAGGTGACTCTGATGGACTGAGTCCTGGAGGTCAAGCAGCATCACCTGGCACACTGTAGGTCTTGAACCCAGACCTCAGCTGGGAGTGCAAACCGACATTGTCCTCCCTTATATACTGAGAGAGGGCTGAGTGATTTCCAAAGACTTCCTCAGACATCGTGTCAGTCCACATACATGGGGTGAGGAAGGCAGGCAGATATTATCTCTGCTTTGAAGACCAGGAACTAAGGTCCAGAAGAGTGAAGTGAATTTCAAGTCTGAGGTGGAGCCAGAGCTAACCTGACTTAATTTCCAAGACACCCAGAGGGGGTGCCCTTCCGAGGGGAGCCACTCAGGTAGGAGTGCCTGGGAGGGCTTGCGTTCCTGAGCCCCAGCCCAGGCCCACTCTATCAGCACATCTGGCTGTGGGAGAGGGTGTGTGCAGTTTTTGAAAATTCCTCAGGGGATGGTAATGGACACTAAAGTTTGAGTGCCTCCCCTGTGGTGACCTGAGGCTAAATAACAACGGTATATGCCCATGTAACATTTCACTTTAATTGTAGGAATCAAGACTTCTAAGTGCAAGGTGGCTGAGCAGGAGAAAACCTCAAAGAAATTGTAATTAATATTCTTGGAGAAATAAGATACTACATTTATTAAGCTAAAATAGGATGGCATTTAATTTAAAAAAAAAATGACAACATTGGCCCTGACCAGTGTAGCTCAGTTGGCTGGGTGTCGTCCCACAGAGCAAAGGGTCACTGGTTTGATTTTAGGTTGGGACACATGCTTGGGTCCCCCGTTGGAACACATATGAGAAGCAACCGATCAAGGTTTCTCTCTCACATAGATGTCCTCTCCCTCTCTTGCCTCCCTTTTGAAAGAAAGAAAGAAAAGAAAAAAGAAAAGAAAAGAAAAGAAAGAGAGGGGAGAGGAAGAGGGACATAGGGGGAGAGAGAAAGAAAAAAATCAAGGAAGAAAGAAAATATTGAAAAGTAAAAGGTAACGAAAATACACTTACAAAATTCTGAGTGACAAGACTTTTTAACCCGAGAACTTGGCTGAGCCCAATTATCAATTAAATGTACATAAAACATAAAGATGTTTTTAAACTTACAAAGTAAAAAATGAACCAGTCAGCAAATAAGCACACAAAAGAATGTGTCCTTTCTCAGAAAGCTACTGTGCATCACACCTAGAAACAACCAGGTCAGACTGGAGCAAGAAGTCAGAGGACAGAGGACTCCAGGAAGGTCCTGGGAGAAACAATGGAGGGGATACATTCAACCTTGTGGGAAAGTCTCACTAAGAGGCATTGCGTGGAGCTGCGGAAATGTAGAAGGCTGGCCACAGATTTGAGGAAAGCTAAATGAATAAGAAAGAATGAAGCAAACACAAAAACTGTATTAGAAAGGAAATGCAATCATAACACTCTACCTGGCTGAGTTGTGAACAGTGTTTAATAGGCATAATAGTGGAAAAACTGATTATCAGTTTCATCAAAAATTGTGATATATTTAAAGGCTAGAGGCATGAGGGGAAGAGTGGATCGAGAGGGCTAATGTCCTTTCTGCCACAAGGGGAGGTCAGTGAATAATGAATGAGTAATGATAAGTCAGTTAATAAGAGACTGCAGAATGTGGGTGTTACTTAAAAATATAGAGGTAAATGCTGACAAAAAAAAGAAAGAAAACTATTAAAAGTCATTGTCCCAGACCTGGCTGGTGTGGCTCAGTTGGCTGGAGTGTTGTCCCATAAACTGAAAGGCTGATGGTTTGATTCCTGATCAGGGCATATACCCAGATTACAGGTATGATCCCTCGTTGGGGCACATAGAGGAAGCAATTGATCAATGTTTCTTTCTCCCTCTCTCTTTCTCTCTCTCCCTCCCCTATCCCTCTCTCTAAAAATCAATGAACATGTCTTCGAATTAGAATTTAAATAAATAAATAACTGTGGTTGCCTCTAGGAAATTAGGGAGGTGAGAAAAGGCAAGAGAAGAGAAGAACAAGCAGACTAATTTTATTATAGACTTTAAGCTACTGTTTGGCTTTTAAAACTATATGCATGTATTACTTTTGTTTTAAAAAATCTCATAGCCTCCAAAATAATTCCAATGTTTGACCCAATAGCATCATTGCTTGGTTGAGTTTCAGAAGGAAGGAACATATTTGCATCACATACACCCAGTCAAGATTTGTAGGGAGACTATGTAAAGAACTCTTAAATATCATCAAGATGGGGCGGGGACCTGAATCCAAAAGAAAAATGGGCAAAATGCATAAACAGAAACCCATGAGTGGCTCATAAATACATGAAAAGTTACCTCTGAGCACTTCTAATGGCACGGACCCCAGAGTCGGTAGTAGAAACGAGTTAAGTTCAGTCAGGAGGACAGTGTGGGTGAGCGGACAGTTGAGGTCTGCCGGCATCCCTGAAGGCTGACACCGTGAGGACTTGGTAAACACGTGTTTACAAACCTGCAGAAGAGAATCTCGAGAATGGTTGTGCAGGAGGCAGCTTCTGAAGTGGTTCCCAGTGACCCCACCCCCTGGTATTCATGCACTTGTGTAATAACCTCCCATTGAGCACGGGCTAGACTCAGTCACCTGATTCTAACAAAAAATATGGCAAATATGATAGGATGTCACTTCCCAGCTTAGGTTACAAAAGAATGTGACTTCTGTTTTGCTTGAATTTTCTCTCTCTTTAGTTCATCTCCTAGCTGGCTCTGATAAAGCAAGCTGCCATTTTGTGAGTTTTCCCATGGAGAAGCCCACAGGACAAAGAACCAGGAGTGGCTTCCAGCCAAAAGCCAAAGATGAGCTGAGGTCCTTGGTCCCATCCGTGAAGAACTGAATTCTGTCCACAGCTATGTGAGGAAGCTGTCGGAATTAAGGATTAAGAATTAAGGATTAAGCTTTCCTTAATCAAGTCTTTAGATGAGACCATTGTTATTGTTTTAAGCCGCTAAATTTTGGGTGATTTGTTGTGCAGCAATGGACCACTAATACAGAGTTCGGTGACTGGGAATGGGGCAGGGGGCTGCTGTAACTAATACCTGAAGATATAGGAATGGCTTTGGGACCAATTGTTGAGCAAAAGCTGGAAAGATTTTTGAGGAGCATATTAGAAAAAGCCTAGACTGCCTCAACAAGTTGTTAGTAGAAATCTGGACTTGGAGGATGCTGCCAGCACAGGCTCTACAGGAAATGAGGATTATTGTTGGAAACTAGAGGAAGTGGGTAGTCATTACATAATGGCAGAGAGCTTAGTGAATTGTCACCTGCGATCGCATGGAAGGTGGACTGTGTGCCAAATAAACCTGGCGTGTAGCTGAGGAGACTTCCAAGTAAACTGTTGAAGGTGCCTGCTGGTTTCTTCTTGCTGCTTATCATAAAATGCAAGAGTGAGATAAATCAAAGGAAGAACTAGTAAACAAAAACAGCTAGGACCTGATGGTTTTGCAAGTTCTCAGTCTCTCTCGATGGCAAACTGTGCTAAAGTTAAGAAATGACTGCATAGAAACATGGTCTGGCAATAAAGGCAAGGGTGTGGCTCTACCTCCCTAAGACCTCAGCTGGATAAAAGGAGCAGAGAATCCAGTCACATAAAAGGCCCTTTCAAGACTAACTAACAATGTTCCTCCCAGATCCTTTCCAATGAAACAGTAGGGCTGTCAAAACTTTAAGAGCTCTGTCCCTCAGCAGGAGCCCAAGGTATAACAACACTAATCATAAAGAGATCTGCAGAAATGCTTTTGTTAAAGGGAGTGAACCGCAGTGAAATTCACAGGAGACCCACAAAGTTTTTGAGAATCATGTAAGGGGAAACACTGCCAGCTTGGCCTGAAAGGGGCAGAGATGTAATAAATGAAGAAAGGCTGTTGGACTTCCAAATTTTCCTAGAAGGAAGCGGACTGGAAAAACTATTCAGGTGCAAACACACACTGCCTTTCATGGTGAAGGAAGGATGGGCTCAGAGGCAGAGCAAGGAGCCCACAGGACACAGCCTAAGTCACGGGAATTATTCCCAGGCCTTGAAACATGACCAGGGAACTTGTGACATCTAGCCAGCTATATTTCGGAATTTCTGTGGATCAGCGTTTTCCTTTGCCTCTCATTTCCTGTTTCTGAACAGGGGTGTCTGTAGGGGTTATTCCGTGTCTGCCCCACCGCTGCAGTGGGGTGGTAGTGGGGGCAAATAGCTCACCTCTGGTTTCACAAATCCTCAGATGGCGAGGAACCATATTTGAGAGCTGGAACTATAGCTGTATTCAGACCTGATTCAGATGATGAAATTCTGGTCTTAGAGTTAATTCCATAACAGGAGCAGGCTTTGGGGGGCCTTTGAGAAGGAGTGAATGCATTTCACACGTGATAGGGACATGAATCTTTGGAGCCAGAAGATGGACTGTGGTTGGTCTCTGAGCATTCGTGTCTCACGTAATCCTTTCTCCTTGAATGTGGGCTACAGGACCTAATGACCCTTCCTGAAACCAAGAACATTTAAACACAGCACTGCAGACCTAGATGCTGTGGCTCATGGCATGACCCTGCAGCAGCAGGTTCCCCCAGAAGAGCTGAAGGCAGCAGTGCGAGCCATGACACCCCCAGGAGGCTCTGGAGATGGCTGCTTCTCCCGCCTCTTGTGGCTTCGTGCCTCCTCCCAGGTTTTCTTTGCTTGTCCTGTGGCAGCACTTCCTGGTCTGTCCTTAGCCCCTAAGCTTTGTGCTCTCCCTCAGAAACGCCACACTCAGCGGGGAACCCTGAATAGTGAAATGTCAGTGAAGGAAAACAGTTTGATTGTTCAGGGGCCCTAGCTCTCCTTGGAGCCCAGGCCCAGGATCCTCATCCCCTGGGGGAGAGGTGGTGCCGACCCCTGCAACATTGCCTGTCCTCGGTCACTGCCCTCCTGGCCAGACTGGCTGCCACCATGCCTGGCATCTTCACTCATCAGCCTCCTCCTAATACAAAGGTTGTGCTGGGAGTCAGCTGATTGACAGCCGGAGCTCCTTTGGGGCTCATTAGGGAAGCTGGGTGGGGGATCTAGGAGATCTCAGGCTCCCCTGCCAGGCCCAGAGCCAGCAGTGGGCTGGGAGCAGGGAGGGGACGGGCAGATATTCCTGGGCTGGATGTCCTCTGTATCGTGCCAACTCCAGGCCCAGCTGTGCCCGCTGCCCAAGGTGAAGTGCGTTCCCAAAGGCTCAGCAGCCTGCCTGGAATATTCATAAGTGCCAAAGCCTCCCCTCCCTGGGCCTATGGGTCTCCTTGGACCCTCAGCATGTGCCCTTCACTACCTGCCCTTCTAGACACCCACAAGTTGCTGTGTACCACCCCCAATCTTTTTCCCCCCTGTGCAGAGCCTTCTTCCCGAGCTTCCCAGTACTGCGACCCACTGGGCCTGGCTGTCCTCACTTTGACTTGCCATTTTAGGCTCCAAAGAACTGGTAATAGTATATAGTATTAAAAACTAGATATAGGCTCTGTGTCTACATCTCTATGTCTAAACATGATATAATTTTTCTTTTCTGTTTATACCCTTTTACATTGTTCAAATCTGGTTTTTGGCTCTTTAGTTACCTTCAAAATCAGTAAAAACAATAGATATTTCCAATTTGGAGGGGAAAGGCCATTGTTTTTGCTCCTGGTGATTGAGAGCTAGGACTGTGGAGCTGGGCTGCCAGGACCCGAATCCCCATGCTAGATGGTGACCGTGGACAAGACACCCAGCTTCTCTGCTTCAGAGTCCTCGTGTGTGAAATGGAATGAATCGTTGTTGCTCCCCTCAGAGGGTTGCTGTGAGGACTAAATAAGTTAATGTGTGTAAAGTGCTTACTGATAAATGGTGAGGCCTAAATAGAAAATTATTCGTTAAATAAAAAATTTAAATTGAGCTCAGCGGCCTTCGAAAGGCAGAACAGTCAAGGCCCAGCGGCTCTCATCCGAGCCCCGACTCCTGTCTCTGCCCACCCGCTTCCGGCCCCTCCTCTCCAGTGTGCAGGTGTCTGCCACTCCACGTTATTGGCCCAGGACACCACCGAACCCTGAGGCTGCAGCAGGTCCTATGTGCCATTGGACACCTTTGTCCTCTGTCTCTGACTTCCACCCTGCAGAGCAGCAGGGCCTGTGGACAGGACACCACACCCCAGCTGCCCTCCCGCCAAACTTTCCCATGTCCCTGAATTCTTCTCTGTTCTTCTGGCCACCTTGGAACCCTGAGACTGTCTTGTCCCTGAACCCTGGCTCTAACTGCCTGATTTTCCAACAGCACCAAGCAAGGCCTTTAGCTTGACCAGCTGTGCCAACCCTTCACCATGGGGCTTGGTTCAGGACCAAGTCCCAGCCACCCACAGCCTCCTTGCTTTTCTGGGTGCAAAGGCTGCCTTTCCCTGCCAGTGAAGCCTACTTTTCCTACCAACCTTGATATCACCCTCTCCCAAACCCACCCTGATTCTGGTAGGACAGACATGGACTTGAGGATTCACTCAACACTCGACTGGGGCAGAAGGATCTGCTTTCGAGTGCTCTCAAGTAGCTGTCTCCAGGCCGTGGGACTGAGGTTCTCAGTTCCTCACAGGCTGTTGGCCAGAGGCCTGCTGCAGCTTTTTGCCATCTGAACCTCTCCATAGAGCAGCTCACAGCAGGGCAACTGGCTTCCTCTGGAGCAGGCAAGTGAGGGAGCAAGAGGGAGTCTTCAATATGAAAGTCAATTGTTTGTAACCTGTGATACAATAAATGTATCTGTTTGGTCTTTGTCTCTGGGTCCTGACACAGAGCTCCTAAATCCCTGGAAATTCCCTGAGTGATAGAGGAGAGAGGAGCATTTTCTGTTCGTGAGGCAACTCTTGGTGGGCCCCTAGACGGCTTCAGATGGGCGCTGGTCACTTCAGATGGGCGTGATGAGGAGGCTGGAACTTTCAGGCTCCTAGTCCTACCTGCTGCCTTCCAAGAAAGGGAGAGAGGCTGGGCATTGAGTGAATCACCACAATCAATCATGCGCACATCATACAACCTCTGTAAAGCCCTTAAATGATGTGGTTCAGAGGGCTTCTAGGCTGGTGAACACACAGTGGTGCTGGGAAGGTGTCGCACCCGAGGAAGGCCTGGAAGCTCCATACCCCTCCCCCATACCCGGCCCTAGGCATCTCTTCCATTTGTCTGTCCTGAGTTGTATCTTTTATAATAAATCAATAATAGTAAGTAAAGAGTTTTTCTGAGTCCTATGAGCCATTCTAGCAAGTTATCAAATCTGATAAGGGACAAGAAAATGCTTGATTTATATATGGTTTGTCAGAAATACAGGTGCAACCTGGGATTTATGACTGGCATCTGGGGGAGGAAGGAGGATTGGTTTGGTGGGAATGAGCCCTTACCTGTAGGGTCTGCGCTAACTTCAGGTTGTTAGCATCAGAATTGAATTGGATTGTAGGACACCCAGTTAGTATTAGAGCTAGTTGTTGGTGTGGGAAAAATTCACATATTTGGTTTCTGAAGTGTTGTGAGTAAAAATGGCTTGTAACCTCACCTTGGTTAGCAAGGAAAAGAAATAAAATGCATAAAGGTTAAAAAGGAAGAAACAACTGTTTCCATTGTCAGATATCCTGAGGGCCTGTATCAAAAATCCCAAGTTCTCTATAAAAGAAACTCTGTGAACTAATAAGTGAATTTAATGAGGTCAACACACAAAAAGAAGCCATTTTGGCCCTGGCTGGCGTAGCTCAGTGGATTGAGTGTGGGCTGCGAACCAAAGTGTCGCAGGTTCAATTCCCAGCCAGGGCACATGCCAGGGTTGCAGGCCACGGCCTCCAGCAACCGCACATTCATGTTTCTCTCTCTCTCTTTCTTTCTACCTCCCTTCCCTCTCTCTAAAAAGAAATAAATAAATCTTTAAAAAAAAGCCATTTTCCCATGTGCATGTGAGGTAAAAGTGGAAATGAAAAAAATTTTAAATAATGCCATTTATAATATTCAAAAACGGAAATGCCCAGCTATAAACCTAACAATATGTGTAAAGGATATATGTGCTGAAGAGTACAACATTCTCTGTGGTGCAGGTTATTAAAGAAGGTCCACATGAATGGAGAAGTGCGCCATGTTCATGGGTTGGCAGGCTTAACATAATAAAGATGTTACTTCTCCTGAAATTCATTAAACTCAATACCAATAAAAATCCCACCAGGATTTTAAATAAATATAGACAAGATGATTCTAAAATGGGCACAGAAAGGCAATAGCTCACACAATCTTGAAAAAGAAGAATAAAATGGAAAGAACTACAATGCCTATTTTAAAGCTAAAATAATCAAGACAATGTGCTATTAGTGAACATTTACATACACAGATCAATGAAACAAAATAGAATGCAGAAATCGATCCACAGAAATGTGGAGACTTGGTTTTTGACACTGATGCAATGGAGGAAGGGTAATTTTTCAACAAATGATGTTGAAACAATTTCATATCCTTATGAAAATAACTTTGGCTTCAACTTCATGCCTTATTGTTTTAATTAAGTTAAAATCACTATCGAGACAACATTAGAAACTTTTGTGCATCAAAGGACACTATCAAGAGAATAGAGACAATCAACAGGATGAAAGAAAATACTTGCAAATCATATACACGATAGGAGATTAATATTGAAAAGATATAAATAACTCCTACAATTCAACAACAAGAAAGATCAGCCTAATTTAAAGATGGGCAAAGGACTTAACTAACCATCTCTCCAAAGAAGATACTGCAGATGGCCTATAAGCACATAAAAAGATGTTTAATATTACCAGTCATTAGAGAAATGTAAATCAAACCCATAATGAGGTAATACTTTACATCCATTAGGATCACTATTATTTTTTTTTTTTTGAAAATAGGAGCTGTCACTGAAGATGCGGAGACATTAGAAGCCTGGTACACTCCTGCTACAAATGGAAAATGCTGCCACTGCTGTGGAAGACAGTGTGGTGTTTCCTCATAAGTTAAACATAGCATTACCATATGATTCAGTAAATTCACTTCTAGATAGATGAAGTTTGGATATATAATTTCTAGGTATATAACTTCTGCAAATTACCTGGAAAATAGAGACATTTATTGAAGAAGATACAAGAAATATTGTGCATAGGACAATGACACCTCAGTCCCCTTCAAAGTAGGCACCTTGGGGCCTCACACAGTTCTCCCAATTGCCATCAGCTGTCCCACTGCATTTTCTTAAATCTCATCATGGTCTGAAATCTCTTCCCTTTCAAAGGTGATTTCACTTTTGTGAAAAGCCACAAGTTGCAGGGCACCAAATCTGGGTTGTAGGGGCTGAGTCACCTGGGTGATTTGATATTTCACCAAAAAACTCTGCAGGAGACATGATGTATGAGTGGATGCGTTGTCATAATGAAGCTGCCATTCACCAGTTGCCCACAGGTATGGCCTTCAGAATCATCTGAATAGTTTCTTCAGAGGAATGTTCAAGCTTCATGCAAAATTTCATACAGATTTTTTGCTCTATGCGCTCAGTCATTTTGAGTGTGAGGGTCACACAGTACACATGTTCACTCAGAGCATCTGCCACCCTCACTGACTAGCACAGTGAAGTCATCATTGCTCACTCATGCACAGTGCCCTCTCCTTGACTGCCAGGCTACATCGATGTGGTACAAACTGTTCTCATTATATTAACAATGGTTAGGCATTTTCTGGACAGGTCTTGTATACCCAGAAGATTTGAAAGTAGGGATTCAAACAAGTCCTTGCTCACCAAATATTCACAGCAGCATTAATGACAATAGCCAAAGACGGAAACAATACAAATGTCAATCAAAAGATATGGACAAAATGTGGTATACCTATACAATGAAATATTATTTAGCCTTAAAAATAATGAACTTGTGGACTTCCAGCCAACATGGAGGTGTAGGTAGATACACTTTGCTTCCTCACACAACCTAAAGGTCAACAACAAATTTAAAAGCCAAAATAACCAGAACTGCCAGAAAATCGAATTGTATAGAAGTCTAACAATGAAGGAGTTAAAGAAGGAACATTCATTCAGACTGGTAGGAGGGGTGGAGACAGGCAGCCTGACAGAACACTTGGCAAGGAGGTGGCTGGAGGACTGGGCAATCCCACATTTATGTGCAGATAAACTGGGAGGAACAACTGGGGAGGGAGACAGACCCTGAAACCCAGGGTTCCAGCACAGGGAAATAAAGCATCAAAACTTCTGGCTATAAAAACCTGCACTGGCTGGTGTGGCTCAGTGGATTGAGTGCAGGCCTGTGAACTAAAGGGTCACTGGTTTGATTCCCAGTCAGGGCACATGCCTGGGTTGCAGGCCAGGTCCCCACTGGGGGGTCGCATAAGAGGCAGCTGATCAGTGTATCTCTCTCACACAGATGCTTCTCTGTCTCTCTCTTCTTTTCTCTCTCTCTGAAAATAAATAAAATACAACAACGCTGTTGGGGTTGTGGTGATGGGAGAGAATCCAGGCCTCATGGGAGTTTGTTGGAGAGACCCACAGGGTCCTAGAATGTATAGAAGCGCCCCCCACCACCAGGAATCAGCACCAGAAGGGCCCAGTTTGCTTGTGGGTAGTGGGGTAAGTGACTGAAAGCCAGTTGAGAGCCAAGCAGGCAGCATTGTTCCCTCTCTGACCCCTACAGTGCCACAACATGGTCAGCAATGTGGGTCAGGCTGCTCACAGAAATGGTTGAGTATGGTCACAAAATAGAGGAGAAAGTGGAGGCTATACAAAGTGAAGTAAAGAAAAATATACAAGGAACTAACAGTAAAGGGTAGGAAACCCTGACTCAAATCAACAATTTGGAACAAAAGGAAGAAATAAACATTCAACTAGAGTAGAATGAAGAAACAAGAATTCAAAAAAATGAGGAGAGTCTTAGGAACCTCCAGGACAACTTTAAATGTTCCAACATCTGAATCATAGGGGTGAATCAGAAGGAGAAAAGAAAGAGCAAGAAATTGAAAACTGATTTGAAAACATAAAGAAGGAGAACTTCCCCAATTTGGCAAAGGGAATAGGCTTCCAGGAAGTCCAGGAAACTCAGAGAGTCCCAAAGAAGTTGGACCCAAGGAAGCACACACCAAGGCGCATCATAATTACATTAGCCAAGATTAAAGATAAGGAGAGAATCTTAAAAGCAGCAGAGAAAAGGAGACAGTTACCTACAAAGGAGTGCCCATAAGACTGTCAGCTGATTTCTCAAAAGAAAACTTACAGGCAAGAAGGGGCTGGAAAGAAGTATTTGAAGTCCTGAAAGGCAAGATTACTCTGTCCAGCAAAGCTATCATTTAGAATGGAAGGGCAGATAAAGTGCTTCTCAGATACGGTCAAATTCAAGGAGTTCATCCTCACCAAACCCTTATTATATGAACTGTTAAAGGGACTTATCTAAGAAAAAGAAGAAGATAAAAAACTATGAACAGTAAAATGACAACAAACTCATAACTATCAACAACTGAATCTGAAAAACAAAAACTAAGCAAACGACTAGAACAGGAACAGAACCACAGAAATGGAGATCACAGGGAGCATTATCAGTGGGGAGGGAGAGGGGTGAGAATGGAGGGAAAAGGTACAGGGAATAAAAAGCATAATTGGTAGATACAAAATAGACAGGGGGAAGTTAAGAATAGTATAGGAAACGGAGAAGCCAAAGAACTTATATGTATGACCCATGGACATGAACTAAGGTGGGGCGGCATGGCAGCGGGGAATACTGAAGGGTGAAGGGATTCAGGGAAAGGGAGAGAAAGGGGAGAAAAAAATGGGTCAACTGTAATAATATAATCAATAAAATATACTTAAAAATAGAAAGAAAAAATAGTTTATCAATTCCTCAAAAAGCTAAACAGAATTGACACGTGACTCAGTAATTCTGTTCCCAGCTATTTATCCCAAATAATTGAAAACAACGAATCAAACAATACTTGTGCATCCATATGCATAGCAGCATTATTTGCTTCGTCCGAGAGATGGGAACAACCCAAATATCCATCAAGGAGTAAATGGATAAACAAAATAAATTGCGGCATGCATATACACATATATACACACAATAGAACATTATTCAGCAATAAAATGTATTGAAATTCTAATATGTGCGTACAATATGGGTGACCCTTGAAAACATGCTAAGTAAAAGAACTGAGGGTCACATATTTTTAATTCCACTTATATACAATGTCCAGACTAGGTAAATCTATAGAAACAGAAATGATTGTTGGTTGCCAGGGTTGTAGGAAGGGGCGAATGACTGTAGGTTTTTGTTTGTTTTCTGAGTGTTGAAATGTTTTGTATTTAGAGGGAGATGGCGGATTCACAATATTCTGAATGTACTGAAAGCTGCTGAATTGTACACTTTAAAATAGTTAATTTTATGTAATATAAACTTAAGCTTAATAAAAAATTAATTGTATAGTTCTTGGATGATGTAATGGAATTTGGTGGTAAAATAAATTTATTTATAGATGTAAATGTATAAAGTAAAACTATACAAGTTTTAGAAGAAAATATACAAGAAAATCTCATAACCTGGGGTTAGACAAAGAATTTTTAGCCATGATGCTGAAAACATTATCTATAAAAGAAAAAAGTAAGTTCTTCAAAACTAAAGAACTTTGCTCTGTGAAAGACAACATTGAATAAATGAAAAAGTAAGTCACAGACTGGGATAAATTATTTACAAATTATATATGTGATAAAGACTTTTATCAAAAGCATATAAAAAGCCTTGGCTGGTGTGACTCAGTGGGTTGAGCGCCAGACTGCGAACCAAATGGTCGCCGGTTCAATTCCCAGTCAGGGCACATGCCTGGGTTCTGGGCCAGGTCCCCAGTGGAGGGTTCATGAGAGGCAACCACACATTGATATTTCTCTCCCTTCCTTTCTCCCTTCTCTCTAAAAATAAATAAATAATATCTTTAAAAAAACATATAAAGAGCTAACTTCAATAACAAGAGAAACAAACCAATTAAAATATGGGCAAAATAGACATTTCACCAAAGAAGATACACAAATATCTAATAAGCTTATGAAAATGGTGAATATCATTAGTCAAATTAAAAAAGTAAATTAAAAGCACATTGAGAGAGACTTTTGGTCAAGGTGGCAAAGCAGGTAACTGCTGTGCTTACTTGCTCCCATGACCACATTAATATTACAACTAAATGATAGAACACCCACCTTTGAGAACCACTGGAAGACTAGGAGAACAGAAGTCCTATAACTAAGGATATAAGAAGAAGCCACTTCGAGACCGGTGGGAGAGACAGAGATGAGCAGGTGGCTGGCCCCACACCCACAGGTGGTGGTTCAGAATGGGGAATGCCCTGACCAGTGCAGCTCATTTGGTGGGAGCACTGTGCTGTAATTGAAAGGTTTCAGGTTCAGTCCCTGGTCGTGTGGATAGTTCTCTCTCATATCAGTGTTTTTCTCTTTCTTCCTCTTTCCTGTTTCTCATTCAAAAAGCAATGAAAACATGTCCTCAGGTGAGAATAAAGAAAAAAATGAATAAAGAGGGATATCTTGGATGTGGAGGTAACCCCTGAGGAGTGAGGGGTCCCAACCCCACAATGGGGTCACCAGCCCAGAGCACCAATGCCAGGAAGAGGAGTCCCCACATCTGGCTAAGAAAACCAACCAGAGTGAGACAGAGAACTGTTACAGACCCAGGCATTTGTTTAAGAATCCAAGTGCTGACTCACTCACAATGCTCACCTGAATCTCCAGAGAAGGTCACAAAGTGCCAGGGACATATCGGGGGTGGGGAACTGAATGGTCTGGATTCAGGGCAAGGACCGGAGAGTCAGCTCTTTCCAGCAGCTAAGTGTTGGCAGGCACATTGTTCCTGTGTTCAGCCCTTCCCCTACACAGCCAACAAGCACAAGTGGGAACCAAATCTGAGTCTCTATCAATTAGGTCACACTTGGAGATTCCCTGAGACACTACCCCACCCAATTCACACCTGGTTCGAACCTCTTTCCAGCAGCTTTTGCACACAAGCAATCTTCCTGACCTCATGTTGTGGACTTTCCTAAAATCTCTCAAAGGTCCAGAAAATCCAGACAAGCAGTGGCTGATCTCAGTGTGCTCTGTACCTCTTGGTAAGTGGCCCCAAGCCTGGCAGTAGTGACAGATGGCCTTAGTGCACAGCATAGCTGCTTCCAGGCACTTCCAAGCCCAACACAGCAGCTATCAAACACATCATTTTGTAGCTATTACCAGGTGGCTCTCATTTGGGCACTAGCAGCAGCTGACCTGTGCTCATGGGTAGGAAGAATCAACATTGTTAAAATGTCCAGGACTTCCGGCAAGATGGAGGAATAGGTGGATGCACCATACCTCCTTGCACAACCAAGATTAGAACAACAATAATTTACAACAATAATTTACAGACAGAATAACGCCCAGATCCGGCAGAGGATTTATCTGAATGGAAGTTGGGCAGCCAAGAAGTTGAAGTAGACGAGTTCATCCGGACTGGTAGGAGAAGACGAGCCAGGCGGGGCGGGGCTGGCGTGGGTCGGTGGTGCGCGGAGGTCGGGGAAAGTTTGGCGCAAAATCGGCGCGACAGCCATCTGGGGTATAAGAACACAGCGGTGATCCCGGAGTACGCAAGCTGCGGCTGGCGGACCCAGTGGGGTAGCGATTGTGGACCAGGGCAGAACTCTCAGCCCGGGAGCCCAGAAAAGGGTCTGAGCCCAGGAGAATGGAACTACCGCCATTGTTTTCTCCCGTCCCCGCTCCCGCTCCCGCCCCCGCCCCCACATATAACGTCACAATCTAGCAACTGGGGTACCCAGCCCCAGTGAACACCTAAGGCTCCGCCCCCCACCGTAACAAGAGCAACCAGACCGGGGAAAAAGAAAAAAAAAGGAGAGACAGGGGAAAAATATGTTTTCAACAGAGCAGATCAGTCCCCCAGGACTCATCCTTTTGAGTGACTAAGAAATAGCCAATCTATCAGATGCGCAGTTCAAAACACTGGTGATCAGAAAGCTCACGGAATTGGTTGATTTTGGGTGCAATTTCGATGAAAGGATACAGGTTACCATAAAACAGATACAGGAAGACTCGCGGAGGAGAGCCAATAGTGAAAGGAAGGAATCTGAGTCTCAAAACAATACAGTGGACCAGAAGGAAGATAGAATCAACCAAGCAGGAAAGCATGATGAAATAAGAATTCAAAAAATAGAGGAAAAGCTTAAGAGCATCCAAGACACCTTTAAACATTCCAATATCCGAATTATAGGGGTACCAGAATCGGAAGGGGAAAAGCAACAAATTGAGCACGTATTTGAACAAATAATAAAGGAGAACTTCCCCAGTCCTGCAAAGGGAACAGTCTTCCAAGAAATCCAAGAAGCTCAGAGAGCCCCAAAGAAGTTGGACCCAAGAAGAAACACACCAAGGCACATTATAATTACATTAGCCAAGGTAAAAACGAAGGAGAGAATCCTAGAAGCAGCAAGAGATAAGGGGACAGTCACCTACAAAGGAGTTCCCATCAGACTGTCAGCTGATTTCTCCAAAGAGACCTTACAGGCTGAAGGGGCTGGAAAGAAATATTCCAAGTCATGAAAGACAAGGACCTACATCCCAGATTGCTCTATCCAGCAAAGCTCTCATTTAGAATGGAAGGGCAGATAAAGTGCTTCTCAGATAAGGTCAAGTTAAAGGAGCTCATCATCACCAAGCCCTTATTTTATGAAATGCTAAAGGGACTTATCTAAGAAAAGAAGATAAAGAAAAGACATGTATAGTAAAAGGACAGCAAACTCACAAATATTAACAACCACACCTAAAGCAAAACCAAAAGAAACTAAGTAAACAATTAGAACAGGAACAGAACCACAGAAATGGAGGGCACATGGAGGGTTAGCAATAGGGGACTGGGAGGAGGAGAGAGGGGGAAAAGGTATAGAGAATAAGTAGCATAGAATGTAGGTTGAAAATAGATAGGGGAGGGCAAGAATAGTATGGGAAATGTAGAAGCTAAAGAACTCATAAGTATGACACATGGACATGAACTAAAGGGGAGAAATGTGGGTGGGAGAGGGTACAGGGGGGAGGGGAGAGAAGGGGGGAAATGGGACAACTGTAATAGCATAATCAATAAAAGATATTTAAAAAAAAATAAAATGTCCATACTATACAAAGTAATCCCTATTGAAATACCATTGGCATTTTTCACAGAACAAGAACAAATAATCCTAAAATTTATATGGAACAACAAAAGATCCTGAATAGCCAAATGATCCTAAGAAAAAAGAACAAAGTTGGAGATATAAAAAATACTTGATGTTAAACTATACTACAAGTTTATAGTAATCAAAACAGCACGGTACTGGTATGAAAACACACATAAATCAATACAACAGAATAGAGAGCCCAGAAACAAACCCATGCATATATGGTAATTAATATGTGACAAAGGAGGCCTGGCCAGTTGGTCAGGCCTCCTTCCTCAAACCAAAAGGTCACCGGTTCAGTTACTGGACAAGGCACAGGCCTGGGTTGGGATTTCATCGCCAGTTGAGGTGTGTACAGAAGGCAACCAATTGATGTTTCCCTCCCTCTCTTTCTCCCTCCCTACCATCTCTCTAAAAGTAAATAAATGTATAACATTTTGACAAAGGAGGCAAGAATATACAATGAGATAAAGACAGTCTCTTCAATAAATGCTGTTGGGAAAACTGGACAGGTACATGCAAAAAAATATATAAAGACAGAAACCAGACCACTTTCTTCCATCACATACAAGGATAAACTCAACTGGATTAAAGACTTAAATTAAGACTAGAAAACATGAAACTCCTAAAAGAAAACATAGGCAGTAAACTCTTCGACATAGCTCTTAATAGTATGTTTTTTGGATATGTGTCCGTGGGCAAGGGAAACTAAAGAAAAAATAAGCAATGGGACTACATTAAACTAAAAAGGTTTTGTACAGCAAACGAAATTATCAACAAAACAAAAAGACAACTTGCTGAATGGAAGGAGATATTTGCCAATAATACATCAAATAAGAGGTTAATATCCAAAATTCATAAAGAGGTCATACAATTTAACAAAAAAAATCTGATTTTTTATGGGCAGAGAACCTGAAAAAAAATTTCTTTTAAAAGCAGATACAGAAGCCCTGGCTGGTGTAGCTCAGTGGATTGAGCGTGGGCTGTGAACCAAAGTGTCGCAGGTTCGATTCCCAGTCAGGGCACATGCCTGGGTTGCAGGCCATGGCCCTCAGCAACCGCACATTGATGTTTATCTCTCTCTCTCTTTCTTCCTCTCTTCCCTCTCTAAAATAAATAAATAAAAATTTTTCAAAAGCAGATGCAGAAGGCCAATAGACTTACGAAAAGATGTTCGACATCACCAATTGTCAGAGAAATGCAAATTAAAACCATAGTTTGATATCACCTCATACCTGTCAGAATGGCTACTGTCAATAAATCAACAAGAACAAGTGTAGGCAAAAATGTGGAGAAAAGGGAATCCTGGTGTGCTGTTGGTAGGAACGCGGATTGGTGCAGCAACTGTGGAAAACAGCATGAAGTTTCCTCAGAAACTTAAAAACAGAGCTACCATATAACCCAGCAATCTCACTTTTGGATATTTATCTGAAGAAACCAAACACACTAATTTGAAAAGATATATGTACCCCTATGTTCATTGCAGCATTATTTATAATGAAGCAGCTCAATGGATAAAGAATAAATGGTATAGATATACAATAAACTATTAATTGGCCATAAAAGATGAATGAAATCTTGACATTTTCAACAACATGGGTGGACCTGGAGGGTGTTATGCTAAGTGAAATAAGTCAGAGAAGGATAAATACCACATGATTTTACTTATATGTGGAATCTAAAGAACAAAACAAATAAACAAAACATAAACACACTCACAGATACAGAGAACAAACTGATGTTTGTTTGCCATATGTGAGGGGTTTGGGGGCTGTATGAAAAGATGAAGGGATTAAGAAGAGCAGATTGGCAGCTACAAAGCAGTCACAAGGTCCTGGCTCCTGTACCTCAGTGACTGAGTGCAGGCCTGTGAACCAAAGGGTCACCGGTTCGATTCTCAGTCAGGGCACATGCCTGGGTCATGGGCCAGGTCCCCAGTGAGGGACATGTGAGAAGCAACCACACATTGATGTTTCTCTCCTTCTATTTCTCCTTCCCTTCCACTCTCTCTAAAAATAAATAAATAAAACCTTTAAAAATTAAAAAAATGTGGTAAACCATATACAATTAAAAAAACCCCTAAACCACTTTATTTAAAAAAAAAAAAAGCAGTCACAGGTACGTAAAGTACAGCATAGGGAATAGAGTCAACAAAACTGTAATAACTATCTGGTGTCAGGTGGGCATTAGATTCATTGGGAGGAACACCTCATAAGTTATATAAATGTCTGAACACTATTCACTATATTGTACACGTGAAACTAATAATATTGAATATCCACTGTAATTGAAAAATTAAAAAAAAACTTGTAAAGCACATTGAGATACCTTTCCATACCCATTCAAATGGCAGTAAGTAGAAGTACAGTAAGAAGTAGGCCAACTACCAAGCAGGTTTTGCCTAATATACACTGAGTGACTGGGAAAATGACCAGTGGGTAGTGTAAACTTTAATGGACCTACTCTGAACAAGACTCTGGCCTTAACTCCATTTAATTGCCACTTATTACGTAGTCTCTATGCTCCCATTCTAACAAGGGCCCATGATTACAGTGTGGGTCTCAGACAATCGATTGGTAGTCTGTGACCAACTGCCTCAAAATGTTTAGGTATTTCCTTTTTCCTAACGCCCAGTCACCCAGGTGAGTGGTCCCCTTTGGTAGAAGACCAGCAGGAATCGTTACCATGTTCAATTGCCATGTGTTGCAGGGGGCTTCATCCTGGAGTTCCAGCTTCTTTTTCCATCAGTGGATTCTGGGTTTGCAAATTGGTTCCATGTAGAAACCGGGTAAGGGGGTGTGACATTTTACCATAGCAACTGACTGCAGCTTCATCATCATCATCATCATCCTTGATATCTTTTGATGGTTCAATTTGAGTAGTACCCTTCCTTGTTGGCTAACCCACTATTGAATATTTTGCCTGTGGTTATTCTAAGTCCTATTAATCATCTGCAAAACATTTCTGCTCTGCTCTCATCAGCCAGACACTTCAGCCTTGCTGCTGCCTGTGATGACTGCAACGCCCTGGCTTCCAACAGTTAAGTCCTCTACTGCTTCGGAGTCCCATCCAGCCCATTGCCGCGTGAGCCTTTGCAGAGCAGGAAACAAGAGCCATCAGGATAAATAACTTCCTCACATCACACAACTGGGAAATGATGAAGGCAGCTTCGATCCCAGGCAGGCGGGCCCAGACACCACACTTTCCCCAATTTCCTCTATTGCCCGGGAAACCTGTAAAATAAATGTTAAAATGGACTCCCAGGCAGCCTCCCGGGACTGAAGGCTGGGCTGGGGGTGTCCGTCTGTTTGTGTTGATCCACTGCCCCCACGTGGCCACATCGGAACCTCATCCTCGTTTGTTCCCGAATACCGCCAGGCTCTCCAGCCGCCCTCGCTTCGGGAAACACAGTCCTGCTGGCCTGGGCCAGCTCTGGGGAAGTTACTTAGCCCTCTTGGCCCTCAGTTTTGTCCTTTCTCAAATGGGGCAATGACAGCAAATGAAATGAAATGGTGATGCAAAGCAACAAAATTCCTGGAACGCACTAACAGCCCAGATAAATACAAGCAATGGTGTCCAGTTTTTTTCTGAAATAAGGGTGGCGACAGTCACCCGCACACCTTTGCTGCAATGAGCAAGTTGCAGAGTCAACTGCAAATGTTGGAGGCCGTGTTCAACACGAGGCCACCGCCCCCTTTTCAAGGCTCCTTGAAAAACACTCTGCTAGACTACCTTGGTTCTTGCTGGCTTGCCTCAGCTCACAGCTGAGCGGAAGGCAGAGAAGTTGCTAGATGATGGGAGGTCTGGCTCAGATCCCTCCCTGATTCTGAGACTTAGAAGTCCCTCGCCAGGCAACACTGCTGCTCTTAAAGCTGGAAGGACCTACTTCCCCATGGTTGGGTAATGAAAGCGTGGATTTTCCCCAGACATTTCCTCGCTGGACCAGTTAGAGCTTTCTAGGTGTGAGACGGCTGGGTGCCTTCTGGACTTGTCTTCCACCCATCAACACAGTCAAGCTGTGCGGGAGCGCTCACAGAGCAGGTTAGGAACTGTTCTAACCTCACATGGCTGGCTGGGGCCAGAGCTGGGATTCAGTCTCAGAGCTGGCACCCCCCGGGTTTGGCCCTATGCTACTAGAGCAGGACTTCCCTGCCTCTTTGTCAACGTGGAACCTGCTCATGATGGCTGACCACCAGTCTTGCAGACCAAGCAGGGGAGCTGTGGAACTGCCCAGATGCCACCATCACTGCTGAAGTGATGCCTTTGACCTCAGACACAAGCAGAAACTTTTCAGAACCTGCTGCCTCTGGTTCCCAGGAATTAGCTAAGTGTCTCCACCTCAAGGACAGAAGACACAGCTGCAGGATCAGGGTGGTGACAGAGGCCTCGGTGAGGTACCATGACTCAGGTGTTTCTGCTGAGTGATGACCCTTTGGAAATTGCAGTGGCAATTTTGGAGACAAGGTTCAAATATAGTCTAAAGGTCAGAAGTTTAATTCTAATCCTGAGGAAGAAATGTATGTGTACTCCTCGGCCAGTGCTTCTAAAAGTTAAGTGGCTTTGTGTCCTACCCAAAATTTTGCTGAGGATGACAGTCTAAATGCCCTAGAGAGACTTTGGAATTCTTGACTCCTCTCAGTTTGTTGTAGTAAAGAGAAGGCATCAATTCTGAAGGGTCAGAGAAGAACGTTAGTAGGACAAATCGTCCTGTGTTTTCTAGAAATGTCCTAATTTTAATTTACTGTCATATCGAATATCATGCCAGATGGATTTTACTTTGTGTGATTTGAGTCAGCCCACCTGGGCTAGGATCTTGGCTCTGGCAGTGGGGGGACCTGGGAAAATTTATTTTGTCTTTGTGTCTTAGTGTTCAGTCTTCCCAAAGCAGCAGTGCGGTGGCCACTGGGGCTGGGAGGATTACTGCTGCAGCTGCTGGATGGCTGGCCCCACTTCGTAGACGGGCCGTTGACGGAGACATTGAACCCACAAGGACTCAGACAGGAAGTTACGTGCACAGACAGCAGAAGCAGAGTCAGCATGGTATCAGCTCATTGCGTCCCTAGTCCCACAAGATGACACCGAGCTGGAGGTTTAGATAACAGATGGTAGGGGCAGTGAGTCACTCTGCTGTGCAGAAGCCAACCCTCACCTCCAGCCAAGCAACTCACAAGGCTGCTTACTAGCCTCCACTGCAGTCAAGCCTTGCTCACGCGGACACATGCTAGGTCGCCGGGGAACTCAGGGGAGCAGAGCCGTTCCCCTGAACTTAGTGTTACCACCTGTAAGATGGGGATAGTAAGAATATCGAACACAGGTGTTTTTTACTTGAGATAAAGTTCACAAAGTTCACCATTTTAAAGGCTGCAACTCAGTGGTTTCAAATATAGCCACAGAATTGTGCAAGCATCAACATTACCTAATTCTAGAGCAGTTCATCAAAAGAAACCCTGCACCATTAGCAGGTACTCTCCCTCCTGCCCAGCTCCAGCGACCATCAGTCCACTGTCTGTCTCTATGGGTTTGCCTATTCCAGTCACTTCACTTCAATGAAACAGTACAGCATGTGGCCTTTGTTTCTGGCTTCCCTCACCTGCATGTTTTCAAGGTCCTTCCAAGTTGTAGCCTGTGTCAGCACTTCATTCTCTGTAGGGCCAAACGGCATTCCACCAACGGGATATATCACGCTTTGTTTGCCCGTTCATCGCTTGAATGACATTTGAGTTGTTTCCATATTCTGGCTTTCTGAGTGATGCTGATTTGACTATTCATGTATGAATTTGTGTGTGAACATATGCTTTTTCTTTAATTTTTTATTGTTGTTCAATTATACTTGTCCCCATTTTCCCCTGCCCTGTCCACCCCACTCTCCCACATTCAATCATCTCCCCACTGGTGTCTTTGTTCACGAGTCCTTTATACATGTTCCCTGACTTGATCCTTCTGATTTTTCCCCGTCATCTCCCTCCCCGCTCCCTTCTGGTCACTGTCCCTTTGTCCCATGTCTCTGGTTCTATTTTGCTCACTTATTTGTTTTGTTGATTAGATTCTACTTATAGGTGAGATCATATGGTATTTGTCTTTCATCACCTGCCTTATTTCACTTAGCATAATGCTCTCCAGTTCCATCCATACTGTCATGAAGGGTAGGAGCTCCTTCTTTCTGCTGCGTTGTAGTATTCCATTGTGTAAAGTAGCACAGTTTTTGATCCATTCATTTACTAATAGGCACTTAAGCTGTTTCCAGCACTTGGCTATTGGAAATAATGCTGCTACAAACATTGGGGTGTATAGGTTCTTTGGAATTGGTGTTTCAGGGTTCTTAGGGGATGATCCCAGCGGTGGAAATTACCAGGTCAAAGGGCAGTTCCATTTTTAGTTTTCAGAGGAAATTCCCCACCATTTTCCACAGTGGCTGCACCAGTCTGCATTCCCACCAACAGTGCACTAGGGTTCCCTTTTTTCCACAACCTTGCCAGCACTTGTTGTTTGTTGATTTGTTTATGGTGGCCATTCTGACCGGTGTGAAGTAGTATGTCACTGTGGTTTTAATTTGCATCTCTCTGATGGCTAGTGATGCTGAGCATCCTTTCATATGTCTCTGGGCTGTCTGTATGTCCTCCTTGGAGAAGTATCTGTTCAGGTCCTTTATCCATTTTTAAATTGGGTTGTTTGTCTTCCTGGTTTGGAGTCGTGTGAGTTTTTCATATATTTTGGAGATCGAACCCTTGTTCGAGGTATCATTGACAAATATATTTTCCTATATGGTCGGTTCCCTTTTTATTTTGCTGATGTTTTCTGTAGATGTGCAGAAGCTTTTTAGTTTGATGTAGGCCCATTTGTTTATTCTGTCCTCTATATCCTTTGCCCTAGGGGATGTATCAGTGAAAGTATTACTGCATGGGATATCTGAAGTTTTCCTGCCTATGTTCTCCTCTAGGACTTTTATGGTGTCACAACTTATATTTAAGTCCTGTATCCATGTTGAATTTATTTTGGTGTATGGTTTAAGTTAGTGGTCAAGTTTCATTTTTTTTTTGCATGTAACTATCATGAACATGTTTTTAATTCTCTTGTGTATACCTAGGAGTAGAATTGCTGGGTCCATGTATAATTTTTTGAGGAACTGCCAAAATCTTTCTCGCAGCAGCAGTGTTTCATATTGGTGTGTACTTTTAAAATCACTCTGAACATCCTGGCCCACAATATTCATTCTTTCATAAGTATCTCCAGAGCACCTACTATGTGCCAGACATTGTTGTAGACACACAGGGAGGTGGTGACTAACAGAAAGGTAGCATCCACATGTGTGTCTGTATGTGTATGATGCATGTGTATGTATGTAGATGTGGGGGGAGTCAGATGGTGGTGAGTTATGGGGAAAAAAAAGTGAGGAAGGGGGCTAGGGAATTCTGGGAGGCTTGGGCGGGGGATAGGATCACTGTCTTTAATTGGATGGTCAGGGAAGGCCTTGTTGACACACGGAAGGAGGTAAGGGAACAAGGGCCTTCCAAGAAAAGGGAGCTGCAAAGGCGTAAGTTTCAACAGCGAGGTGGCAAGTGAGGCTGGGGTGAGGGGAATAAAGCAGCAGGAGCTGAGCCCAGAAAAATGACAAGAACCATAACCTGCAGGGCCTCGGGGTCATGGTGAGAACTCTGGCCTCTGCTCAGATGGATGGAAAGACTGCAGGGTCTGAGGTGAGCAGTGGTGGGATCTCACTGGGCTCTAAGGAGCCGGTCCCGCTGCTGTGTCGAGAAGAGATTGGGAAGAGACAGGAATGCCAGTTGGGGATGATGGCGATGATCCTGGTAGGAGACAACTGAAGGTGGCCCCGGGCAGGGCGAGCAGTGGAGATGGTGAGAAGGGTGAGTCGGGTCCTGGAGAAGTGATGGTAATAGCGCAGGAGGTCTGCTGATTAGGCAGATGTGCAGTGCGAGGAGAGTAGGAAATGATCCCAACAGATTTTGGCCTAAGCAACTGAACGGAAACAGTGCCATGCCAGCAGAACCTGGAGGATCTGGCACTTGGTAGGCGCAGCAAACTGAGTAAAGAAAAGGTGGTAGGATCCTCTGTGAGGGGTCAATCAGTGATACCTACGACCACCTGAGCTAGGCTGATACCTCTCTCCCCTTGATCACACTCTTCGGATAAGAATCTTGGGTTTTCATTTTTACTAGGTCACTGATTCTCAGGGAGGGTTTTGCCTGGTATCTTAGAAATGTCTGAAGCAGGGCAGGTGCTCTGTCTTCTGGAGCTGCCTGTGAATTTCCTGTTGTGTTCTCTGCCTTCCTGCCTCAACCTACCTCTTATTGGTTACTTTGCAGCAGACACCGAATTATCACACTATTTAATACTTTCACTTTAATAGTGAAAGACTAATTAAGGTTAATTCACTTGACCAAGATCACACAAGTAGTGAGTAGTAACCCAGGACTGGAACCATGTCTGTGCTTGTAACCACTGCACTGTAGCTTCTCCCAGTTCTGGGTGGGTGTCCACTCGTCACCAGCATTTCTGTGGGAACTGCTTTCAGAGGACAACCGGGCGTTTCCAACTCTGAGCTTTAATTCCAGGTGTCTATCCCCAGGTTTTTCGTAAACTTCACCTTTAACTCCACTTGATTTTGAGCCTCATCTACCACCCTTTATACAAAACTGTGCATCTCTTCATCCTCTTAATGAAC
The DNA here is from genome assembly GCF_004126475.2 of Phyllostomus discolor. NCBI lineage: Eukaryota > Metazoa > Chordata > Mammalia > Chiroptera > Phyllostomidae > Phyllostomus > Phyllostomus discolor. Next base: position 61,134,201 of record NC_040908.2, on the reverse strand, counting down.
TTTAAATTCTCTCCTTTTATCAAGGAACAGCATCAACTCCTTTCTCTCCCCCTTGGGGCAAGCAATGTTAGTGACCCAAGGGATTCTGCCAATGTCACACTCCCATCCAGAGCTGACTGACCAATTATTGCCCAGTACTTGCCTCCTAGTCCAGGCATGACTTGAGGACTGAAAGAGAAACAGAGAGGGAGGGAGACTCACTTGTTCTTCCACTTATTGGTTGATTTTTGTACATGCCCTGACCAGGGATCAAACCCATAACCTTGGTGTGCTGGGACGACAATCTAACCAACTGAGCTACCCAGCCAGGACAATTTGGGCACTTTTGAGTTGGGAGAGGGTACCTCAAAATGATAAGATGAACCCTAATTTCTAATATGAAAGTCCATATCCATTCTTACCATTCATTGAAATCTTCCCAACAACTTCCTCCATTCTTTCTCCTCGTGTCTACCTATTATAGCTGGTTACAGAATTTACAAACATGTAAAAGCTCAGCATTTTCCAGACACTTTGCTAAATACTGTCCTAAATTGTACTTGGAATGCCACATAACAATGTCTACATTATAGCATCATAAGAGGTGAAAAGTAGTATTTGTTGCATCCTTTAGGAAACTCAGTCCGTCCCCGGCTGCACTGAAGGCAGTGTGAGACAGAGCAGTGTGGGACGTCAGCCTCTGGGCCACTGGACGAGCTCCTGAGCACCTGCGTGGTGGGTTTTGGTTTAATCAGATGGACCTGTTTGGTGCTCTGTAACCATACAACGGTGGCCACTTGGGAAAAAAACATTACAAATAATTAAGCCTCCTTGAAATATGCTCAAGGTGTTCTTAAAAGATACACTGCACCTTCCTTTAGAGACTCCACTTCATTGCCTCAACTCCTAGAGCCCCAGGCTAAAGTGAAAGGCTGTTGTTCAGGATGTCAAAAATGTGTGCTTTTCACCAATCTCTTTGAACTCTATCATTCACTGAAGACAGTTGAGTGCGTTGAATGAGAAAAAAATCCAATGACAACCAAGAAGCCAACAGAGACCCTGACAAGGAAGTAAAATTGCTAAGGAGCAAGTCTGGTTCTGGCGCTGGTCCTTCCTGGGTGGAGCATGCTCATCCCGATGGAGTCCTGGAGGGTCCTCCCGGTTCCTTCCTTCTAGTCTCCCTTGTCCTGTGAAGCTTAAGTAGAGGAAGTATTCTAAAGTCCTTTTCTGGACAGAGGACAGAAGCCACACCTTAACTTCTCAAGCTCTGCATCCCAACTGCCATCAGCCTGGGTCTTAGGGTAAGCTGGATGGGTCCTGAAAATTCTGTAGGCAAATGAAGCTAAAACTTTAGGTGTTGCTGGAAAGCATTAATGAAACATGCAGGCAGACAGAAGAAAACAAGCTATTTGTGGGACATTTAAAACTACAGAAATTCCCTGTAGATCAGCTAAGACATGGGTACTACAGCAATCCAAGTCTTTTGAGCATCATTTATATCTTACAGTACAACACAAGCATTGAACTCAAGATGTCCACACAGGTGCAACGCAAAATGATGTAACACAAAGCTTGTTTCTATATGCAACCAAAAATATATTCAATAAAAAACAGAGAGACGCTTGTTGACCAAGTGATGTTGTTATAAAAGATAATCCATACAAGGGTTCAATAAATTAGCCGGGCAGCCCATTGCAACGTCTGTAATTCACTTAAAAATACCACAGCATCATCTGTGTGACTTTTTGAAAGGTTAGCCCTCATTCTAGCAGTGGTCCACTAACGAGGTGGCTGCTATCCAACTGGGCTTGCTTCCTGGGGCAGCTTTGACAAGCTCTTTGGCAACTGAACAGACTTGAATTAGCACACTGCATATCAAAAAATGGGTTATTGGTGAAACTAGTGTCTTGTTCCTTGTCACAAGCAGCTTCTAGGTGAAATTAAAAGTATTAAAGCCCGGCCAGGATGGTTTATGTGGTTAGGGTGGAAGAGTCCATGCAATTGTCATCCTCCAGATAGTGGCTGGTGCCCACTTTCTAGTTGGCCCGGTCCACTTGCTGATCTAGAAGTTTTACAAAATCTTAATTTAGGAACATTGATACTTTGACCTCAGGTCATCCTTTTATCCAGGGTGTTGTCAGGACATCTAAAAACAAGAGAGCTGGGCCTTCAGCTTACAAAATGGGACATATGGACTGTTTCCATGCCAGCTTTGTTATTAAGTGCAGACTGATGTTCTATGTGTAGGGTTAAAATACTAAACACACTCACATAAGTCTGGTAGCGAAATTTAAAGGAGTAGCTCACTCACTGGATCAGACATCACTAGATTTATCTACCAAATGCAACAGGCTTGGTGACCTTTGAAAACACTCCCAACTAGATGAGGGAGAAAGGCCTTTAAGAAATTGTTTCTGAAGAATTCTCTTGAGACATGAGTGGGAGAGGGGAGAATGTTAAAGTTGCCAGCTGTAAATGATGCTTAGGCTTAGACCAAAGCTCTGAACCTACTAAGCTCAAAAGAATGGCATGGGAGATCCGGGAGAGTGGTTTGTGTAGACAGGGGAGCCAACAAACCACAGGCCACATCCAGCCTGCAAAGGAAACAATGTAAATGCTAGGTTCCTGTTGGTCCTAAAGGGTTAGTGCAGACCTCTCAGATTAGGGGAGAAAAACTGTGGGTGCAGGCGCTCGCAGAGCAGCTCAGAAGGATTTGTGCACACGGCCCACATGGGTTTCCAAATCACCTGCGCACATGCATCAGTGTCTGCACAATCTGGGCACCAAGGGAAGTCAGCAGGGTTGCAAAATCATGGTCTTTTTAACCAAACACTTTTTAAAACCATCTCCTGAAAATTCAACTGACTTTATAAAACCAGAGGACTGGAGGGAAACACCTTTGTAATCTGAGGAAGCTGACACTGCCCACCTGACAGCAACTGACCACAAGGCCACATGGATTTCAGGTTCTGGGCCAGCTTCTCTGGGAAAATCATCTTTCAAACTGAATCTGCCAACCAAGTGGCAACATCTACATGCGACACTTGCAGCAGGATTCCTTAAGAAATTCCCCAAGCCCGTATGTTTATTTATAGAACAATTATTTGACAGAGATGGGCAGAAAAAACCCAGAAGAACCGAAAGTTAACAAGTACTAACCAACCAGAAACAAAGGCAAAGCATTACTTAAGCATGGTTGAAGTTGATGGGCACAAGGGATACATTTTTATTCTATTCTGAAAAAATTACTCAAATTTGGCTTTGTAATGCAGTTATGAAATTATTCAGGTAAGGCCATGTTCAAAGCCACAGAACTTCACAACATTGTCACAAATGACCAGGAAATCTGCAAACACTTGCTCCACCTCGCATTCCAGCTCTGACTTCCCCCCAACTCCAACCTAGAGACAGGGCTCCAGTATCGTCCTGGAAGAGAACTGTTTTGGGTTTAGTGTCTAGTGGAGCTGTAGAAAGAGCACAGAAAAGCATGTCCTTTGTGCCTGCATTAACATCAACTTCAGCATATAATTCTAGAAAATTTCATACCTGCTGCTTTAATAATGAAATAAATTTTCATGTGCCTCCAAAACTGTACATGCCATGACTGACGAACAGAACAGCTTCAGCTGTGGGGCTTTCCCTTACAAAACTGCGCTCCTTCGTCAGGGCTTTTAGCAGCATCCACCGCTCCCTGTGGGTAGTTTCTGCACATTCCCGATGTACAGGCGGGGCTGAACTAACCGACTGGACCCCAGTGAAACTTTTCACTGAGCGCTTTTCAGTGGCTGGGGTCCTGCTCAGAAGACCCCTTTTCTCCAACCACCTCCTTCCACCACCTTTCCTTTTTATCACCTCCCTTCCCCACTGGCCCTTCCAGAGGTATGAACTACTGATGTGTGTGTGGACCCCAAGAGCCATGGAGTCAAGTACACAGGGAAGTGCGATACTTGCTGTGAGGGGCCATGAGAGCTGCCGGGCCCTTTCCTGCGGTTTTCACTTGTGGTCTGCGGCTCAGGAAGATGACCGCTGTGCACTACCAAAAATGCAAACACTGAGAGAAAACCTGTTGGGCCTGAGGAGGCAGTGAGGGGAATGGGATAGATTTTTGTGTTGCTTCTGTTATTCTAATAATGTAATCTGCTATTGTAAACCACAATTCCTTGGGGGACCTAGGGAAATGGGCTTTCTCTTAAATTACCTGAGTCTAATTATCAACAAGAATCTACTACTGTTAGTAAAACTAGACTCCAATTCTGTGGGTTAAAAACAACTATACAAACTAAATCCAAATCCAAGTATTTCACTGTAGCCAATAACAGAAATTGTATCTTATGACTATTGCCATAAAAGTATAGGAACATCTATTTGTTCAGGGTTCAAATACTTTAGGAAACTAAATGAATGACAATATGAGGAAGTCATGAAGTAGATTCCACTATTTTGGTCAAACTGCAAATTCCATTGTTCTCTGTGACTAAACGCCCAGGAGTGCGACACTCACGGATCCCTATACACAATGAGAGTCTGGCGGGAATCACTCTGGCATTCTTGAACACACAGCACAGTCTGCTCCATAAATTACATACACAGAAATAAACATTCTCTGCAGGTCTTCCTCTTTACTATAAAATTTTTTTTTGTATTCTCTGAGTCATGACATTAAACTCTTCCAGAACACTTTGAACAGAAAGATTAAAATTATTAACAAACAGAAAGTAAAGACAAGCACTGTAGAACACTTACAAACTTATTATACCCTAGACACTCAAATGAAACAAAACCAAACCTCTCAAAACCCAGGATTTGGTACTCAGAAATTTGAAGGTGTAGCCAAAATAAACAGTGGTATATTGATTTTGTCTCCTCTACATCAAAGTCTTTGCAATTATTATTCAGTAATTCCAAAAATAGGTTAATTCAGAAACTAAACAAAAAGGACACAAGAATTTGAAGGACTTAAAATATATTTTTTATATTGATAGTCTGTCTTTCTGTCCTAAGATAATACATCATTATTGATTACATACAGGATGAGGTGAGGTATCTGTAAAATAGCTGGTAGAAAATAATAACAGTATTCGACATGAGATGGAAGCTTACGAAACTTGAAGTCTTCTGAAGTGTTAAATTCATCACCTAAATTAAACTGCCCTAATGAAATTACAGTTGCCTCAAACCACGTTAAAAAAAAAAAGGATCTTACATTTTCCCATCATTTGTGCAGAAAAGGGAAAGCATATAATTGGCAATTTCTATTTCTCATATCCAAAGTAGTGCATTCACACAAAACCAGGACCTTTTAGCATGAAAAGAAAAAAAAATTACTGGATTAGAGATATAAAATCTCTGAGTAATGGTTAGGCTAATTCATCAACAGCAAAGAAATTCAAGTGGTCAACAGTCTTGAAAATGCTTTATTGAAATGTGTGACTTATGTGCAGAAGATGTGTTTGAAAAGACCACAGCTTGAAAACTGGTTTTTGAAACGTTTCAACAACCAATTGAGAAAAAGAAATCACTCCTGGACTTGACTTCTAGTAGAACTAGAAGCCTGGTGTAAAATTCTCCTTGAAACATTTTCTGTCACAGAAATTAAAGAAAACAAAGCTATTATAGCTGGAAACTGATGGAGTCTTAAGTTGCAGAGGAGAAGCAACAGTTTTTTAGACATGTGGGGTGAGTTCCTTTTTGGTTACATTTGGATGAGCATGGACTTCACAGTTCTCGGAAGAACACCGGACGGTGCTCGCGTCTGTATGCTTGTCATGTTGCAGAAACGGAGAAACGCACACGAGAAAGAAAAAGGGCTGAGGGAAAGGAGACTGAGAAAAGGGCTCAGAGAACTGAGAACTGGAACGAGACATGATTAGATTAAGTCTAGTTATAAATTTATCAGAAGCTGTGCGCACCTTTTTTTAAAAGTCCTAAATTTACATTCCAAAAACTGCCCCCCGAACCCCAAATCCGCTGTCCCTGCCTTGGAGCTATTGTGAAAGTCTACGCACAAAAACTGCAACAGAAAATAAAAAAATATCCCGGCCCATCTAAACCCCAAAACAAACCCAAAAAGCTGTACATTTTTTTACACATAGGATTAATAATATAGGCATATAGGTGGCATGATTCAATTAAAAGGCTTTACTTTTTATGCCAGAGAAAACCCAATAAATAAAAGGTGCTGAAGTTAGCATCAAGAATTTGGTTGTAATGTATCGACAAAATCTGGGAAGGCAAACCCTCAAAGCTCCCCTGATACTGATCTGTCTCAGCAAACCATGAAGCACATACATAAATAACACAAAATATGATTGAGAATGTGAGATTTTCAAGAACAAAGACAACATAATTCAGGTTAATTTTGTTGAACAGTGAATAAATGAAATTCATCTACACCCAAATAAAACATTTAACAATTGAAAAAAATTTAAACAACCACAAAAAGTAAAAACTCAAAACAACTATGAACAGGATTTGTTTTCAGGGCACACAAGCACCCTGCAGCAGATTCCGACAGTAGCTTTACTGGTGTGTCTTCTATAGATGAGTTAACGAGACAGGCTGAGCTCCACGTGGGTAAGATCATTAACAGGGCGACAGGACAGTCACACAGGGCGGAGCGCGACACCTGCTACAACCCTCAGATTCCACTGCAGAGCCGGCTCTATGCGTAGGAGGCACACAAAGAAAGGTGATTCGGGCAGACATTATTCAAAAGCTACTTCATCAGGTAACTCTTTTGCCGCGTAACCATTGAATAATGTTTGGGAAAGCTTTGGGCTTTTATTTTTGTTTAAGTTTTACTCCTTGTATTTAATTTTTTAAATAACAAGGTCACTAAAACTCATGCACGCTGCAAAAAACCTCATGCAGTAGTTAAGGTAAACCATCCAAGCAGTTTTTATTCATTAATATTCATAAATACACACAGCAGCTTCATTAGAGATTTCAATTTTCCTCTTCAGTTTGAATGTGGAGTATTAGAAGAGCCTTTTGCATGTCAAGGTACAGGAAGCAGAGATCACCCCTGCACTGCTACCTACATTTACCTGCTAGAAGTAAAAATTAGTTATGTGGAAATGATTATCATATATATTTTCTCTCTTCCTTTTGAATGTACACAATGTAACAAGATTGACAGACCTGAAATTACAATCACCAAACAAACCCAAGATAGTTGTTGTCCACTTTCATTGGCAAATACAGCACAGAGGACATTGTCTGCGAATTGGGATGTCATCAAAGAGGAGGTGGTGGAGGCTCATTTCCTTTATTACTCTCTTTTAAATTTAGGTTTTCTAAAGCAACATCTAAAGGCATAATATCTACACAGCCCATAGCACCAAAATCAGCCATCTCGCCCCGGTCATCCTCGTCCGAGGAGGAGCTCTCCTCGCGCACCAGAGTGGACAGAAGGAGCTCCTGGACAAACAGGCTGCGGTCTGCACGCTCGCTTTCCAGGGACTGGCGCTCTGTTTCGGACATTTTAGGATCGTTCAACCTGTGTAAGTTAAAAAAAGAAAAGACCTTATTGGACAAAAGTCAATGGACAATGGCATGTGAAATTTCTGCGACATCCTGCAGGTGTGGCGCTCAGAACCTGAGACACCCCCAGAACACTCTGCCCTAATTTACCACCTGAGTTTTCTCAAGATTCATCCCACACGTGTAGTGACACTGTTACCCTGAGGTGCAATCGGTGCTTTAATTAGATTCAATGAGACAAATACCTTTAGACTTCCCATGTTCCCTTCAGAGAACACGTGGTGAAAATTCTTCTGAGGAAAACAAAATTTCTAACAGATTAGGTGCTTGGGGAAGTAGTGATTTCCTTAACCGGGATTTCACCTGTGGGTAGTAAAAATGGGGAACGTAGCAACCCTGGTCATAAAGACAAATCTGTAGTGACTAGAATATTTGACTGAAAAGAATTCCTAAAAGTTTGTCTTTTCTCTATTACTTCCACGTAATTCTTCCCAAAATGAAGAAGCCCATGAGGGCAAGAACCAGCCCATCACAGTCCCCTGCACACTTCTCCAACTGAGGACCTGGTAATAAGCAGGGCTGACCTGAGGTTTAACGGCCTAGAATGTTTATCTGCCTGGAGGCAGGATAGATGTTAAGAGCTGAATTCTCACTACTAACCTCTTAAATAACTTAAGCAAAATTCTGCTTAGTTTCAGTACTGATTTTATTTCTTCTACATTGTTAGTGGCAAAGACGGACAGGAAAACTAGTGGAGCAATGGATTCAGGAAAACGAACAAAACATGGAAGACAGAGACAGTGAAGGAGGTCCAGCAGGCGTGCAGGACAGGAGCTTCTCCCAGGGAAGCCAGATGCACGTGGAGCCCACAGACAGAGCTGCTCCGCGCTCCTCTGCAGCTGGCACCTGCTCTCTACTGTCTTTCCTACGTGAAAGGCACAGAGGCTTCCCAAAGTTAACAAGGGAGGGCACTTACAATGGGTCAGGCTCTGTTCTAAATGCTTTTTAAATTATCTCTCTTAACTCCTGTGAGTTAAGTCCTGTTATTATCACCATTTCACAGGAAGAGGAAACTGAAGCAGAGGTTAAGTTGACTTGCTCAAAATCTCATAGCTGTCAAGTTCAAAACCACCAAAGTGATTAAATCTATGGCTCAGAATACAAATTAAAAGATCCAAATTTCAGAACTTCAAGATAGCAAAAGGATGTGGAAAGTAATTACATAAAAAGCTATTAAATTTACAATGGAAAAAAGTGACTGATGACATTAATGGTTAAAACCAAATTGGGAACCCTGGCTGGTATGGCTCAGTGGACTGAGTGCTGGCCTGTGAACCTAAAGGTCCCTGGTTCGACAGGGCACATGCCTGGGTTGCAGGCCAGGTACCCACTTGGGGACGTGTAAGAGGCAACCGATCGAAGTATCTCTTGCAAATTGATGTTTCTCTTTCTCCCTCCTTTCCCCCCCTCTCTAAAAATAAATAAATAAAATCTAAAAAAGAACCAACCCAAATTAAGACTATCCTAAGAAAATATCTAATAGAATAGGAAACTAATAGGCTACATATTTTCAATAAAAAACTATAAAAGTGTTAAGAACTGGAATACATTCCACACCCTTTGCTTTAGAAAAGGCCTCTAGTAAAGAAAGAGGGGGACCCCTAAAGTCAAAGCCACTATAGAAAAATAAAGGATATATAGAGGACTTTCTATACAGAAAGCAGGAAAACTAGAAACACACAGGCTGAGGCTCCAACCCTTTGGAGAGCATATAATTCCAATATTACTCCTTCAATTTTTAGGAAATGACTGACGAAATGTCTCATTCCTGAGCAGATAGAATCTGGTAGTGGACTAGGACTAGGTTAACTTCATTTAGGATCTAGAGGTAACTGCAACGCTGTCAAGGATCTTCGGATGAGGGCTGGCAATTAGCTGACTTCATTACTAAGACTGAAACCTGACATAGGCACTTAATCACTTTCTAAAAGGTCAATGATCCCCGAAAGACCATGTCCTCACCAGGGGTTCCAGGGCTGCACAAACAGAAACTGCCCCTGGCCACAGAAACCAAAGATCAGGCTCTAGCCGCACACAGATCACACAACAGCTGTGTGACCAGAGACCAGGATTTCCCCTTGGGGACATGGCAGCCACTCCTTGCTGTGAGCATTCACGATGCATGTTAATACGCTATTTGAAATTCTGAGAAATCCAATGGTAAATAAACTGTTCTTGATATTTAGTTTTGCCCCAACTTATTCATCAGGGGAAACAGAAATGTACATAAGTAACTGCATACATTCCTTAGAATATATAACACACAGGGAATAGTTTCTGGGAAATACTGCCTTAGTTAATTGTATGAGTCAGGAACAAATGATAGCATGAAAGGTGTGGGAAGCGGCCTGCAAACTGCAAGGCAGTATGCAATGTGAAGTGTCTGACCACAGAAGGGGGCCACCAAGAAGGCACAGTGAGATCACCCACACCACACCCTGCGAGCTGGATGTCTAATGCAGAAAAGTGCACTGAGAAAATCCCCCTATCGAGCCCACAAGTGTGGGGCTAACAAAACAACACAACAAACAAAACAAAACAACAAAACAAACAATGCGTCAAGGGTTGGATGTCTTAAAAATCTTTTTTTTAATTTTACTTTTGATTTTAGAGAGAGGGGAAGGGAGAAAGAGGAGAGAAACATTGATGCAAGAGAGAAACATTTATCAGTTGCTTTGTATTTGTGCCCCAGCCAGGACTGAACCCGAAAACCCAGGCATGTGCCCTGAACGAGAATCGAACCAGGGACTTTTTGGTTTGTGGAACACCACCCAATCAAATGAGCCGCACTGGTCAGGATGGAAGATGTCTTTTCTAATAAGCACTGCCAAGACATTCATTCCACCCACAGGCCAGTGGGCTCTCAGTGGATGTGCACATTGGTAGGACTCCTTTTTGGGGGAGGCACCTAGATCTGGAAAGTGATATGCTTGCTGCTGGCCAGTCCCTACAGGTCAGGTTACATGGCAGCAGGCAAATCTATCTGAAACACGTTCTGGTAATAACCAGACACTGTAACTGACTTTTGCAGAGATAATTCAAAGATAAATTTCCTGCTTGAAACTCCCTGTTTAGATCCATTAACAAATAATAACGGGTCCCATTAATTGGGCCTTTACTCTATGGCAGATACTGAGCCAGATCATACACACATGAATATTTCAATTCATCCTCAAAACAATTCTCTCCCCCCAAGAGGCAAAACTCACAGGATACTGATGATAAAACTGAGGTTTGGAGAAGTGAAGTGACTTGCCTAAGCTCCCAACTAAATGGGTGGCAAAGCTGGGGCTCCAGACAGAGGTCCACGAACATTATTTAGTCTGCATCCACAATATACTATTTACAACTCTATAAATGCACCAAAGACATTTACAAGTATGAGATAAAGGAAATATACATAGAAATAATATTTTCTTCTAACATCTAACTGTCTCGCGCATTGCATTTTGGAGACAGCTGATGTATTACACTAATTTTCTTCATTTCACAGTTTTTACTTTATATTCCTATTTCATTAAAAGCCCAAATTAGACCAGATTTATTCTATGTTTAGCCAAAGTCTACTCATTTTTGCTCCTTCTAAGCCCCTTTATATTCTTAAAAGTCACATAAAATGCTTATGAGGCTTTTGGCACAGGAATACAATTAGTTGCTAATGGTAGTTTTCAGAAGTAAGAGCGATACTCCATCCAGCAGAACCACTTACTGAGTATACTGAATATTTCTTATACTGTGGTAAACCCTTCTTTTAGTAGTTATTTTTGTGTACACCAACCGTGAGAATTTAAATACTGCTTCTTTATAAAATTCTCAGGAGGAAACCAACACGTTAATGAAATCCTCTTGTACCTTTTAATATTTCACAGAAGACTGAAATTGGCAGAGAAAAGAATTATGATAATAAATATGCCTAATATATCCCATATACATAACGATATAGTGTTTAAGTTTTATGGGCAATCTGGGAAAATAAGTTCTTATTAGATGATGATATGCTGTTAGGGCAAGACCACCCGCATTTGTACTTTATCTAAAATAAGAATTATTTTCCATGTTCTTGGAGAAATACTGAATATGCAGTTTTGATTAGAGATCTATGGGCTTTAACGTGTTGATCAAAGGCAGAGTGTTAAACAACATACATAAGGACAAAAGAGTATTTCAGACTGTGTAGTGCTAACAAACATTGTTTCTGGAAGTAACGTTAATAAATGAGCCACCTTGTTAAAAGAAACTGGGAATTCTGGACAGTTTGCTGGTTACTCTCCGTGCTTGCGGTGTTGGTTGTTGCTGTGGACTGCGTGACTGTAGTGGTGACGCTGCCCGTGTTAGTGCGCCGGCTCGCGTTGCGTGCGGTCTCCAGTTGCTGCCGGGCTGCCTGGGCATGCTGCCGTTCCAGCTGCAGCTGCATCTGCAGTTGTTGTAACTGAGAAGCGGAAGGGCCAGAAGAATTAAGCTGTCCTCCCGCAGAACGTCTCACTCCTGATAACTGAGATAAAAGCTCTGCCAATGGAAATGAAGAGCATTAGTGTCTACTTAAACGCTGTGGAATACAAAAGGGTGCAGATCACTTTCCTCCCAGAACATTAAAAATGATGGCCAACAGGCAGGTACCCATGGCAACATGTAGTTTCAGCTCAGAGCAATGCTTTTTAGAATACCTACTGGAGGAAGGAGTTATGCGTGAGGAATGCCCACATGAATATTCACCCATATACAATTATTTCTTTTAATCAAAACATAATGTTGCTTAAGTTATTTGCTTAATGAGCTAACATAATTATACTTTCTCTTAGTATTTCAGTAGATTAAAGTGGTTCATCTACTAGTCCTATCAGAATATATAAACCCCCTCAACATTAGCTCCAGGAAAGCATAGATCAAATGTACTGTTTATGATCTTCCCAGTTCTTAGAACTACACCTGATCCATAGTAGGCACTCAAACATTTATTCGATAATTGAATTATCAGAATTGAACCCAAAAGACCTGGGTCACTTTTAACAGTGACCCTTGAACACTTGACTTTGTCTTCTCTCTCAGGTACTTTTCTGGTACTGTCTTTTGAGAGTGCCAGAGTACCACTGGAGACGCTTAGCAAGGCTGATGGGCTCCTGACTGCATAGCCTATTTAGTGGTCTGTTTCGATCCAGACCTTCCTGTTTCAATAAGGTGGTACTCATTAAGAGTAATGTGGACCTTTGTCCCTGCATATTCATCTAAGGTGCAATCATTGCTTTGTCCTACTCAGAGGGTCTACCTACCTAGTGTACTTAGAATTGATAATTGCCTTGCAGAATTCCCAGGCTAGCAAATGTTCTTCATCATTAAAACTCATGAACAGGTATGGTTGTGTTTTCTTGTTCACTGTTGTCTTACCCCAGGAGTTCTTACACCATTATTTCATATTATCCATCGTTAAAATAAACTAATTTTCACTGAGAGAAAAAACTGAATAGAGAGAATTTCTCAATTGTGATTTTGCTCCTAGAATTACTTTATTTTGTAACTACTAATCTGCACTTCTTAATCCCTTCACCTTCTGTCATTCAGTCCCTCAATTCCCACTCCCCTCTGACAACCCTCAGCCCAGAAATTAACTTTTAGTTTTAGAACCTGCTACCAAAGACAGCAGGTAAATACTGTATTCCTTTTGGAAAAATATTCTTTTAAATCCCCAAAACTCAGTTTACTGCACATCCAAAGGCCCAAAGCACATCTGGAATAATTTTACAGTGTGGAACTCTCACTTTAAAGAACACTAGTAAGTGAAACTGTCCCTAGTTTCTATAACAGGCTCACACTTCCCGGTGTTTCAGTGTGCTCTGCAAGACACACGGCAACTTCTAGGTGCAGACGCCACCGTGTGCACACGTTCAGAACGCGTCCTGGGCCTTCCGTGGTGTTACTGCCTGTCTGTGCTTGGGGGGCCTCCGTCTCAGGCCACAGAAATTTTTTTTAAAAATTAAGTTTACTGAGGTAACACTGGTTAATAACATTATAATTCGGTATCTGTATGCTCTACTGTGTGCTCACCAGCCATAGTCAACTTTCCTTCCATTACCTATAGTGATTTTTGATATTTTATTTTGACTCTCAACCCTTGTGTCTGTGGCTGGCTTCCAGGGTGGCTGTCCATTAAATGCTGACTTCCTAGAAACTCCACGTTCAAATGTTGTTTTTCAGTAAGACTTTTCCAAGCTATGAAAACATGCACTTTTCAGTATGTTCCACAATAATATAGTTCTCAAATCGAGCCAAGAACAGAGAAATTCCTACTTTACTTTCTTGTATGAGAAGAGCTTAATTTGTTAGTCTTGTCCATTAGTTTTCTTATCTGTGTACTTGTGGAGGCTGAACCATGAAATTTTGGTGGTCTTTCAATCTCTTATGATTCTCCTGGGTTTCACTGCAGGCCACTAACAGAGCATACAGCCATGCCTTACTCCCTTATACCCCTAAGTGCTTAAAGAAACACCAGAATAATATGAACTACAATAGACTGTCTAGTTTACACTTGTATAGTGTAAACTAGATGAGCGAAATTCCTCCACTTGTATTTACACTTGTATAGTATAGTGTAAATACTTTACACTTATAAAACTTTGGAAAATTTTGTAAAAGAATGCAGGAGTGCGATGAGCGAAATTCCACCATAAAATGGAAAGGGTGCCCTGTCCCCGGCCATCTCCTTTATTAACATGAAACTAACTTACCAGCTATGGGATCCATGGCTTCCCTATTGCTTGGAGAATATGAACTCTGAGAAGAAGAAAGTCCACCAGTAGAACTGCTAGTAAAGTGCATGTTTGATCTACGAGCACGAGGACCTCCTAATCCCCGGCCAGGGTGAAACATTCTACGTACATGTCGAACGCCACTCGATTCATCGTAACTCCAAAGTTAAGAAAAGACCCCAAGTATTTTACAGACAGAAAAAAAAAACCACTGAAGCCCTTGCTAGATTTCCTAAATTGTAAGCATTTTAAAATAGCACATTTAATTTAGAATGCAAATGTCACAACTATATCTATAAAGACTATTAACTCTAAAGCAATATGAGAGTGTGTATATATTGTTTTCAAAGAAATTTCCTCCTGGTTCCAGCTAAAATAACCAAAACAACACTGCTAGACAAGGAGAAAGGTATCACCCAGTCAGATACCCAAAGTGAGACATTCCCTTATCATGATGCTCTCAGTATTGAACTTTTTACATGTTTACACTGAAGTAACCACAATTAATAAGCATCAGTTTTTATATCTGGGGAGAGTGTGCTAATATATAAGTTGACCAAATGTCAGTTAAAGTCTGTAAAGAGAAAGGAATATTATGAATAATTTAAATTCAAAAGTAAGAGTCCCCTGGGTGACTAGTTTTAAACTGTGTTTAAGTTCTTTTTCAATGCTGCTACTAAAAAACAACAATAACAGCAAAAGGTTCTGGTGCCCAGGAGGCTTAGAGAGAAGCCTCTCCCTCTTGTCAAAGCTACCACAAAGCACATGAAATGCCTGAAAAATTCGTATGCTTCCAGGATACCTGCTATGCCAACATTTTGAACTTCTTGGTAATACTCATTTGGAATCTAAAATGTAACAAATGCCTACTCCTATTCTTATACTTTACATAATTTAATCTTCTAATTGGTAACCAGAGAATTCTTATAGAAATCTCACAGGAATGATGCTGAATAGATGATATGGGACAGTCTACTGAACAGACACCAATTTCACTAGAGGTTCATGAACTTGTTGAAAAGAGTCAGGATAACAGCTTGGTTTTACTATTTGCCTAGCTTCTTCATGGAGATGGAGTGAAGCATGGATCAAACACAGCCCTTCTAAGTATTGTTGTAGGATTCTTTTATATGAAATGGAAAGTGACTCAAAGGTTTAAGTATTTTTGGCCCATTTGGGTTTCCTTATGCTCTGAAAAAATAGCCACTGCTTTCTTCCTTTTGCTTTAGGGGTCCCTGCACTTAGGAGAGAGAAAGAATGGCTTCTTCTACTTATTGAGTACTGGCTCAGGGCGGGCTGACACTCCAGTATCTTGGGCTGGGTTCATACCTTTACTTTCCATTAGTTTCCACTTCTCTCCCTGCAACTCTAAAGGGCCATGTTTCCAATTAGAAGATCAAGGGATGGGAGCTGCAGGACAAGAAAACCACCAAACCAGTGTCTCTCTAATATGAATTACAACTGCCAAGAGGCATTCAAAAGAATTAAGAATAAAGTCTGGCAGATAAAAAGGTTGTGATTTGCACTTGAATTGCTTCAAAATGCAATGAACACTGAAACCTTTACATGAGAACAAAATCCTACAGTAATCAGTGGTAGTTTTAGAAAAATAATTCATAACCTGAAACCAGAAGCACCAACGCCTACAAATTTAATTACTGTGGTAGGCTAGTAAATTTTGGGGAGATTACTGGGAGAAATGCCAAGAACTTTCATGAGATATAAGCTTGGGAAGGGGAAGCAGAAATGAAAGTGGAAAAGGAAGTTAGAGCTGAACCTGACCGTATGCTTTCCGACTCAGAGAGACTGGGCAGGAAATGGCTTTCCCTGGAGGAGACCCCAAAGGGGAAAAGAGCCCCAAATGCACAGCTGCCCACCACCCACCTGTAATAGGAGAAGGCAACGGAGAGCAGAGAGGGGAAGCAAATAAACCCTCCTTATAGTCCATTAATGAGATTTTAATTGGGATCAGCATTTTCCTCTTTTGTATGAAAACATTCTCCAGAAGACTTACAATCTGATCAAAATATCTTATAAAAACTAACAATGATGCGAGCAAGTCAACTTTTACTTAACAAGCATGACTCATATAAGCCATAGATTTGAAAAGAGAAGCAAAAAATTGCATCTCAGCACTGAGTCGCTTTTAGGAAAACATCAAATAAAATAAAATTAGAAGTTAGTTTTTCTCTTTGAGGATACTGTTCTTAAAAAGAATCAAAATGACAATTGTTACAAACAACTTTTTCCTTTGTTGCATCTGGAAAGGATATTAAATCTCTAGGGGCTCTGTGTTCAAGTGTAAGATGAGCTGCAAAGTCATCCGTGACATGATTAGGATCACCTCCAGGTAATGCTGCACATATAGGACAAATCTGAAATGAAAAAGAAAGCAGATTTAATAAATGGACACTGATCAGACATCTTTCTGGATGAATACTTCACCGTGAATTTTACTACCACCGAGTTTTACCCAGGCAGAAACGCAGCAGATCCTGCCCTAGTGAAGGCAGGGGAGGCCTCACAAGAACCGCAGCACGCTGGGGAAGGAAGCTAAGATGGTGACACAGGCAAACACGGCTCGCCTCCGCACATGGCCACATCAAAATTACAACTGAACTACACAACAACCATTATCCAGGACCGCCAGAAACTGAGATGAATGGAAGTCTTACAAATATGGAACTGAAGCAGAAACTGCATCAAGGCTGGCAGGAGGGGCGGTCGTGGAATGGGCTGGTCCCACCGCCACAGTGCTGTAGGTCAACACTGGGAGGGACATCTCAGGAGCCAGGGGCCCCAGTGCCAGGAAGGTAAGCCCCCACAACTTCTGGCTGCAAAAACCAATGGGGTTGAAGCTGTGGAACACAGAAACTCCTGGATTCACAGGCAGCTCCTCTTAAAGGGCCCAAGCACGAACTTACTCAGACTCACTCCCTCCAAACTCCAGCATGGGGCAGCAGCTTCAAAGACACCCAGGGGCATATGGGGAAGAACTGAAGTGTCTGGCATCAGGTTAAGAACTGGGGAGACAACATTCTCTTTGACAGAACTGCTGGCAAGGCCATTGTTCCTTTTCGGAGCCCTGCCCACAAAGAGCTGGCAGGCGGGCACCTATCAGAGACCCCAGCAAATTGGTTTACACTGTTTGCCCACCCTGGTGATTCCCTGAGGCTCCACTCCACCCAACTTTCAAGCCCAGCCAAGCTGTTTCCAGTGGCTTTTCCATACAAATGGCTTGTCTTAGCTCATGCTTCAGATTTTTCTAAATCCTTTCAAACAAGCAGCATCTGGCCTCAGTTCACAGCTTGGGAACTTCCAAGACCAAAACAAGTAGCAGCCATCTGTAGCCAACTTTGTAGCTTATGCCAGGTAGGCCTGGAAAGAACACTTCCAGGGGGTTGACCTTGGCCTGCACCACCTAGAAACCCCTGAGCCAGCACACCTGATGGAAAGCTACAGACCACACTGGAGCACCACCACCCCAACCCCCTCCACAAGTGACACAATCAAGAGGTGAACTCAGTGGGCACCACAGCCTTGCTGAAGTAAGTCCTACTGTGTGGAGTGGGCCCCTGCATAGCTGATCATCCACGGTGGTTAGAGTTTGGTGGTCAGTGGTCACAGCCAGTCCTTGCAGCTGATCAGCTTGGATAAATCCCTCCCCTCCCACTGACCTGCCAATAGCAATCAAGGCTCACCTACAAGAGGAGGGTGTATTTGGCCCACACAGAGTGTGCACCTCAATTGCCAAGCTTGGGTGATAGGGGAGGCTGTGCCACTGGACCCTATAGGACACCTACTATATTAGGCCATGCTACCAAACCAAGGAGTCATAGCAGCTCTACCTAATACAAAGAAAAACAAAACAAAACAAAACAGGGAGGCTGCCAGAATGAGCAGACAAAGAAACATGGCCCAAATGAAAGACCAGAATAAAACTCCAGAAAAAGAACTAAACAAAATGGAGAAAAGCCATCTACTAGATACAGAAAACACTGGTTATAAGGATGCTGAATGAACTTAGAAGAGCAGATGAACTCAA
This sequence comes from Phyllostomus discolor, assembly GCF_004126475.2. Classification (NCBI taxonomy): domain Eukaryota; kingdom Metazoa; phylum Chordata; class Mammalia; order Chiroptera; family Phyllostomidae; genus Phyllostomus; species Phyllostomus discolor. The sequence goes on along the minus strand of NC_040908.2, from coordinate 61,115,895 downwards.
GAGAACTTCAACAGCATGAAAAATGACATGGAAACCATAAAAAAGAACCAGTCAGAAATGAAGGATACACTAACTGAAATATATAACAATGTACAGGGAATCAACAGTAGAGTGGATGAAGCCAAGATTCAAATCAGTGGTTTAGAATATAAGGAGGCAAAAAACACCCAATCAGAACAGCAAGAAGAAAAAATAATATTAAGAAAAAATGAGGATAGTGTAAGGAGCCTCTGGGGCAACTGCAAGCATCCGCATCATGGGGCTGCTAGGAGAAGAGAGAGACCAAGAAATTGAAAACCTGTTTGAAAAAATAATTACAGAAAACTTTCCTAATTTGGTGAAGGAAATAGACATACAAGTCCAGGAAGCACGGAGAGTCCCAAAAAAGATGAACCCCTAAAGGCCCATAGCAAGACGCATTATAATTAAAATGCCAAAGGTTAAAGACACAGAATCTTAAGAGTAACAAGAGAGAAGCAGTTAGGTACGTACAAAGGAGATATCATAAGACTGTCAACTGATTTCTCAAAAGGCTAGAAGGGATTAGCAAGAAATATTCAAAATGATGAAAACCAAGGACCTACAACCAAGGTCACTACCCAGCAAAGTTATCATTTAGAATCAAAGGACAGGTAAGAGCCTCCCAGACAAGTAAAATCTAAAGGAGTTTCTCATCACCAAACTAGTATTATATGAAATGTTAAAGGGTCTTCTTTGAGAGGATCAAAAATATGAAAAATAAAATGGCAATACATATCTACCAATAATTGAATCTAAAAAACAAAATAAATGAACAAGTAGAACAGAAACAGAATCATACAGAGAACATATTGATGGTTGCCAGATTCCAAGTGTGGGCAGGGGGCGGTGTTTTGGGGGATGGGCAAAAAAAGTGAAGGGATTAAGATGTTCAGCCCTGGCTGGTGTAGCTCAGTGGCTTGTGTGGGCTTGTGAACCAAAGTGTCCCTGGTTCAATTCACAGTCAGGGCATATGCCTGGGTTGCAGGCCAGATCCCCAGTATGGGGGTGCACAAGAGGCAACCACACATAGATATTTCTCACCCTCTTTCTAAAAAAATGTTCAAATTGGTTGTTACAGAATAGTCATGGGGATATAAAGGACAGCATAGGAAATATAGTGGCCAAAGAATATACATGCATGACCCCATGGACACGGACAAGAGTGAGGGGACTGTCTGAGAGAGTACGGAGTTTCTGGGTGGAGGGGGCACATGGGGAAAAATTGGGACAACTGTAACAGCATAATCAATAAAATAGAATTTAAAGAAAGAACTACGGGCCCATCAGTGCTCTCACTCACAACAAAAACACATCTCAGAGCCAGACACCAGGTCCGGACAGACAGTTCAAACTTGAGTTCTGATAAAGCCTCTTTGCAGTGTTCCAGTTCATTGACATGGTCTAGCAAAATAGTTTCCATAAAAAAATTAAAATATGCTATTCAGTGCACATTATGCCTAAGTCCAGTCTTGAATGGTCAAGACTGAGACATAAGCTTTTCCAAAGTAAACAAGACCTGACGGCCAATTGCAAAAAAAGACAGCAAATACTCTTACTTATGTATTTTAAATGTGATATGGTAAGACAGACAATGATTGCTGATCATATGCAAATGTGTCTATAACTTCATGAATTGGACTTCTAAGGAGAAAAGAGGGTGGGTGGGACAAAAGCTTGAGATCAGGGCAATGTCAGGAATCAGAAGACCAATATCCCCATAGACCTTAGGGCAAGGGATAAAAGGAGGACATGGGAATAAAATGGTATATAGGGAGACAAAGGAGGCTTGATAGGTTGGAAATGGGCTTTCTGAAACAGTAGTTTCAACAGAAGTGGTGAAAGGAGGCAGGAGAGGGTAAGGACAGAAATAATGAGGAACTATTAGTGAAAAGGCCCCACTCTTCCAGAGGTCCAAATAGACAGATGATGATCTAAGAATGGTAGCTAAGCCTTTGAAGTATGAAGAACTTCAATCTTAAAGAGCACAGCTAAGAACATGAGACTGAAGCACAGGAGCATGATCAAAGGAAGCCCCTGGGAAACATACAGTTAAAGTTTTAGGCTTGTGCCTCTCTAGGGAAAAAAGAGTTAAGGATAGGATATGTGATTCACCTTGCCAACACATGTGTCCTGTGCTTAAATTCTTTCACTTGGAGAAAAATTTGGGCAACTGGCAGTGACCTTACTGTCCCTTACAGCAGTGTGGAAGAAGGCAGGAGCACTGGAGATGAGGAGGCAGGGAAAGGTGAGATTTGGGAGGGCAGCTCGGGGATAGAGAGGGAAAAAGGAACTACTCCGATTTCTCAAAAGCAGAAGTCCCCTGAGAATCTGACTCTGTTGTGATCCCAGTTCTTCTAATGCCTAAGCAGTCAGCTGTCCTGATTATCTGCCTTAGGACTGAGAAATAGCCTCAAGAAAACCTAAGCCTTGACTGGTGTGGCTCAGTGGGCTGGGCCGTAAACTGAAAGGCCTCTGGTTCAATTCTATCAAGGCACATGCCTGGACTGGGGGCCAGGTCCCCAGCTGTGGGGCATGCAAGAGTCAACCAATCAATGTTTTTTTCTCCCTTTCTCCTTTCCTTCCCCTCTCTCTAAAAATAAGTAAACAAACAAATAAACAAATGAAAGAAAACCTAAGATGCTCATGGGAAATAATGTTTAAACATGACTGTGAGAGAAAAGTAGGGAGGTCATAATGGGATGTGCCTATGAGGCAAAGAGAAGTAGACAGATATACATGTGCCTTTCTTAGAAGATGCTAGAAAGGTGGTTGGGCACTTGTTTCTGCCAGAGAGGAGAAAATCAACTGTTTTTGCTCACAAGTTTACAAAGTAAAAAGTATCAACTCTCCCTTCACTAGGAATTCGGGTTTTACTGTCTGTGCCATTCCTGCGTGGTGACACTGAGTAATAGTGTTTGATACACGTGTTTTACTTCTCATGTATTTATGTCTTCCTTAACTAGATTGTAACCTCTTTGAGAAATGCTGGACAGTGTGATTTGATTCTTGTCTGGGAACCATGACCAGGCTTGTTAAAGCAAAGAGACTGACGAGGTTTGGATAAACAACCTTCAGTTGTTTAAAAATAAAACAAACCAACCAACTTAGATATTTTGAGACTTGGCATTTTTCAAGTTAGTAGGTACTGGACTATGTATAGTATTGTTATATCATAAGACTATGTGTATAAGACTTTTATCCAAAGAGAAAATAACCAAAAGGAAAAGGCATCTTCATTTTTTAGATTGGCCGTTGGGTAAAATCTATGTACAACTTGAATTATAAAAAGATACCTGCAGAGGTTTCAGTACTTTGAGGATACATGTAAACATTCTTAGACGAGAAAAATCTCCTCCAGAATATGCATTCTTGGAAGGAAGGCAGAGTGGGAAAGTATAGATACCACATGTACAATACTAAGAATGTTATTCTTTTTCTTTTTGAGAGGGTAAGGGAGGGAGAAAGAGAGGGAGTGAAACATCCATGTTTGAGAGATACACTGATTGGTTGCCTCTTGCAACGGGGGGGGGAAAACCTGGTCTGCAACCCAGGCATGTGCCCTGACTGGGAATCGAACCAGTGACCTTTTGGTTTGCAGGCTGACGTGCAATTCACTGAGCCACAGCAGCCTGGGCAACAAAGTTCTAATAAGAATGAAATTCTCCTCCAAACTAGAATAGCACCATTGAGGGTTGGCTAGGATGGGAGTAAAAGACAGAGAACTGTACTTGAATAACAATTAAATAAAAAAGATAAAAAAAGGAAAGCACCATTGTAATGGGAACGTAAAATAGACAATCAAGGTCTTTAACATTGTATATTAATCTCAGTTCTGCAACTCAATGTCTTTTAGATCTCATTACAGTAAGTGTGCTAAGATGGCAAGATGAAGGTACCCAGAAGTGCTTCATTCAGAGAGAAGTTAACACAAAACAAATAAACTTCTGTAATAACCAGGGAAAAAGAATTAACTACCAACATAAGGAATTACTGGGGCAGGAGGACCATCTGGTTTCACAGCACGCACGGAAAAATTAAGAGACTAGATTACAACCAAGTGGAAGATGTCGCCACACTTGGGCCAAATGAAGCTGACTAAGATGAGGACTTTTGAAAGGAAAACTAAACTTCACTGTGGATGGGACCAGATACCTAGATCACCTTTTAGGTTTTATACTAGGTACTTAGCAAACTAATTCATGTTTTAGGAGAAGAATTTGGTGACTTAAGGTCGTACTGCTTGAGAGGTAACGGAGAAAGCAAGAAGAAGAAAGAGAAGCGAGAACCAAGTGGGGCAGGAGAAACAGGGCAGAGGCGGGGGTGGGACGGGGACAGGTGGAACGCTGCGCTGCCCTTCGGGGGCACGAGTACAGCGGCACAAGTTTTGATTGTGTCTTTCGGTCCACATGGTGGTGCCCAATCCTTTTTACAGGACAAGAAAATCCCACACAAAGGATAAGCTATTGACCCTACGATTATGAGTTTGTCAACATTAGTATTTATTATACTTCTACTGCCACATGATATAGTAATATCTATTTCTTGAACAAAAAACTTCCATGTAACATATTAACTTAAAATTATGACAACTTGTCAACATTAAGGGTTACTGAGTTGGCCTAAGTCAGCGTTTTCTTAATTTGACTAAAGATTTTAAAATTATAGCTCCCCATGCCTCTACCTGGAAACCATTCTAGGAATTTAGATTCTATATTTTTGACAAGGGTCCAGTTATCTTATAACTGAATAAATCAGTCAAGTACAGTTCAAATACACAATGATACTGAAAAATAACAAATATTTACCCTGTTGTATGAAACACCAACTGTTACTGTTACTTGCTGCTCCCCTTCACCCTTATTCACAAATGTCCTTGGGCGCTGTCTTTGCTATTGCTCGAGCCTTCCCCTTCTGCTTCCCCGTGCCACTGAAGGTCAACAACAGTCCTGCTTTTTCTCTGCAATCCTCTTAGAAGCCTTTTCCAATGTACTGACATCCCACGCTTAGACACAACAGAGTTTCCACTTCCCCGTGTGGTCCCAATTTATGATTCACAGCAAGCAACAGTCAGGGAATATTCTTAACATGGGTGGTGATCGATGTGTAAAGCAAACTTTCTCAAGTCCATACTTAAACACCAAGTCACTGCTTAACTTGCACAACTTTTCCCCTGTGACAGGCTATGTCCACACACACACAAGCACAAAGTCTAAAGTCAGCATGCTTGGTTTTTGCTTTAAACAAGAGCACCACACGTTCATCCTCACGTGATTTATTAACCAGTCTAAAGCAAACTTCAGATTTCCTCCAGCCTCTTTCTTGAACTCATACACCCACACCGGGCAGCACTCCCTCTCTTGGTGGTATGTAGAGCTTTAAAAACAACAAAAGAAAAGTTAAATTCCATGTGATAAGTTCTTTCCTTGGTTTTTTTTTGGGGGTGGTGGTGGTGGTGGTGGTGGTGGTGGTGGTGGTCAGTATGCTTAATAAGTTTCTTGCTCATTCTGTTCACTGCTATAGCATAATGCATTTTTGAAAAAGTACCTATCTGCTCTACATATAACCTGGCTTTAACTGAAGCTAAACTGCAGCATTATACAGAGATTGGTTTTTCACCAAAATCATTCAGTAGGTGCCTAAGCACTAGATTGGTTCTTTGCAATGAGGCTGATCCATTTTGACGTATCACCCTTTCAGACCACACGAGCCACACCAGCCAGGGAACTGGACAGCAGAATTTAGAACATTTGGTAGTTTTTGTTATATACAAAAGTTTTGATCTTCCTTACATTTTAAGACTTGATTTAAAAGTCCTAAATAAGACTGGCAAGTATTCAAAGTGAAGAAAAGTAAGGACCTACAACCAAGGTACCCCACCCAGCAAAGCTATCTTTTGAATGGAAGGGCAGATAAGGTGCTCCCCAGATTAGGTAAAGCTAAAGGAGTTCATCATCACCAAGCCCTTATTATATGAATGTTAAAGGGACTTATCTAAGAAAAAGAAGATCAGAACTATGAACATTAAAATGACAACAAGCTCACAACTATTAACAATTGAATCTAAAAATCAAAAACAAAGTAAGCAAACAACTAAATAGGAACAGAATCAGAGAAAT